>NC_051154.1:398617025-398917640 GCF_013339745.2 Dermacentor silvarum | reverse complement strand
AAAGTGTGTTCAAGTATTTTTAATGTAGTGCTCAGCCGAACTGACGGTGGGTATTTTGTTGATACCACAGAGCAATGCAGAGTGCGAGCGGCAATTTAAGATCGCGAAAAATACGAGGACGCAGTGCTGCTCGTCCATGTGTTGCTCGTCTAAGATGCTGGGAAACGTCATCCTCGCAAGATGTGAAAGAAATGAAAGTTCTTACAATCGAACATTCTGTGAAAAATTTTTCAACACCCGCCGTGGTTGCTTAGTGGCTTTGGCATTGCGCTGCTAAGCATGAGTTTGCGGGATGAAATGTCAACCGCGGTGGCTGCATTTCATTGGCGGCGAAATGTAAAAATGCCCGTGTGCCGTGCATTGCGTGCACGTTGTAAAGAACCCCAGGTGGTCGAAATTAATCCGGAGTTCCCTACTACGGCGTGCCTCATAATCAGATGGTGGTTGTGGGACGTAAAACACTAGAATGTAATCAAATTTTAAAGAATTTTGAAGACCGTTAGGGCAGTAACGAAATGCTTGCAAAAGAGAGAGAGCAAGCGAGAGAGGAAGGCAGGGAGGTTAACCAGAAGTGAGTTTCTGGTTTGCTACCCTACACTGGGGTGGGGGATAAAAGGGGTTGGAGAGAGTGCGAAGAGATAGCGAAAAAAAGACACAGGCATAGGTAACAGAAGAGGCGTTCCAATCACAGACGTTCACAATGGCCAGTGGACTTCAGGAAGCGCGGGAGCGCTTGCACGGCCTTCTGATGCGATGTTGAGTCGCGTCAATGTTGCAGAATTCTTTCTTCCGATAAAGGCTGGTCGTCGAACTGGTTCAGCCCGACGGAAAGCGATTGTCTCTGCACACTGTATTGTGGGCACTGACAAAGAACATGACGAATCGTTTCCGCGTCTCCACAATTGTCACATGCTGCACTGTCGTCGGCCATCCCTATGCGCAACGCGTAGGCATTGGTGAACGCGACGCACAACCATAGCCTGCACAGAAGGGTCGCATCTTTTCGGGGAAGTCTTGGTGGTAGTCGAAGGCTTAAGGTGGGATCCAAGGTGTATAATCGGGCGTGCATAAAATGTGGGTTGTTCCAGTCTGATGAAGTGCATTGGCGTGCAAGTAGGCGGAGCATCCTTGCAACATCTGTCCTAGACAGCGGGATCGATAGGCGGTTGTCTTCTTCATGAGCTGAACGAGCATCTTGATCTGCTCGTTCATTGCCAATGATTCCGCAGTGACCTGGCAGCCACTGAAAGATTATTTCGTGTCCTTTCTCAGTGAGGTGGTGTATGGCCTCTGTGATTTCGAAAACCAGTTGTTCCTGTGGACCGCGCCGTAAGGCAGAAAGTAAACTCTGCAGTGCCGTCTTCGAGTCGCAGAAAACGGACCATTTGTGTGTTGGTTCATCATTAATGTAGTGCGACTGGAAGTGCTGCGAGTTCTGCTGCCGTCGACGTTGTCAAGTGAGATGTTTTCATCTTCACAGTAGTGGCTTTTTCTGGAATAACGACATCGGTGGTAGAGCTGTTCTGCAAGACGGAGCCGTCGGTGTATATGTGGGTGTAATTCCGGTACTTTTCATATAATAGGAGTAAGGTAAGCTGTTTAAGTGCCGGCGATGACATATCTACTCTTTTCCGGACGCCAGGTACTGTCAGGTTGATCGTTGGCTCCGTGCAGGAGCTCCGTGCAGGAGCAGGAGTCCGTGCAAGGTGCCTTACTTGCATTCTTATTGCTTCAACTGCGATGTGGGTCGTTATGATGTGATCTCTGGCGATTGCAATAGTTGCCGCCGTTGACGCACTTCGAGGAAGACCTAGACAAATCCGGAGCGCCTGGGCCTGCACACTTTGTATAGTAGTACGTAGGCTTGTTGTACTTGCGTTAGTCAATACTGGCAAGCTGTACCGCAAGAAGCCGAGAAAAAGTACTATAGTCGAAGCATAGTGCTTGTCAACATTCCCCAGGTCTTTCCAGCGAATAATTTCAAAACGTGACAGATGCCTGGCAACCGCTTTTTCATGTACAATACATGGGGTCTCCATGAGACGTCTCTGTCAATTATGAGACCCAGGAATTTGTATGACCATGCAAATGGAATCATCTGCCCATTGATTAATACACTGTTGTGCGTCATGGGCTTACGCATAAATGCCACAAGTGCACATTTATTACATGAAATCACCAGGCCTTGATTTCAGAGGTAGTGTGTAGTCTGAGTCGCAGCTTTTTGGAGCCTGGGGCGCAGCTGTAGGCCTGTCACTCCGCACGTCCAAACGCATATGTCGTCCGCGTACATTGATAATTGAACTTTGTTTGGATGGTGATCAAGGAGACCAATCAGCGTAAGGTTAAACAACGTAGGGCTCGGTACGCCACCTTGGGGGACGCCACAGTAGGTGTAATGCAAAGAAGTGCGGCCGTCCTCGGTGCTCACAAAGAAAGATCGCATAGAGAGATAGCTATGTATCCGTCGGAACATCCGACCACCGAGGCCTACCTCTTCAGAAGCGGCGAGGATGGCTTCATGTGTAACGTTGTCGTACGCCCATTTGACGTTAAAGAACAAAGAAGCGCACAGACGTTTACACCCTTTTTCGTGCTGAACATAGGTAACCAGGTCGACGACATTATCAATCGTCGAGCGGCCAAGTCGGAATCCTGCCATGGCATCTGGGTAGACGTTGCGGTAGTCCAAGTACCACTTCCGAGGATCATCCTCTGCATCACTTCCCACGCAGCTCGCCAATGAAATCGGGCAATGCGATGAAATCTCCAACGGAGACTTTCCAGCCTTCAGTAGCGGAACTATGCGACTGACTAGTCTTGCAGCTTGTGGGAAGTGTGCCAGCTCGCCAGGATTCATTATGGATTTCAAGAACACTCCTCGCCCGCTCACCCAGATGACACAGAGCTCTGTAAGGAATTCCGTTCATTTCATGTGGTCATTGTATATCTGTGAATAAAATTTTGTAAGGACTTTCTCCTGTCAGTACTTAAAAATATAAATGTCGGAGAGGACTCACCCCCCCTAGTCGGATGATCTCCCGATTTAGTTTCTGCGAACTTGGCTGGTATGCCCTTCAATATTTCCGAGGACCAGATCGTACAAGGGATCATTCATACATTTGGCTACGACCTCTGCTGAGACGAACGGTGAGTCGACCTCAATTTCAGCCTCTGGAAGGTATTGCACGGTTCTGTCCAGCAGAAGCACACAGTGCTCTTACCAGTAAAATAGTCACTTGGTATGAGATACTTAACACAGAAAGCTCCGCTGGAAGCATTAGAAAAATATGTGTTTAATCTCAAATGACGCCTAGTTGACGGAAGAGCCACACCCAAAAATTATATTAAAGAGAAGTAAAATGCGCTATAAATTCTCAAGGAAAAATAGCGCGAACCACAAAAAGGTGTTTACACGCTTTCAAAGCGTTTCATAAACGTTGTCAAACTAAGCAAATTAAGTGATGTCTTTCAGGGGACGTTGTGCGCCTCGGTTGGCATGTCTTTCACGCTGTGATTGCAGCATGTATCTCGAAGAACACTTGATTCTATCTCCCATTCGTACCTTCACCGGTAAGTAACCGATAGATGGGCCATGTTTCCCTAGCGCTGCATTCACGACCGGAATTTTTTCTCCCCGTTTCCTGCGTGACAAATACTTCTCCATCTTGAGGGGTTTTCACACAGAGCAAGAGCGGGGGCCTGCTCTGCGGGCAGTTGTCAGCGCGGTGGCCAAATCGTGCACATTTCCCACAGGCAACGGAAGTATTAGTTTTGGTATATCGACGGCAATTAGCCGCATTATGTCCTTGTTTGTTGCACAGGTCACATTTCTTTGTAGAACGAAATTCAGACTTCTTGGAGTTCTGTCTTCTCTGCCACTAGAAGCACAAGAAAGTGGTCGAGCGGTGGCCAAATTAGGCCTTGCATGCGTCGCCAAATCACAGGCTGGGAGCGGGCCAGTTTCGCCTTGTTGGTCGGTCCCTAGGATCATCGAGCAGAAGTGGCAATTTGATGGAACATCCTGACGAAGGCGGCATTTGATGCAACTGGCGGTTGTCTGCGTTCCACTGAGACCGAAGGCGAATGTGGCATGATGCATTGGCCAAGCTTTTCACCGTCTCGCGAAATCCTCCTGTCGTCTGGTCAATGCCTTCGCGGTGACCGCAACGCGGCAACGGCCGGAGCCATGCACGAACGAAACGCGATTGCCTACCCGAAGCCCATTTTAGGGACGTGATGAACGCGCTGGTTTGCTTCGCGATTTGATTCAGTCACGATAGATTGCAGCAGTGGCCGTAATTGACCAGGCGGGCCTTCAGATGGGCAATCCCTGTTAATTCCCTGGAACATGGCTACCAGCGCGACGAGGAAATTTCCTGTGGCAAAGCCTCTAGAGGTGGCTATTACCAATTCAACACATTTTCAGCTGAAACTGGCGCCGGCATTCAGGTTTCCCGAGCTGTATTCGTGGACGTTGAGTCTACCTTGGTTGAAGAGGTGCGCGCTAGAACTCACCTCCAACTTTACCACATGGAGCAGCTTATCTCTGGAGAGGAGGTTGGGCCAAACAACTATGCCAGAAGCTACACAATAGAAAGGAAATAATAGACTTGGTGGTTGTCTGCAAGTCCACTGATCAGTGCACACTGGACTGCAGCGGTGATATTTGTCAAATCATTCAATAAGAAGAAACTTTAATCGGGCTGGGCTTTTTCATAACAAAGATGATTTAAATAACGATGATCACTTACCTGCGGCGGCAATTAAGCACAAGCGCGCGTACATCTGTCGGTACGTGCTGATTTTGCGGTGGTTTTGGACGGCTGACACGTGTTGCTACTGCACTGACATATCTGGAAATTCAAATTCTGTTATTTGTGCTGGCAACATTGTCCAAGTAAACAAATTGGGCTGTGACATCCAGGGTCAAGGCGGCTCTTTTGCTTGATGCTGTGCTCAGGTTTCTCGTTTGTGGTGTCGAATCGAGGTGTTTCGTTGAAGCGAAAAGATTCCTTGCAGCCGATCACCTTATTTATATTTCGTCAAGATTTCAGCGACGAAACCGCGAAAATAGTTGCGCTGTGTATGCAAACGTCGGCCTGTCCGGCGAGCCGCATGAAATTGATTTGATTTGCAAGCGAGCCCGAGGTTAAAAAAAGGGCAATCTTTGGGCGTAGCCTCCTCTCCGAAAGGTGCAAGCACTTCTTCGCGGCGTTTCTCCACTGGTACAGGTACGATACTTAGCTGTTCTCGACCTTCATAGGAAACTCCGCACTGCGATGGAGTTGGTACATCAGATGGTATAACACATACCATCTCACAATAGACTAACGTCATTTGTGCTTTCAGAACTAAATACAGGTATTCTAGATAGATACAACGAGGCTAAAACTGTAGAGCTATCTGGTCATTTGTTTCTTGAGATAAAAACAACTCCGAGTTCTGTTTCTGAGTTGGGGTGCACCTTCTTTCCTTATAGTTAGCTGATCGCGTGTTAAGGTCGTCTGTAACCCATGGCTGGCGCTTGGCCGCCCTTATTAAATCATGGTGAAACCGTGAGAAGTGAAAATCAGCTAGTCGGGCCAAGTTCCGTTTTTCCAACAGGTTACCAAAATATAGCGGTTTTGTTATCAATGTCACTTGTATTAGCGTAAATGCATGAATTGGACCAGGTGTAATGGAATTGAGCTGTATGCATAGGGCTGGGAAGCAACTGGAGGCGCCGGGCGCAGATGGGATGGTCCGGAGCTGAAACGAGCGCTATTTTCAATTGCTTATCTGTTTCTCGCGAGCAAATAAACTGAAAACTTGCCCCGTTGAATGTGAAAACAGCATCTTCTGCTTTCACCGCTTAACTATAGTATGCTATCGAAGCGATTGGTCGCCTCGCGGCATATGACATGTGTCGTCAACTTCAGACCTAGTTATAGATCCTGCTACCCTGACCGCGGACAAAATTGGATTAGCGAGAATATTCCTACTGCTAAATGCATTAGTAAGACTATTGCTAGGGCAGAAAAATAAAAAAGAAACAAATGAAGCTTAAGCATACAGTCGCGAGCAATAGTTTGGAGAACACGGCATCAGCAAAAATTTTTAATATATTCAAGCACAGCTCCGCGTCCTCGAATTGGCTTAATACGTTGTATTGGTCAAAAACGTGCACGTAGGCGGCCGCTCTTGATATCAGCCGGAATGCCCAGGCTGCGAAGAAAACATTAAATCGTGGCACCTTTGGTCCACAAACTTTTGATCTGGACTGTACTTCACTGTAATTCATTAAAGCGCCTGCCTAAACAAAGTACACTCCGCAATTCGAAACGCCGCGACCTCGGTGCAAGAAACCCGACGCACCAGAAGGCAAGCTGGTGCGAGGATCCCCTTATCAACTTGTTGAAGGCCGGGCATATATTTGGGAAAGCGTGTTAGTGTTCTGCGAGACTCGGGGCGGTATTACACTTGTTATACGTGACGTCATCCGCGATGCTGTTAGATGTGTCCGTGCAGTGTCACCTGGAAGTTAGTTAATTCAGGTTTAATGGCGCAAAAGCGACAAAGGCCATGCTGCGCCAGGCACAAGGTATTAAGAAATGAGATGTTAATGTAGCGAGAATTGCGTTACCTTATATTCTATGTAATAAACCGGCTTCAACTAAAAACTTGAACAAGTCATTGAATGGCACTAGCGGATCATCTCCCAATAGTAAGGCGGGGTGTAAGGGTATGTGTAAGTTATACAGATTCTGCAGAATTTTCCGTCTGTGTGTTTCTATATGTGGACATGTCATAACAATGTGTATTACTGTGAGAGGTTCATGACACGTATCGCAGGTTGGCGGATCTTCTTTTCTAAGTAAGAAGTTGTGTGTCAGATGTGTGTGCCCTATTCGAAGTCGACATAGGATCACCTCGTAGAACCGTTGCTGGTGACTGCACGATTTCCACTCGCCAAGCAGGGGTTTGATTATGTGTAACTTGTTATTAATGCAGGAGTCCCATTCTTGTTGCCATTTTGATGTCAGGGCTTTGCGAATTGCTCGTATACTGTCTTTGTATGGAAGTTTTGTGTGTGTTAGGTCTTTGTGCGCTGCCATGGCCGCGCATCTATCTGCTGATTCGTTCCCTGGTATCCCAACATGGCTAGGGACCCAGCAGAATCGTATGGTTCGTCCGTATTTGTTATTAAGCACAATGTTTAAGATATCGCCGAGCAGCGGTTCACAGTCGGATTTTAAATTTAAAGCTCTGAGTGCACTCAACGAATCGGTGTAAATGACAGCACTCTTCTGTTTGTCGGTGATAACTTTGTTTACTGCCGTCCATATAGCCATAACTTCGGCGGTAAAGACTGAAGCAGAATTATGTATTCGGATGCTATTTTCCCAATTTTCCGTTACGGTTCCCACACCCACGTATTCTTGTGTTTTAGAACCATCTGTGTAAAATTCTGTGTGATCTTTATATTTTTTTGAATAGTGCGGAACTCTTGCATTATGTGTTCGTGTGGGGTGTCCTTTTTCTTTAAGTGGGTTAGTGTCCAATCACATAGTTGTGTAAAATCGCACCATGGGGCCAGTCTTTGCGGCCTTTCAGCAACCTGCAGGACCTCATGAGGAATGTTATAAATCAGACAGTATTCCTCATATCGTGAGACAATTGGCCGTTTCATGTTCGGTTTATTTGTGTAGTGTAACCGAGAGTTGCATTGCGTTACGATTTTGTAGCATATATGTTGTGGTGTTGACCGAATTCTCAGTACATAGGAAAGGGTTAGTAGTGTTCTGCGGTGCTGTAGGGAAGGCTCATTGCAGTCAACGTATAAACTTAGGACAGGCGATGTTCTGTAGGCACCGCTCGCCAATCGTAGGCCAAGATTGTGAATTGGATCAAGTCGTTTAATGTAGGATTGCCTGGCTTCACCATAAACTACACTACCGTAGTCGAGAATGCTACGCACAAGGGACGGGTAAATACGTAGTAGGCATATTCGGTCAGATCCCCAGTGCTTGTGCGATAACACTTTGAGAATATTTAATGCTTTATTTGCCTTAATTTTTGTTGTGTTAATGTGGGCTAGGAAGTTCAGTTTTGTGTCAAATGTTACCCCTAAGAATTTGTACTCTCGTTTGACCGGTAGTGTTGCGCCATCCAGTGTCAGAACTGGATCGCAATGTAAGCCACGCTTCTGGGAAAACAGCACTGTAACGGTTTTGTGGGTTGAAAAGCGGAAACCATTTTTGTCGGCCCACTGTGTGAGATTATTTATTGTTATTTGTAGCTGTCTTTCGCAGGTGGCTAGGTTTGAGGCGCGGCAAGCCACTTGCAAATCATCGACATATATTGAATGCATAACAGACGATGGAATGATTTTGTTTAGAGAGTTCATTTTGACTATGAAGAGTGTCGTGCTGAGAATGCAACCTTGTGGTACGCCATTTTCTTGTGTAAATGTGCGTGAAAGTGTTGTGCCGAGGCGTACCTGAAATGTTCTATTTGACATGAAATCGTATAGGCAGTTTAACATTCTGCCACGAATGCCCAAATCAGCCAGGTCTCTCAAAATTCCATATCGCCATGTGGTATCGTACGCTTTTTCTAGGTCAAAGAAAACCGCGAGACAGTGTTGTTTGTGTAGAAACGCATCACGTATTTCATGTTCTAGTCGGACGAGATGATCAGTCGTGGAGCAGCCCTTTTTGTAACCGCACTGGTGCGTGTCTATTAGGTGTCTTGATTGAAGGATGAATGTGAGTCTCGCGTTTATAATGCTCTCATATGATTTGGCAAGACAACTTGTTAGTGCAATGGGTCTGTAGCTGCTTGGGGATGATGCAGTTTTACCAGATTTTAGAAAAGGCACTACTACTGCATTTTTCCAGTCTGTAGGCATTACCCCAGATTGCCATATCTTGTTGAAAAATTGAAGGAGTGCCTTTACCGATGCTTGAGATAAGTGAGCCAGCATTGTGTAGTGGACCCGGTCAAGACCTGTTGCTGTTTTTTTACCGGCCGAAAGAACTCTGTTTAATTCCTGCATTGTAAGAGTGTCATTATATAGTTCCATTGAAGCACCGGTAGTGGGAAGTCTCTGTTTCTCAGCCGACTCTTTGTATTTTAAAAATGTGTTTGAGTAATTTGCTGAGCTTGAGATGTTATAAAAGTGTTCGCCTAATAAGTTGGCCTGGTCTTCTAGTGTTGTTTGGGTGCGTGGACTTGTAAGTAGTGGTATTGTGTATGATGTGTACTCTCCTTTAAATTTTCTAACCCGGTCCCACATTTGTTTAGATGTGACTGAACTATTAATTGAAGATACATATTTTTGCCATGACGATTTCTCTGCCTGACGCCGAACAAATCTTGCTTTGGCTTTGGCCTGTTTAAAGGCTAGGAGGTTGTTATAGGTTGGATACCTTCGTAAGATTCCCCAGGCCTTATTTTGTTGTTTTTTAGCTTTGGTACACTCATCTGTCCACCAGGGAGTTAGTCTCTTGCGCAAAATACCGGATGGCTGAGGTATTGCTGTTTCTGCGGCTGAGATTATAACCTCAACGAACTTTTTATTGAGTTCGTGAACGCTCAGTTCTGGTGAGAAGACCATTTCCAGTTTAGCATGTTCCATAAAAACTGGCCAGTCAGCAAGCTGCAGTTTCCACCGGCGTGGCTTAATGCCTGGGGTTGGTGGTGATGGTAAGATTTTTATGATTGCGGGCAAGTGATCACTACCATATGGCGTGTCGAGGGCTTCGCATTTAAGATCGCTAAAAAGAGATGGTGAACAAAAAGCTAAATCTAAACAACTAAAAGTGCGTGAGGTAGGTGAAAAATACGTTGATGCACCCGAGTTTAAGAGGCAGATATCATTTGACAAGATAAAATCATCGATGAGCTGCCCTCTTGGGTCAGTTTTGTCACTGCCCCAAAGAGTACAATGAGCATTAAAATCTCCAACTAAAGCAAAAGGCTCCGGCAGCTGGTCTGTTAAATTTTCTAAATCTTTACTAGTAAAATAGGTATGGGGTGGAAGATATAGTGAACAAATGGTGATGGTTTTATGAGACAGAACGGTGACCGCTACAGCCTCGAGAGATGTATTTAATTGGACATTTCGTGTAGGA
This sequence comes from Dermacentor silvarum, assembly GCF_013339745.2. Lineage (NCBI taxonomy): Eukaryota > Metazoa > Arthropoda > Arachnida > Ixodida > Ixodidae > Dermacentor > Dermacentor silvarum. The sequence goes on along the minus strand of NC_051154.1, from coordinate 398,907,522 downwards.
GTGCCGCCCTGCACTACTATGGCGACTCCTCCTGACAGACGGCTGGAGTGTTCGCGGTCCTTGCGTACGACAGTAAAACCTTTCAAGAATTGTGTATTTTTGGGGCCTAAGTTCGTTTCTTGAAGGCAGAGTGCAACTGGTGATAGCTTATTTATAATGTCTTTGATGTCACCTAGATTATGAATCAGGCCTCTACAGTTCCAATGGATGATGAAAGCCATTGTAAGACAAATAAAAATGTTTACTTATGTGCGTGTGAGCTAAAAAGTGATAGGTGACATGTAATAGAAAGATCACTACTCTAATCATGGGCGGTAGCCATTCAGGTTAGCTGTCCCTTTTTCGGCGCAGTTACAAGCAGTCTCTCCTTCTTGCTGCGCTCCAGGGAGCGCAGATCTTTTGGCGTCAATGACGCCGGGGTTTTTGGGTCGACCTCCATCGCCTTCTCCGAGGCGCTGGACGATCGAGAGCCAGGCGCCGAAACGCGTGTCTCGGGCCGTGGAGTTCGGTTCAACTTTGGGCCCTGCGACACTGCGGTCTGCCGGCCCGTATTCGATGATGATGGAGCAGCACTAGCTGCTACCACCATGGGGGCGGATGGAGTTTCTGCAGGAGTGCCGCGCGCGGACCCTGTAGACTCCTGAAACCGGTGTGGCGCTGCCCCCTGCCGCGCCGCACTGGCATAGCTAAGTTGAGGTAAGTGTCCCAACCGTTTCCTCGCTTCATAGAATGAAATTTTTTCTTTTACGGTGATTGCAATTATTTCTTTTTCTTTTTTCCAGCAAGGGCAACTCCGTGAGTAGGCTGGATGGTCTCCCTTACAATTGGCACAATGTGCAGGAGCATTGCAGTTGTCAGAAGGATGGTCGTTGGCACTACACTTCGCGCATGTTTCTTTTCCTCTGCATGATTGTGATGCATGTCCAAACCTCTGGCACTTGAAGCACCGCCTTGGGTTCGGTATGTACGGTCGGACGTTGATTCTTAGGTATCCTGCTTCGAGTGATGTGGGCACAGTACTAGTTCCAAATGTTAGTATCACGTGTTTTGTGGGGATTTGTTGGTCGTTTCGTCTGAGTGTAATCCTTTGTAGCTTAATTACGTTTTGATCTTGGAACCCTTCGAGGAGCTCTTCGTCACTAAGGTTTAGGAAATCTTCTTCTGATATTACTCCCCTGCTTGTGTTGAGCGAGCGATGTGGAGAGATTGTGACGTTAATGTCACCGACACTGGTGAGTTGGGCGAGCTTTTCAACTTGGTCTTTCTTTTTCAGTTCGAGGAGGAGGTCTCCGCTAGCCATCTTTGTGGCTTTGTAGTCAGGTCCAATCGTGTTTACGAGGCATTTCGATACAAGGAAGGGTGAGAGTTTTCTTACGCTTGTGTTGCCTTTACTATGAAGGACATGGTACTTAGGGAAGGTGTCTAGGTCGGTTCGGAGGGTAAATTGGAAAATTGCATCGGTGCGACCTCTTTTCAGAGGCCGATCGGAAAGTCGGGGGAACGCTTCTGCCATAACATGGTTTCAAAGTTCGGCGGCGGTGGTAGCCACCCACCACCGAGCCCAACAAGGGGACGCTACAGGTTACGCGAAACCTGCAGTCGCCAGCTATGCACCGCCACTATAACCTAATGTACATACCCAAGACTGGATACATTACACACGGTTAACCCTTGCCGCCCGGAAATTTGGAAGTGAGAAGAAGTGAGTAGGAGACAGGACAGATGGAAAAGTGAGAGAAAAGACAAAAGATTGAAGAGGGGGACAGGAAAAGGCGACTGCCGATTTCCTCCAGGAGGGTCAGTCTGGAGGTGCCGTCTATGTGAAGCAGAGGCCGAAGAGGTGTGTTGCCTCCGCTGGGGGGCCTTAAAGGTCCAATCACCCGGCATTGGCTCAACCCCCAGGATCCCCCTTTCCCCAGACACGGCTAAGCCGCGCACGGCTACACGCGGGAGGGTCCAACCCTCGTGTGCTCGGGTCCGTGGTGTCGCAACACACCAAACGCCTGCTGACGCAGACGCCCCTGCGGGGTGTCACCTGGAAGTGTCTATCCAACAAGTGCTATAAATGGCGTTATTTTTGGAGATACTCCGTATGCTAGGAATCCGGCCAGCCAGACCCTAGTGAGTCATGTGTGCATATTCATGGGAAAGAGGGCACGATGCAGGACACTGCGTTTGTTTTCGCAATTACTAGGAAAACTGAATGTGTTTCGTCTTCCCTACTTGTGCCTACATTTATCATGGCACACATTCCAACACAAGTATGGCTGAAAAACAACGGAAGGAATGGTCCCTGAAGTATTTTCATAAAGGACACAAAAAGTTTGTGTGCGGAAAAGGCCACACTCATTCATTTGACTGACATTAACGTACTGTACCGGCTTTAGGTGAAAGTACAAGTTGTGCCGAAGCCATTTCCAATACCTATATATTATTACAAGTTGCAAATGACAGTAGAACGAAAGGTAAGAGTATTCAACGAACAACCCAACGCATTTTGGAAGAACTTCACTGGCCAGATTCACATGGTGATATTAAGCGGTTCCTGAAATCCTGGCAGCAAACAACTCCTAAATTACTCCTTAGAGTGGCATCTCTTGGTCTAATACCTGGCATTGGTGCTCCATACCAACACCTGGCTGTTGATCTTGTCCGTCCCATTTCGACGATAGTCGATTACGGATTCTGTAGCTTTGAATGCCATCGACCGAAACTATTTTGCGGAAGCACTTGTAGAATTTTTTTTCACGCGTTGGTGTTCACGTCAGAACTCGTGATAGAAGCCGTTCGTCTTTTGTGTACCAAGTGCCTAAGAATGACACCCTTAACATACATTGAAGGTACAACGAAATAGCAGCCATGATCTCGAGATCCCTACTTAGCACCCTTGTTCTCTTACCGGGCAGTCTCACAAGCGAGTTTGGATTTTTCACTGTTTGCGTTGATCTACGGACGAAACGTCCGTGGTTCTCTCATAGTTGTCCATGAGCTTATAGAGAAATGATGAACTTGATTATGTGAGGACAGTATATCAGTACCTCATGCATCTGGGAAACCATTTGTCATGCTCTACGATTAAGAACCCCTTAGTACTTTACGTTAGCAAACCACGTGAAGAGACGTGTTCTCCGCTGGTGACTTGCTGCAAGAGTACAGCGTTGTTCCGCGCAGTCCAGCAACGATGGCAGTTCTCACGGATCGGTGTTTGCCAGCGGTGCGGCGTCCAGGCCTGACGACCATGGCCCAGAGGCTGCGCCGACACCAGGCGGGCAACCCATCCACCGCGGGGAAGTCCGAAGACGTGCGATGTCGGTGGACAGGAGGTTACTGTTTCTCAGCGGATGTCGCTGCTCAAGTCAGGAGAGGAGACCCGACCTGTTCAGTGATGACAGCCTCGCCGATCACACAATCGGTATAAGCCGGCGTCCGAGTCGTTTGACAAGAGATCTGGTTGCGTTACACGGCGCATACTGCCGGATTCGGAGGTGTCGTCGTTGTCTGTTTAAGTGGAGGCTCGTGGCTCGCCATCCTTGCTTCATTCCAGGGGAACCGTTTGTGTCCCCCACTGCAAACGCAAAAGTAGACGTGCTTCCACTTACTGAAATCATTTTAGGCAGCCTTATTTGGGGCTATGTAAAGTAAGTACAGCGCAGCAATTTTTGGAAGGAAACAATGAGACAGGAAAGAACGCTGGTACAGCGTACTACATGACGTAGGTACCGCGTCCTTTCCTGTCTGTTTCCTTACAAACATTGTTGCGCTGTACCTACGTTATTCAGTATGAAACAACTCGCCCAAATCAAGCTGTTGGTTTGCTTTTGTTCTTCACAAAATGAATGCAGCGGACATACATAAAACGCACGTGCTTACGTCTCCATGAAATAAGTCATAGAGACGCAGATGTATTATTGCAGTTATTATTGCAAACGTATGATGCAGTTCCAACTTCCTTAACGACGTAATATAACTCAATAAGCAGCATAGCTCGCGTTTATATAATTACAGCACCAGCTTAAAAAATTTGCAACCTTCGACGACAAGGAAACTAGGTGGCGACTCCGCGAGAAGCGGTATCCGGTGTAACAATTTTATCACGGACAATTGATGCTAACGCCAATGAATGATGCCACACGAACCAAAATGTAATCCCAACCTGACGAGCTTATATATTATGTCAGTGACATCGGACGTGCCGCAACGAAATTCGACGCAATAGACGAGCTTTTAAAAGAGAGAACACTTTGATCACGTACCAAAATGAAGCTCCGCCATCAACGCAGAAACACAGAGAATGCGATGTGCGCACGAAACCGACCCGTTGAACCCTTTGAAAAGCGCGGCCGCCACGACAGTCGCGAATGGAGGCAGGGCACGGGAAACGCGGGAAAGCTAGCGTTGCAAGCGGCCAAGCCATAGTAGCGCACCAACTGTTGCGAGGGCGTAGCCCGCGTTCTACGCGGCTATGACGTCCGGGTAGCTCACGTGCCACCCCCCCCCCCCCACCCCAAAAAAAACAAAAAAAAAACATACGCCATCGGCTGGTAAACGTGAAAGACAAGCTTCAGAAGACAGTTTCCTGGCATCGTCTACGCGACTCCATGTGAAGACTGCGACTGCGTATATATCGGCGAGACTGGCAATTTCGAACAGCGGTTGAGTCAGCATGTCAACGATGTCAAAAAGAAAGTCGCATCAAACGCCTTGGCAGAACATGCAGGTGACTTGGGCCACAGGATTGATAGGGATAACGCCAAAATATTAGAAAAAGAAAGAAATTTGACTTCAAGACACCACTTGGAATCCCTTCTAATCCAAATGGCAGATAACACCCTCAACCGGAATGACGGAACCCACCCCCCATCTACACGCGCTGCTTACGTCATATTTTAAAACCATATAAGCATTGTATCGGACGTCCTTATATTCATTGTGAACAAGGCTCCCGTCAGAGGAGCCGAAACGTCTTGTTCTCTTTCAAAGTGGTCGGTGTCCTTCTTTTTACCCTTCTTCATGATGCCTCCCGACCAGACGGCCTTCCGTCAAAACCTCGACTTCACAAAGTGATTGTGTGAAAAAATGATCGCTATGAACAAGGTACTACCTGGTATTGGTGTAGAGGACCATAATTCAACATCATATCTTGCTATTAATCCATCTTCACATAGGCGAATACCACTGCACAGTGAAAATTTTGCGTTGTTCTTCTGCTTCGCGGTTGAGTGATAAGGTCTGCCTAGATTCTACATTTCTATTCGGGTCGTTATAGGAAGGGCAATCCACAGACAATGTGGACTAGTTCTGCAATGCTATTGGAGTGCCTACACCTAGGATTAAACACTTCCGGATTCTATTTACTGTACAGTTGAGGGTTTGGAAACACCCCGGTTTACAATTTTCTCCACATGATTTCCACTTTTTTGCTAAGCTGTTTATTTGCCGCTGGTTAGGTCTTACGACTGAGTTTACAATGAAAAGTGATTTCCTGGAATGTTCTTAGATCGTCACCCGTAGCGACGGGTTCCCCGCGTGGAGACGGCGAGTCAGCGGCGATCGCCCGGAAAGTGAGCCCTCGGGCGGTCGCGTGCGCCTTCTCATCCCCGACCTGATAGGCCGGGAACCTTATCAGTGTGATTTGCTCTTCGGGTACTTGTCCTTCCCTCAGAATTTTGGCGCCTGCAACAGAGATCCTGCCCATATCATAATTCCTAATGACTGCCTTGTAGTCACTAACAATCACCCTTGTACCGTATTGTGTTATTACTAGAGCAATGACAACTTATGCCTTGCTTGTAGTTGTGTTTTTAACGGTGCAGCACCAGACCGGGTCTCTACTCTCACGAACCACTCCCGCTGTGTGTGCTGCCCTGCTGTCGTATTCGGCAGCATCCGTGTAAAGCACATCGGACCTACCTTCAAATCTGACCTGCAGGGCCGCCACTCTATATTTGCCTGTCTGCCTTCGTGAAATAACGGATGCATGTTCTTGGGCAGCGGTGGAATTTTCAGTCTATCCCTAGTTTGTCTTGGAACACTCCGAGGGTTCGAACCCCAGGCACTGCATTCTTTAGGTCATCTCATCAAACATTGTACAACATGACTCAATAAAGGTCCACATACCAGCAAACGTCCTTGCAGTATGTCCTCACACAGTCCACACCATAAAAAACGAGAACTAGATACCATGACAGTTTGAAACAATGGATCTTGGTTCTTCAGCTTGAAAGCACTTGAATTCATTCAGATATATACAAAGTGATTGTGTGAAAAAAATGATCGCTACGAACAAGATACTACCTGCTATTGGTGTAGAGGACCATAATTCAAAATCATATCCTTCGATCAATCCATCTGCACATAGGGGAATACCACATCAAAGTGAAGATTTTGCGGTGCTGTTCTGCTTCGTGGTTGAGTAATAAGGTCTCCCAGGATTCTACATTTCTATTCGGGTTGTTATAGGAAGGGCAGCTCCAGACCATGTGGACTAGATCTACAATGCTATTGCAGTGCCTACATCTACGATTAAAGACTTTCGGATTCCATTTACTGTACAGTTGAGGGTTTGGAAACACCCCGGTTTACAATTTTATCCACATGACTTCCTCTTTTGCTGAGCTGTTTATCTGCCGCTGGGTAGGTCTTACGACTGAGTTTATAATGAAAAGTGATTTCCTGGAATGTTCTTAGGTCGTCACCCATAGGGAGGGGATCCTCGCGTGGAGGCGGCGAGTTAGCGGCGATCGACCGGAAAGTCAGCCCTCGGGCGGTCGCGTACGCCTTCTCGTCCACGACCTAATAGGCCGGGGACCATATCAGTGAGATTTGCTCTCCGGGTACTTGTCCTTCCCTCAGAATTTTGGCGCCTGCAACAGAGATCCTGCCCATATCATAATTCCTAATGGCTGCCTTGTAGTCACTAACAATCACCCTTGTACCGTTTTGTGTTATTACTAAAGCAATGACAACTTATGCCTTGGTTGTAGTTGTGTTTTTAACGGTGCAGCACCAGACCGGGTCTCCACTCTCACGAACCTCTCCCGCTGTGTGTGCTGCCCTGCTGTCGTATTCGGCAGCATCCGTGTAAAGCACATCGGACCTACCTTCAAATCTGACCTGCAGGGCCGCCGCTCTATATTTGCGTGTCTGCCTTCGTGAAATAACGGATGCATGTTCTTGGGCAGCGGTGGAATTTCGAGTCTATCCCTAGTTTGTCTGGGTATGTTACCTGTCTGCTTGGAACACTCCGAGGGTTCCAACCCCCGGTGCTCCATTTTTTGGAACAGCTCATGAAACATTGTACAATATGACTCAATAAAGGTCCACATGCCAGAAAATGTCCTTGCACTATGTCCCCACACAATCCACACCATAAAAGATTAGATACCATGACAAAGCGATTGTGTGAAAAAATGATCGCTACAAACAAGATACTACCTGGTATTGGTGTAGAGAACCATAATTCCAAAATCATATCTTGTTTCTCAATCCATCTTCACACAGGCGAATACCACAGCACAGTGAAGATTTTGCGTTGCTCTTCTTCGTGGTTGAGTAATAAGGTCTCCCAGGATTCTACATTTCTACTCGGGTCGTTATAGGAATGGCAGGTCCAGACCATGTGGACTAGATCTACACTGCTATTGCAGTGCCTACATCTAGGATTAAACACTTCCGGATGCTATTTACAGTACAGTTGAGGGTTTGGAAACACCCTGGTTTGCAATTTTCTCCACATGGCTTCCACTTTTTTGCTGAGCTGTTTACCTGCCGCTGGGTAGGTCTTACGACTGAGTTTATAATGAAAAGTGATTTTCTGGAATGTTGCACCGTGGGCGGCATATCGGCAATAGCTTTCATGGCAATCTGAATGAGGGGCCTGTGGTCGCTTTCAAGTAGCAGCGGACGACCATATATGAAGTTTAAGAACTTCTCAGAGCCAAATACCAGGCCAAAAGCCTCTTTTTCTATCTGAACATACCGTTGTTCTGCATCCGTCAGAGCTCTCGACGCGTAAGCCACTGGCCTCCAGCCATCTTCGTAACTCTGCAGGAGAGCGAATGCTATACCGCTTTGAGAGGCGTCTGACGTCACTTTTGTTTGCTTGCGTGGATCAAAAACTGCATGTAGTGGTTTCTCGCCTAGTGCTTTGCATATGGTTCTCCACTCTTCATCGTAATTGTGTGTCCAGTCAAATACTGCGCCCTGATTCATAAGAGACCGTAAAGCAGCCGTTTTATGTGCTAGCGATGGCAAGTATTTCCTGAAGTAATTAACCACGCCCAGCAACCTCTGGACTGCAAGCCTGCTATAGGGTCTTGGTATCTGCTCTAGGCTGGCGACTAAGGCCGGATTTGGGCTTATACCTTTCTCGCTGATGATATCGCCCAGAAATTCCATCTTTTGCACACCAAACTGACATTTTTGTGAATTGAACGTTAAGGCTGCCGACTGCGCTGCTCTCAGCGCGTTACAAAGTCGCTGGTCATGCTCCGCCTTACCAGTTCCCCAAATTAACATGTCGTCAACGTATATGCGTACCCCTGGCATGCCATCAAAGATCTCGATTGATGCCTTCTTAAATACTTCGCTAGCCGTGCAATGCCGAACGGCAGCCGGAGGAAACGCTAGCGACCAAAGTGTGTTGCAAACGTGCACACTTTAGATGAACGCTGATCTAGCGGAACTTGATGGAAGCTGGCGTTGGCGTCAAGACAAGAGAAAAACATCGCGCCTGTCACCTCAGCCTCGATGTCTTCTCGACGGGGCATTTCATAACGCTCCCTCTTTAGAGATGCAGTTATCCTTCTCGGGTCCATGAAAACCTGTAGGTTGCCATCTTTCTTTCGAGCGTGCCTCATAATCAGAACTGGTTTTGGCACGTAAAACCCCAGAAAGGAAGAGAAGATCTTTCTTTCGAACAATAACTAACGGGCGTACCCAGTCCGTTGGCCCGCTGACTTTCTGGGACAGCACATCTGCATGATGTGCTCTCGCTCTATACGCGTCAGCTCGTCCCGAAGTAGCTGCAACGCCAACGGAACCCTTCGCGCCGGGTGTACAGTTGGGACAGTGTCTTTTGCAGCACTATCTTGTACTCGCGGTTAATGCGTCCCGTTCCTTGAAAGAGCTGAGGGAATTCTTCAAAAACATCACCGCTTCTTGCCGCCAGGGTGCCTACCTCTCGATATACTAGTCCAAGGCGTTCGGTCGCATGCAGTCCTAGGGTCAATCCTTCTTCACCACAAGGAAGTCTGTGCAGATGTTTCGGTCGCCGATCAGAACAGGTGCCTAAATACACCGCACCTGAACTGTCTTTGGGCTTAAATCTTTGTCCACGTGTCCTTCGACAAGGTTGTGCCCAAGAGCTGAACAGTCTTTGTGCTTAAATCTTTGGCCACCTGGCATTTTTCCACGAGGAACTGCACAAGAGCTGAACAGTCGTTGGGCTTATCTTTGTCCACCTGGCCTTTTTCCACAAGGTACTGCACAAGAGCTGAACAGTCTCTATGCACAGATATGTTTTTACTCCTGAACAGAATAGACCTGCGCGGAAATACTGGAAGTTGGTGGCACCCTCGGCCACCAACTTCCATATGGTGGCACCCTCGGCCCGAGCGCTTGACATGCAGGCTCGTTTCAAGGCTTTGGTTTCAAGTTTGGTTGTCGAGCTGCTCAGTTTGCAGCTTTGACTACTCGCAGCTAGATGGTTTTGCGCTTAGCGGCGCATCGTTGTCTTACGCTATACTAAAACTCTATCGAACAGCGTTCCGCAAATATTTAGCGTGGGTAACACGCTAACGCTAACGCAAGCATTTTCAGCAATACTAAAAAGACAGTTTTAGTATTGGGGAAATGGCACCACGCTAAACGCAAAAAAATAGCGGGGTCAGACTGCGCATGCTCAGAACGCTATTTCAGTCTTGCGCGTAGCGTGCGTCCGCTATTTTTCAAGAATAGCGGATACGCTAAACGCTCGCTAAGTTTTTAGCGTTGCAAATATGGTGGTACCCTCGGCCCGAGCGGTTGACATGCAGGCTCGTTTCAAGGCTTTGGTTTCAAGTTTGGTTGTCGAGCTGCTCAGTTTGCAGCTTTGACTACTCGCAGCTAGATGGTTTTGCGCTTAGCGGCGCATCGTTGTCTTACGCTTACTAAAACTGTATCGAACAGCGTTCCGCAAAGATTTAACGTGCGTAACACGCTAACGCAAGCATTTTCAGCATTACTAAATAGACAGTTTTAGTACAGCGGAAATGGCACCACGCTAAACGCAAAAAAATAGCGGGGTCAGACTGCGCATGCTCAGAACGCTATTTTTCAAATATAGCGGATACGCTAAACGCTCGCTAAGTTTTTAGCGTTGCCAATATGGTGGCAACCTCGGCCCGAGCGCTTGACATGCAGGCTCATTTCAAGGCTTTGGTTTCAAGTTTGGTTGTCGAGCTGCTCAGTTTGCAGCTTTGACTACTCGCAGCTAGATGGTTTTGCGCTTAGCGGCGCATCGTTGTCTTACGCTATACTAAAGCTCTATCGAACAGCGTTCCGCAAATATTTAGCGTGGGTAACACGCTAACGCTAACGCAAGCATTTTCAGCAATACTAAAAAGACAGTTTTAGTATTGCGGAAATGGCACCACGCTAAACGCAAAAAAAAATAGCGGGGTCAGACTGCGCATGCTCAGAACGCTATTTCAGTCTTGCGCGTAGCGTGCGTCCGCTATTTTTCAAATATAGCGGATACGCTAAACGCTCGCTAAGTTTTTAGCGTTGCAAATATGGTGGCACCCTCGGCCCGAGCGCTTGACATGCAGGCTCGTTTCAAGGCTTTGGTTTCAAGTTTGGTTGTCGAGCTGCTCAGTTTGCAGCTTTGACTACTCGCAGCTAGATGGTTTTGCGCTTAGCGGCGCATCGTTGTCTTACGCTATACTAAAACTCTATCGAACAGCGTTCCGCAAAGATTTAACGTGCGTAACACGCTAACGCAAGCATTTTCAGCAATACTAAAAAAACAGTTTTAGTATTGCGGAAATGGCACCACGCTAAACGCAAAAAATAGCGGGGTCAGACTGCGCATGCTCAGAACGCTATTTCAGTCTTGCGCGTAGCGTGCGTCCGCTATTTTTCAAATATAGCGGATGCGCTAAACGCTCGCTAAGTTTTTAGCGTTGCAAATATGGTGGCACCCTCGGCCCGAGCGCTTGACATGCAGGCTCGTTTCAAGGCTTTGGTTTCAAGTTTGGTTGTCGAGCTGCTCAGTTTGCAGCTTTGACTACTCGCAGCTAGATGGTTTTGCGCTTAGCGGCGCATCGTTGTCTTACGCTATACTAAAACTCTATCGAACAGCGTTCCGCAAATATTTAGCGTGGGTAACACGCTAACGCTAACGCAAGCATTTTCAGCAATACTAAAAAGACAGTTTTAGTATTGCGGAAATGGCACCACGCTAAACGCAAAAAAAATAGCGGGGTCAGACTGCGCATGCTCAGAACGCTATTTCAGTCTTGCGCGTAGCGTGCGTCCGCTATTTTTCAAATATAGCGGATACGCTAAACGCTCGCTAAGTTTTTAGCGTTGCAAATATGGTGGTACCCTCGGCCCGAGCGGTTGACATGCAGGCTCGTTTCAAGGCTTTGGTTTCAAGTTTGGTTGTCGAGCTGCTCAGTTTGCAGCTTTGACTACTCGCAGCTAGATGGTTTTGCGCTTAGCGGCGCATCGTTGTCTTACGCTTACTAAAACTGTATCGAACAGCGTTCCGCAAAGATTTAACGTGCGTAACACGCTAACGCAAGCATTTTCAGCAATACTAAAAAGACAGTTTTAGTACAGCGGAAATGGCACCACGCTAAACGCAAAAAAATAGCGGGGTCAGACTGCGCATGCTCAGAACGCTATTTGAGTCTTGCACGTAGCGTGCGTCCGCTATTTTTCAAATATAGCGGATACGCTAAACGCTCGCTAAGTTTTTAGCGTTGCCAATATGGTGGCACCCTCGGCCCGAGCGCTTGACATGCAGGCTCATTTCAAGGCTTTGGTTTCAAGTTTGGTTGTCGAGCTGCTCAGTTTGCAGCTTTGAATACTCGCAGCTAGATCGTTTTGCGCTTAGCGGCGCATCGCTGTCTTATGCTATACTAAAACTCTATCGAGCAGCGTTCCGCAAAGATTTAACGTGCGTAACACGCTAACGCAAGCATTTTCAGCAATACTAAAAAGACAGTTTTAGTATTGCGGAAATGGCACCACGCTAAACGCAAAAAAAAATAGCGGGGTCAGACTGCGCATGCTCAGAACGCTATTTGAGTCTTGCACGTAGCGTGCGTCCGCTATTTTTCAAATATAGCGGATACGCTAAACGCTCGCTAAGTTTTTAGCGTTGCCAATATGGTGGCACCCTCGGCCCGAGCGCTTGACATGCAGGCTCATTTCAAGGCTTTTGTTTCAAGTTTGGTTGTCGAGCTGCTCAGTTTGCAGCTTTGAATACTCGCAGCTAGATCGTTTCGCGCTTAGCGGCGCATCGCTGTCTTATGCTATACTAAAACTCTATCGAGCAGCGTTCCGCAAAGATTTAACGTGCGTAACACGCTAACGCAAGCATTTTCAGCAATACTAAAAAGACAGTTTTAGTATTGCGGAAATGGCACCACGCTAAACGCAAAAAAAATAGCGGGGTCAGACTGCGCATGCTCAGAACGCTATTTCAGTCTTGCGCGTAGCGTGCGTCCGCTATTTTTCAAATATAGCGGATACGCTAAACGCTCGCTAAGTTTTTAGCGTTGCAAATATGGTGGCACCCTCGGCCCGAGCGCTTGACATGCAGGCTCGTTTCAAGGCTTTGGTTTCAAGTTTGGTTGTCGAGCTGCTCAGTTTGCAGCTTTGACTACTCGCAGCTAGATGGTTTTGCGCTTAGCGGCGCATCGTTGTCTTACGCTATACTAAAACTCTATCGAACAGCGTTCCGCAAATATTTAGCGTGGGTAACACGCTAACGCTAACGCAAGCATTTTCAGCAATACTAAAAAGACAGTTTTAGTATTGCGGAAATGGCACCACGCTAAACGCAAAAAAAATAGCGGGGTCAGACTGCGCATGCTCAGAACGCTATTTCAGTCTTGCGCGTAGCGTGCGTCCGCTATTTTTCAAATATAGCGGATACGCTAAACGCTCGCTAAGTTTTTAGCGTTGCAAATATGGTGGCACCCTCGGCCCGAGCGCTTGACATGCAGGCTCGTTTCAAGGCTTTGGTTTCAAGTTTGGTTGTCGAGCTGCTCAGTTTGCAGCTTTGACTACTCGCAGCTAGATGGTTTTGCGCTTAGCGGCGCATCGTTGTCTTACGCTATACTAAAACTCTATCGAACAGCGTTCCGCAAAGATTTAACGTGCGTAACACGCTAACGCAAGCATTTTCAGCAATACTAAAAAAACAGTTTTAGTATTGCGGAAATGGCACCACGCTAAACGCAAAAAAATAGCGGGGTCAGACTGCGCATGCTCAGAACGCTATTTCAGTCTTGCGCGTAGCGTGCGTCCGCTATTTTTCAAATATAGCGGATGCGCTAAACGCTCGCTAAGTTTTTAGCGTTGCAAATATGGTGGCACCCTCGGCCCGAGCGCTTGACATGCAGGCTCGTTTCAAGGCTTTGGTTTCAAGTTTGGTTGTCGAGCTGCTCAGTTTGCAGCTTTGACTACTCGCAGCTAGATGGTTTTGCGCTTAGCGGCGCATCGTTGTCTTACGCTATACTAAAACTCTATCGAACAGCGTTCCGCAAATATTTAGCGTGGGTAACACGCTAACGCTAACGCAAGCATTTTCAGCAATACTAAAAAGACAGTTTTAGTATTGCGGAAATGGCACCACGCTAAACGCAAAAAAAATAGCGGGGTCAGACTGCGCATGCTCAGAACGCTATTTCAGTCTTGCGCGTAGCGTGCGTCCGCTATTTTTCAAATATAGCGGATACGCTAAACGCTCGCTAAGTTTTTAGCGTTGCAAATATGGTGGTACCCTCGGCCCGAGCGGTTGACATGCAGGCTCGTTTCAAGGCTTTGGTTTCAAGTTTGGTTGTCGAGCTGCTCAGTTTGCAGCTTTGACTACTCGCAGCTAGATGGTTTTGCGCTTAGCGGCGCATCGTTGTCTTACGCTTACTAAAACTGTATCGAACAGCGTTCCGCAAAGATTTAACGTGCGTAACACGCTAACGCAAGCATTTTCAGCAATACTAAAAAGACAGTTTTAGTACAGCGGAAATGGCACCACGCTAAACGCAAAAAAATAGCGGGGTCAGACTGCGCATGCTCAGAACGCTATTTGAGTCTTGCACGTAGCGTGCGTCCGCTATTTTTCAAATATAGCGGATACGCTAAACGCTCGCTAAGTTTTTAGCGTTGCCAATATGGTGGCACCCTCGGCCCGAGCGCTTGACATGCAGGCTCATTTCAAGGCTTTGGTTTCAAGTTTGGTTGTCGAGCTGCTCAGTTTGCAGCTTTGAATACTCGCAGCTAGATCGTTTTGCGCTTAGCGGCGCATCGCTGTCTTATGCTATACTAAAACTCTATCGAAGCAGCGTTCCGCAAAGATTTAACGTGCGTAACACGCTAACGCAAGCATTTTCAGCAATACTAAAAAGACAGTTTTAGTATTGCGGAAATGGCACCACGCTAAACGCAAAAAAAAATAGCGGGGTCAGACTGCGCATGCTCAGAACGCTATTTGAGTCTTGCACGTAGCGTGCGTCCGCTATTTTTCAAATATAGCGGATACGCTAAACGCTCGCTAAGTTTTTAGCGTTGCAATATGGTGGCACCCTCGGCCCGAGCGCTTGACATGCAGGCTCATTTCAAGGCTTTGGTTTCAAGTTTGGTTGTCGAGCTGCTCAGTTTGCAGCTTTGAATACTCGCAGCTAGATCGTTTCGCGCTTAGCGGCGCATCGCTGTCTTATGCTATACTAAAACTCTATCGAAGCAGCGTTCCGCAAAGATTTAACGTGCGTAACACGCTAACGCAAGCATTTTCAGCAATACTAAAAAGACAGTTTTAGTATTGCGGAAATGGCACCACGCTAAACGCAAAAAAATAGCGGGGTCAGACTGCGCATGCTCAGAACGCTATTTCAGTCTTGCGCGTAGCGTGCGTCCGCTATTTTTCAAATATAGCGGATACGCTAAACGCTCGCTAAGTTTTTAGCGTTGCAAATATGGTGGCACCCTCGGCCCGAGCGCTTGACATGCAGGCTCGTTTCAAGGCTTTGGTTTCAAGTTTGGTTGTCGAGCTGCTCAGTTTGCAGCTTTGACTACTCGCAGCTAGATGGTTTTGCGCTTAGCGGCGCATCGTTGTCTTACGCTATACTAAAACTCTATCGAACAGCGTTCCGCAAATATTTAGCGTGGGTAACACGCTAACGCTAACGCAAGCATTTTCAGCAATACTAAAAAGACAGTTTTAGTATTGCGGAAATGGCACCACGCTAAACGCAAAAAAATAGCGGGGTCAGACTGCGCATGCTCAGAACGCTATTTCAGTCTTGCGCGTAGCGTGCGTCCGCTATTTTTCAAATATAGCGGATACGCTAAACGCTCGCTAAGTTTTTAGCGTTGCAAATATGGTGGTACCCTCGGCCCGAGCGGTTGACATGCAGGCTCGTTTCAAGGCTTTGGTTTCAAGTTTGGTTGTCGAGCTGCTCAGTTTGCAGCTTTGACTACTCGCAGCTAGATGGTTTTGCGCTTAGCGGCGCATCGTTGTCTTACGCTTACTAAAACTGTATCGAACAGCGTTCCGCAAAGATTTAACGTGCGTAACACGCTAACGCAAGCATTTTCAGCAATACTAAAAAGACAGTTTTAGTACAGCGGAAATGGCACCACGCTAAACGCAAAAAAATAGCGGGGTCAGACTGCGCATGCTCAGAACGCTATTTGAGTCTTGCACGTAGCGTGCGTCCGCTATTTTTCAAATATAGCGGATACGCTAAACGCTCGCTAAGTTTTTAGCGTTGCCAATATGGTGGCACCCTCGGCCCGAGCGCTTGACATGCAGGCTCATTTCAAGGCTTTGGTTTCAAGTTTGGTTGTCGAGCTGCTCAGTTTGCAGCTTTGAATACTCGCAGCTAGATCGTTTTGCGCTTAGCGGCGCATCGCTGTCTTATGCTATACTAAAACTCTATCGAGCAGCGTTCCGCAAAGATTTAACGTGCGTAACACGCTAACGCAAGCATTTTCAGCAATACTAAAAAGACAGTTTTAGTATTGCGGAAATGGCACCACGCTAAACGCAAAAAAAAAATAGCGGGGTCAGACTGCGCATGCTCAGAACGCTATTTCAGTCTTGCGCGTAGCGTGCGTCCGCTATTTTTCAAATATAGCGGATACGCTAAACGCTCGCTAAGTTTTTAGCGTTGCAAATATGGTGGCACCCTCGGCCCGAGCGCTTGACATGCAGGCTCGTTTCAAGGCTTTGGTTTCAAATTTGGTTGTCGAGCTGCTCAGTTTGCAGCTTTGACTACTCGCAGCTAGATGGTTTTGCGCATAGCGGCGCATCGTTGTCTTGTGCTATACTAAAACTCTATCGAACAGCGTTCCGCAAAGATTTAGCGTGAGTAACACGCTAACGCTAACG
Source organism: Dermacentor silvarum (assembly GCF_013339745.2). NCBI lineage: Eukaryota > Metazoa > Arthropoda > Arachnida > Ixodida > Ixodidae > Dermacentor > Dermacentor silvarum. The sequence goes on along the minus strand of NC_051154.1, from coordinate 398,890,919 downwards.
CAAGCATTTTAGCAATACTAAAACTGTCTATTTTCCGCAATACTAAAACTCTCTAATGTCTCTATTGTGCCGCAATCGTGAAAGATCACGCAGGCGTAAACTGTCTTGATTAACACTCAACGGTAACGATGCACGCGAATAAAAACAACCACTGAGCTGCCCGCACTTTTGAATGCTCGCTCCTTCCCGCCAGTGCCTCGAGCGGGGCTCTCTTTGACAACTAGCGCCCTCCTCGCCAAACGCGGCGATAACTGTAAACCCCACTTCCAGGCGGCTCACGGCCGGGCGCGACTCGAGCGCCAGTCGAGCCCGGACCGCGCGCGCGCCAGTCGAGCCCGGCCGTGCAACGCTCTCCCTCACTGACGGCGGCGCGACGCGGCAGGCTGCATCTGTGCGTTTTCATCAATCGGCCGTGGTCGTGGTATTACGCCTCCAGCCCCGACACAAGAGAGACTCTACGCGCTGAACGCGCTCTGATTGGTCTTTTTCTCATCGAAATCCGCGTCGCCGCTTGGCGTCTCTTCCCTTCGTTCGAAGTGCCGAGGCCTTGCGTCAGTTGCCTACCTTAGTGGCTGGCGTCGGATGAGGATTGCCGTTCATCACAGGCGGTCGAGCAATGTGGACCCGGTAAGCCTTCAGCCAATTGCGAGAGTCCTTTACAGCGATGTGTGAATGTCGTACTTGGCTGTATCGTGCGTTAGTAAGCCCAAATCTGCGGGCGTTCTCACTCGAAGCTTTTGCGCGCAATGTCGGACGGCGAGCATGTCGTAGTGAGTGTTTGTGCATTTCGGAGAGTCGCGTTACTGGACGGTAGCGCTTTCTTACTGTTGCTGTTAATGCGAACTGCAGACCACTCATGTGCTTCGTGTTTTTGTTTGTTGCTTTCTCCGCTGTTTTTGATGTGCATTTGCGCTCCGTAAGGATGCTGCTGGCATTTGAGCCGGCGATGTCGTGCTCCGCACGGGAACGCCATACGCGGCTGTTGTGTTTCATAGCGGGGTGGACGAGACGTTAATTTTAAATGCTGTGTGTTCGATGTATTTTAGATGGTGTAAGTAATTGTCGTTATAGAGTCGATGGCTCGCATTATTGCGCGAATTGCTTAGCGACGTGTGGGTGATGTAGTTTTGTTGCTATGTGCGCGTTATGGACGTAGCCATCATCTCTGCTGATGGCTGAGTGCCAATGACGATGCTAGGCCTACCGGTTCGCTTCGAAGCCTGAGGAAGAGACGGTTTGAACGGCGCTGCAAAAACGAATGCTGGAGCTTATAAAATGTACTTGTGACATTTTTGCAGCAACATTTTTGCTGCTTTGGTCTCATTACGGAATAATTTCAAACAAATAGGCGGATTGCGTCGCCGTCCGTTTCAACGCAGGCGAAGCCTATTCAAACAAATAGGCGGATTGCGTCGCCGTCCGCTTCAACGCAGGCGAAGCCTAGGTTGGCCGTGCAGCGACTTTAATTTGGCTCGTATCGCACCTATCTCCGCTAGACGTTTGAGTGTGGTGGTGGCTTTTCATAAGGTTGCAGCGTGGGCAATAATTCATGCCGTCGGTCATAACTGCTCACGAAACAAGCTGTTGCCGATGCCTCGCCGGTGGTGGCGATGCGCCAGCGTAGAAGCGAGTTGCCGCTGACCGCGTGCACCTTCGTGTTCGTGCTTTGGTGGTGTAGTGTTGCGCCGGCATCACTGCAGTCTGATTTGGAGACACCCCTCGTGCGGCCGACGGTCTACGGATGCGCAATACAGCGCGACGCAACGGCGTGTAGTAACTGACGTTTTCTTACTTTCTGGCCAATGTAGTGCATAGGAAATAATGAGCTCATACTATGGCATTTTTTATTTTACCTGATTTTGGTAAACACCTGGGTTCATGTACCTTCATTTGAATCTAATCCGTGCTTTATTATTTGCCCTGATTTTAGTACAGTTACGTGACCGGACTTTGTGTTTAGTGCACCTATGTGACAACTTTGTTTGCTGTGTTTTGAGTTGACTTTCTGCTTTAGTGTGGCGTTAGTTTAGATATGTTACTGGATTTTGTTTACTTTAGTGCGCCTTTGTGACAAGTTTGTGTTGCATTGTGTTTCTGAGTTGACTTTCAGTATTGGTGTGGCAGTAGAGTACTTATGTGAGTGGACTTCGTGTTATTGTGATTTGGAGTCGACTTCTAGTTCTAGTGCGTCTAGGTTAATTCCTTTTTTCCACATCTATCTAAAAGTGAGTAGCCGGCGCCATGTAAAGGCGACATCTAAATACCATATAATAAAAAAATAAGCCGTTTGGCGTGTTCACCCGGAGCTTTACTGTATGGGTGTCCAAAAGTAACAAAAAAAAAAAAAAAAAAAAAAACAGCAGCTCTGCCGACACAGGCCCTTCGGCGGACATTATATAGGTGAACAAATGAAGTCGACAAATACGTGGATAACTTTTGCTATAGCGAATAAGGTATATGTTTATAGTTGAAACGTCAGGACAGTCGTACCTAACGGCAATTTAACTAAGTTGGATTCTCCTGGTGTGCTTCTCTTGCAGGTTATTTACAATAGGGTTTCACAATCAGCTAATTTCGCATTCAGGGTCGGGGATCTCAGAGCAACATCAAGCCGTATGGGATAGCTAAGGAAAGGGAAGTCAGCCGTTGCTTGTTTTGCGCAGCCGATTGCCAGATCGCTACTTTTCGCAGCGTCAGCTAGCTTGCAAAACCACCCAGTGTGCTACGTCACATGGAGGCTTGACGTTGGGTCGAGGTCCTTGCCCATAAATGCGCAATCATAGCTGAATGAGTGTCCAATTTTATTGATGGATAACTGGAACAAAAGGGCTACAGCAGTATCAGAGTAAGGATATCATCTACACTGATTCTTTTAAAGAGTTAGAAATAACAGCGTAATGTGCAGTGGTGATAGGGATAAGATCAATTAGAAAGTTTTCCGTCAACGCAAGCCGAAAAGAAGAAAGCTTTAAAGACCCCGTTATTGTACGTTGGTAATCCTCCTGCACATGCTGGGTCGTCTAGCAATTCGCCTTTTGCATTGCGCTGTGGCGCCACCTTAGCGGGCTTCGCGAGAAACGAAATGTACGGTGTCGGGGAGCCGTGAGACGCCGAGAGACGCTGCATGAAGCGAACTGAAATGGTTTTGTGCATTTGTCAGTCGTAATTTTCGTTTTGTGTGAATGGCCGCTTGTTGGACAGGTAGCCTAGGCCGGCAACGGCTCTGGTGCTACTTACAACCGCAAGTCGTCAAAATATGATACGGGATTTCGTGCAGCTACGCCGCCAAAACCAGTCGCCGTGCGATGTGCCTACTATATACATCGCACCGTAACGCGATTTCCACAGCGCCTACGCTTGTAATTATACGCTGTTATTTATATTTAGTCGTACCCAATATGAATCCTAGACATGCTTCGGAAGTTGAAATGCACGAACGTGAGCACTCGCCAGCCGCCCACATCAAGTTCAAGCAGCGGTCGATTCTATTCTGCGGAACTTAGCCGTATCGTAGCAGCCGAGTTCATGCATATTGTCACGACCTCGTAGGAGACGTGGAAGCCGGCGTACAGCACGTATATAAGCACTTTATATGAACAGCAAACGCAACGTCGTTGTCGTCTCTGTTTTTCTACCCGCGCGCTACTTCAGCGTCGTTTCCATGGCCGAGCACATACCCGCGGCGACGATATATCATGTGGCATTTGCCCCTCCTTTGAAAGAAGCATCCTCCCGGTGCGCCAAGCGCCCAAGAAAGTGCAGTGATGGTGTAAAATTGACGTCATGATGAAAAGTATGGCTTCATACGAAGCACGTGCACAACCTCGGGCAGATGCTGCCGGCGTTTGGAGCAGTAAGGACTGTCAGGCACAACTTCATAATTCACGTCACTGATGCGGCGTAGAACTGTGTACGGCCTGAAGTATCTTCGCACGAGCTTCTTAGGTAGCCCCCGCCGACGAGTAGGAGTCCAAACCGAGACCTGGTCGCCGACGTTGCACGTCACGGGTCTGTGTCGAAGGTTGTAGTGTCTGGCATCGTAGTTGTGTTGCTCTTGGATGCGCATGCGTACAAGCTGCCTTGCTCCCTTGGCGCGTTGCGTAAACTCCTCGGCACCAGTCTCGTGATCACCACACTCATGTGGCAGCATCGCGTCCAACAGTGTTGTTACTTCCCGGCCATAGACGACGCTGAAAGGTGTCACGCGTGTTGTCTCCTGGCGAGCCGTGTTGTATGCAAAATCTCGTCCCAGTTCTTGTGGTCGACGTCGATGCACATACTCATCATGTCTGCCAGAGTCTTATTCAAACGTTCTGTTAGGCCATTGGTTTGGGGGTGATAAGCGGTTGTCTTTCGGTGAGTTGTACCCCTTAATCGCAACACGGTATCCAGAAGCGCGGCCGTGAAAGCAGAACCTCTGTCGGTAATGACCACTGCGGGAGCGTCATGCCTTAGGACGATGGCTTCGATGAAAAATCGTGCTGCTTCGGCTGCTGTTCCCCGCTGGAGAGCACCTGTTTCGGCGTATCGGGTAAGATAATCTGTGACGACGATTATCCATCTATTGCCGGCAGAAGACACTGGAAATGGACCTTAAAGGTCCATGCTAACTTGTGCGAACGGCGCTTGCGGTATTTGAACAGAATGCAGCAGTCCAGCAGGCTTGACGGGTGGGGTTTTGCGGCGCTGGCAATCCAGGCATGTCTGGACATAACGTTTCCCGACCGGCGCAAGTCTCGGCCAGTAATACTTTAGCGTAGTTCAGGATAATGTGCGGGAGTAGCCCAAGTTACCAGCGGTCGGTTCGTTGTGGCAGGCGTGTAGGACTTCGTTCCGTAGAGATGCGGGAACGACAAGTAGGTAGCTGCTGCCACTGGGGGAAAAGTTCTTTTTGTAGAGAACGTCGTGACGCAAGCAAAGTGAAGGCAGCGCTCTGGCGAATAACCTCAGCACGCAGCTTGTTTTTGCCTCTAAGTAATCAATAAGAGGAACCAGTTCTGTGTCCTCGCGTTGCAGGCGTGAAACGGCGACAGCGTCTACCATGCCTAGAAAAGCCGCGTCGTCATCGTCGTGCAATGCAGTCTCAAGGCGACCGAGACAGGCAGTCGGCGTGCCGCTTCCCCGATTTGTAGACAATAGTGAAGTCGAACTCCTGGAGCCGAAGGCTCCAGCGTGCTAGCCGACCAGCTGGAACTTTTAAAATAGTCGGCCAGCAAAGTGCATGGTGATCACTGACGACGGTGAAACAGCGACCGTATGGGGCTCTTGCGTTGCCCAGGGGGCGCTGCAAAAATGGTGCTAAAAAGCGCCCTCAATTCGAAACTGGGTAGTACCAAGCTCGGTCGTCTGCTTCGGCAAGCACGTTTACAATACGGACCCGCCACTTTCGGTTGTGTTGTACCACGGCTTGCAGCGAATATCGGGCGCCGAAGATTTTTCCATGGGTGGCATGCTGCGTAAAGGCAAGAAATTATGCAACCCGAATACGTGTACGCCGTTCAAGAAATAAGCGGCGAAGTTTTCGCGCGGTGTCAATCGCAAGTGAAGTGAGTCACGCTCCTACGAAGTTGAACTTCAGGTAAGGTTTGCACGCTGCTAGATTCAGGCGCACAAACGCGAGGAAATGCTTTCTATAAATGAATTCACAGCAGCGACAAGCAGACATGCGTACGGAACTGCTCGAGCGCACGACGGTAGGCGCCGCGACGGCAGCGGTCTTTCGACATGCCGCGAAACGGCAGCTCTCCTGCAATCTTTGTTGACTGCTTGCCTCTAGACAAGTAGTTATGCCTGCGCTGTAGTAGTGGCCATCTATCTGTCTAGCAATTGATAAATAACTGGTGCAATGCACATAAGCTCGCACTAACGTACGTACGTGCGAATCGCGCTGCAGCGCGCGCTCGTGCACTGCTCGCTTGATGTAGCTTTTAATGACAGCGCTCGAACATCGATGTGCTGTAATCAATACTACCTTGCTGTGCTGTCTCAACGTGCTGGCTTGAGGTCAAGGATGAATACATTCAACTCTCTAACCTGTGCTGCTCGTAGTGGGGTAGTGAATTGTCACCGAATCAGCCCGACCATTTGTGGTCATTTGCACACACTTGGTCACTTAACCAGTTCGCACCGGTCGAATTGTTAATTGTCGATGTGGCCGGGTCTCGGATCGTGAATCACCAGCCATGCCTGCTGCTATTTCGGTCTCCCATTTCGCTTATGCAGCGCGACGAACTGCAGTTATCCAGCGCGCCCGACGCTCCGCAGCGTGAGGCCTTGAAGGAAAACGGTAGAATCTGATGTTGGGATTCAGGCCGTCTTGTTCATGGCAGCCCACAACGCAGCAATAACGACGGTGACGCTTTTTCGAGGCTGAGCTAGGTCTCTCCGGATCGGCGTCGCCGATGTCTTCTGCTTCCAGCATTACGTCCCATGGCACACGGAGGGTCCGTTTTTGTAAAACTATAGGCTGCGGCCTGCTCGCAGCCTGGTCGCCATGGTCTGTGAGAAGTGACGAGCCTTTTCGCACTCGAAACAGGGCAGAAAAAAGTGCGAATCGACGCAAAACGCGGGCTAGAAACGTGCTTCGCCAACGCCAGGGCTCAATACTATCCAAGCTGGTACTACCCAGACGACGTTTTTCGCCGCCACCAGGCGCCGCTACTATACCTCAAACTCCAGTGCAAGACGCCCATAGATATGGGCTACCGCGAGGCATGCTTTTTATGTAGTGGCTTTTTCTGTGCCCCGGAGTTGAAAAAAAAAAGAAATAAAAAGGGGCAAACCCGCACCACCAAAGAGGTATGGCAGGTATAAGGCCAATAGGAAATAAATGAAAAGGGGTTACAGGAGCAACCCAAACAGAGATTTAAAGAAAGCCAATGAAAAGAGAAAAAAAAAAGGTCTCGGAGACAAAGCAGTGCGATATGAGAGGCGAAGTGCCGGCGCGCAGTGAATACAAAGGAAAAAGGCCGAATGTAGAAAACAAAACAAGCTCCTGGAGAGAGGGGAAAAAAAAACCCGGCAGTGATCCGCGGAAACCGCCTGAACCCATTTATTAAGAGACATGAAATGCCACGCGAGGGGCAGCGACGTGCTGATGTCAGGAACCGCAGGAGGCAGCCAGTTGATGGTGGGCAGCGCTACGGTACACGGGTGGCTGTAGGACGAAATAGAAAAAGAAGAGAAAACAGGAGAAAAGGGAAAGACCAAAAGAGAAACGCAAGAAATATGACAGACAGGAAAAAGAAACACAGGAAGAGGGTAGAAAGGGGGAACAGGAAATGATGACGATGGCGCAAACATCCTCGCCGGTGCACATTTACACGGATTGCCTTTCTTTACTCCTTGCCCTCTCAAACATCCGTGACGTTGACGCTCGTGTTGTCTATTGCAAACGCTTCCCTTCGGTTTGTGTTCTGCGCCAGCAACTTTTCAACGAATGGACACGGTACTTTCAGGCCTCAAATCGCAAACATGCCTAGTGTACCTCGACGACGTGATTGTTTTCTCCGCCACGTTCGACGAAGACCATATCTATGGGCGTCTTGCACTGGAGTTTGAGGTACCGTAGCGGCGCCTGGTGGCGGCGAAAAACGTCTGGGTAGTACCAGCTTGGATAGTATTGAGCCCTGGCGTTGGCGAAGCACGTTTCTAGCCCGCGTTTTGCTTCACTAGGAATTTAGAAAAAAGTAGAGCCGGGAATTTAGTAAACGTTCCAGTACTTTGCCGAATAAGGAGTTCATCACGATAGGACGATAAGCTGAGGGTAAATGAGGCGGCCGGCCAGGTTTTGGAATGAAAATAATGCGTCCCTCTTTCCAGGACGTAGGGAAGTGTCCCAGGCGGAGGGCCGCATTAAATAAAAGAAGAAAAAAGGAAGGGTGAATACGAAAAAGGTTCCGAACGAACATGCCGGTGAGCCCGTCCAACCCCGGCGCCGAACGTGAACACGAAAAGTGAGAATTCGGCATTGAGGCGATCCAGCTCCAATGGGAGTGGTGGGCAGTTGGCCAGGATCTGCAATGCCGATGTACGAGTCGTGTGGAAGGCGCCCGTCAACGCCACCAGAAGCGAGCGCTGAACCGACTGCACACGGGCAGTGAGGTGCGAGGTAGGGATTGCTAACGCGCGTTTGCAATAGACAACACGAGCGTCAACGTCACGGATGTTTGAGAGGGCAAGGAGTAAAGAAAGGCAATCCGTGTAAATGTGCACCGGCGAGGATGTTTGCAGCGTGGTGAGGTAATGGAGCGCCTCAGTGAAGGCGACCACCTCCGCGCTGTAGGCGCCTGACGCGTTTTCTGTAGTGGAGTAGTTAGTCTCCGTTCTGGATAGGGGCCTGCTGGCGTATGCAAGCACTCTTTCCGTGCTGTCCTGCCGCTGAAGAAGCACTCCGCCAAGGCCGACATTGCTAGCATCGGTATGAAGAATCGTCGGGGCGTCTTCGTCAAAGTGGGCGAGCACATGAGGCGTCTGCAGCCGCTGCCGTAGCTCGTGAAGTGCCCGTTGCTGCTCTTCGCCCCACACGAAGGGGACATCTTCGCGGGTGAGATGTGTTAATGGACACGCGATGCGCGAAAAGTCCGCAATAAACCGCCGGTATTAGGCGCAAAGGCCCAGAAAACGTCGCACGGGATTTTTATCAGATGGCGTCGGGAAATTAGCGACGGCAGCGATTTTATCAGGGTCAGGTCGAACACCTTCATGACCACTAACCACGTGACCGAGGAATTGAAGTTCCTCAAAACCAAAATGGCACTTTTCCGGTTTCAAAGTTAGGCCTGCTGAGCGTATGGCCTAAAAGACTGTCTTCAGTCTCCGTAAGTGTTCGTCGAACGTGGCGGAGAAAACAATCACGTCGTCGAGGTACACTAGGCATGTTTGCGATTTGAGGCCTGAAAGTACCGTGTCCATTCGTTGAAAAGTTGCTGGCGCAGAACACAAACCGAAGGGAAGCACCTGAAATTCATAAAGTCCATCGGGTGTCACAAAAGCGGTCTCTCATCAACTTCGATTTGCCAGTAGCCGCTTTTCAAGTCCATCGACAAAAAGTAACGTGCGTTTCGTAGCCGGTCCAGTGAATCATCGATACGTGGTAGCGGATAAAATGTCTTTCTTTGTGATCTGGTTGAGTTTTCGATAGTCGACGCAGAAGCGCAGACTACCGTCCTTTTTCACCAATACGACAGGCGATGCTCACGGGCTTTTAGATGGCCGAATAACTCCGTCCTCAAGCATCGTGTTCACTTGTTTTTGTATTGCCTCCCGCCCTTTCGGTGCTACACGATAAGGATTCTGCCGGATGGGTCTTGCATCGTCTTCGGTGATAATACGGTGCTTGGTGAGTGGCGTCTGGCTAACTCTTGACGTAGAAGAGAAGGAGCTGTTAAACTCATGGATTAGCTCAAGATGGCTGTTGCGTTCGATGGGCGGTAAAGTTCGACTGACATCAACCACAGGTGCAGGCATAGGCACGGTGGACGCCGCGTGCTGCACTGAGAGGCATACTTGTATTGGGGCAATTTCGTCGAAGTAAGCAACAGCAGTGCCTTTAACAATCTGTCGACGTTCCCTGCTAAAATTCGTCAGAAGGAGTTCAGCATGTCCGTCGAGTACATTAATTACGGCCCTGGCGACGGAAACGCCCTGACTCAGTACTAGTGCGTTGATGTGTTCAGCGACGCCAGGCCCGGTGTGCAAGTTATCGCAGATTGCAGGCACGAGGGAACAACTTCGCGGCGGAAGCGTGACGTCTTCGTCGGCGATACGTAAACGCGGTCGCTGGTCATCCGCGGGGTCGACGTCCTCGGAGCTCGTAGAAAATGTCACCATGCGGTCGCGGACATTAATAACTGCACCGTACTCCCTCAAGAAATCCATTCCCAAAATAAGTTCTTTACAGCACTCAAAGAGAATGACGAGGGTGGCAACGAAGGCTGAACCGGCGATTACGATTCTGGCTGTGCATCAACTGGCCCCCGGCAGTTCTGATGTTGGGCCCGGTCCACGGCGTCTTCACTTTTCTTAGTCTGTCGGCTAGCTTCAGACTCATTATCGAAAAATGCGAACCAGTGTCAACGAGAGCGGCCACTTGGTGGCCGTGAATGCTAACGACAAGATCGGCGCTGACGGCGTCTGTTACATGTGGTCTGGTTGGAATTGTCGTCGGTCGTCGGTGATGGGGGTTCTTGGGAAGCTGGACGGTTTGCAACCTCACCCCCGGAGGTCGCTGCCTCTAGTTTCCCCGGCGCGGGCTAGGAGACCTGCCCCTAGAGGCGTCAGGAAAATCGCGACGGGTTGGTTGGGTATAACGGAACGCGATCGAGCCGTCGTTGAACCTTCCGGTCGAAAGTTTGAAGGATTGTCGTCGCATGTACGTGGAGCGTCAAACCGAGGGTAACTATAGTTGGTGGGAAATCTGGGAAACCCAGCTGCGCGGTAGTGGCAAGCTCGATAAACATGTCCTGCTTCACCGCAATGAAAGCATAGCGGCCGGCGGTCAGCGGTGCGCCACAAAGCGGTTTTTCGTAGCGGATAGCCGGCAGGGAATTCTCCGTAAGATCGCGGCGCAGCGATCGGCTGTCGGCGATACGGCATTTCTGGCGGCGGCTGTGACTGTCGAAGATAGGGCGTCGGGGATGGCGGCGGTGGCTGCGTCGGAGTGGTCGACGGTGTCAGCAGCATCAAAGTGGCGGGAGGTGGACGACAAAGAGCTTACGCGTATGTGCATCGTCGCGCCACCGCTTGCCAGTCGGGCGAAGAAAAGGCATGTCGAACTTCCTCCCGGACGACGGTTGGACCTGCCACGGTTAGACCTGCAATACGGATGATAAGAACTGCTTTTATAGCTCAGTCTTGACCATAGTTTGAAGGGGCGACAATGCCCGCAGAGTATTTATGCAACACAAGAACGGCGCATTTGTTTGCATCGGTACGCGTACGGCCACCGCTCGCTGTTCACTTCAAGTACAGTAGAAACCGTGCACCGCTCACACAAAATAATGAGGAAATGTTCAAAGCATATATGAACACTTCTCATGCACATATAATAAGCGATCACACTGAGACGAGGACGCATGAATGTCCCGGGCATATAGAAAACGGCGACAACGACCACCTAGCCGCAGTGGCACACGAAAATGCCGATGCTGTGGCAACGAGCGGTGTTGTTGCTTACGATGCAGTATCGAAAGGGCCATCACTTGTTGCCTGTTTAGCATAAGAGGCAAACTGTTTTCGGTAACTATTAAATCTGACAGCATAAAAATACACGCAGATCTACCACTCTCCGTAGTTGCACTTCATTCATGGAAGCGCCGGCGACTGCGACCTAGTTGCGCTTCGTTCATGGAAGCGCCGGCGACTGCGACCGACAGACAGCCTTCGTTCAAGAACGGTGCCTGTACCGCGGTATTAGCACTACGCCGTGTCGCCGCTTCCTGGCGTCTGACTCTCTGTGTGTGCATCGTACTATGAGTGGTTCACTTCAAGTCTGTAAGGTCAGGACCGAACTATAAAGCAGTTTCCGTCGTCGTACTCGTTAATCCTATATTTGAGGTCCGCCAGTAGCGGACGAACTCGTAGGCTGTGTTAGGCCTAATAAAGCTGCGCAGAACGAGATCGACGCCGCCTCAAACTTGATTCGGAGGGCTGGAAAGGGCTGGAAATCGTGCATATCAGCTTAGAAACATGAAGGAAGGAAGCCCCGGCCAGCACGGATGTATTGGAGAAGGTGTGGTGGAAGTCACGTGCTGTTTTTCGCAAAGAAGCACTGGGACGGGTACCCCAAATGTCAACGTTGCCATAACAACCATGCTCCTGAAGCTTTCGCTGCTGCTCTCAATCTATGAAAAGATTTTTCCACCAGGTGTCTTTCTCGCAGCACCTTTTGTTCGCGAGAGAAGCTGACTTTGGAGTGTGGAGTGTAAGCTTGAAAGTTGTTTTGGGTCGTGTGAGTGTCGGCCAGCAACAGATACACTCAAGCAATCATGGCGCGGGTATTCGTCGTCGTCTTCAACGTGCCAAGGAAAAACACAGGAGTGCGTCTGCTTCATAAAGCGGCTACAGAAGTTTCGTAGGCTTTGTTTTGACGCGCGTCGGCAGTACACACTTCCGGCGGCTCGTAACAATGCAAGTTCAAAGTTCGCGCCCATCGGCTCCGGCGAGCTGCAGAACTCCTGAGTGGAGGCGCAAAGGGAGATGGCACACCAACACAGCTGCACTTCCGGCTTCAAAACAGGGCCTCTCCTGTTTTTTATTGCGATAGCAATTATATGGACACTTCAACCGGATTTCTGCCGTCGGCGTCGCCGTCGCCGTGAGGTTCCCTATAGATAAAATCTTCGCCGCGCGCCGTATGCCCGAGCGGAAGCGTGCGGGGACGCGCGCTATCACGGAGAGCGAACGAACTCAATCTCCCACGCACAAGCAAGGAAGCGGGAAGCCACCGCCGGAGGGAGGGGGGGGGGGCGCACTTCTACTCTGCCAACAACCGCGCTCGTCGCTCGCCCGCACCGTCTCTTATCTCCACACGGCTCTGACCTTAATGCGCGCCGTGTATTCGCCGCTCGGTTTCCGTTGAAGCGATATACCGCACGTACCTTCGCCCGCTGCGGCGTATGCGCTTGCTGCCAGCGTTTTGACAGTCGTCTGCAGTCATTGTGGGATCTATTCATGTTTATTTGTGCGTGCTCACACCACGCTTGTTCGTTCAGTTATTAATATTCGGGCCACATTTTCCAACGCACGCTACACATGCAATGCTGCCCGGATCGGCAGTGCAGCGCTACGTTTGTCCCTTCGCACGCGCTGCCCACAGGAAGCGCTTCTCATCAACACCACCGTTTCACACGCGCCTTCTCGTGGTCATCGAGTCTCTCTTCATGTCGGTCTACTTACGCCGCAGCACACCTGCTTACTTAATGAGCTCATGTTTGCTACAATTCATATTGCTACCAAAGCCGCTCACCTTACCTCGTTATGACATTGCTGTATTGCTATCGCATTCATTGCTTCGCCCTTAGGGCGAAACTGTGACATTTTTTCTTTCCTCAATGCTTGGGAAGCACGTTTTGACTCAATTTGAGCGTCAAAAAATACATACACAAGCGCATTTGCGGCGATCATTCGCGTTGCCGGTGCGATCTTCTCACTCGGCGGCCGCTCGCACGGCGATCAAGACACTGACTGGTTTTGTCCGCATCGTCGGCACGAAAGCCTATCCCACTACGATCACTCGCTGTCGTCGGTCGCGTCGTCGGTCGCTTCTTCTTCATACTAGCATGACAATATAGGTCTCCCACTGGCACAGGATGCCAATACAGCCGGCCGAGCGTTGGCGCCGGAGTGAGATAGAGGTGAGGTCGATTTCTGTCCGACATCCGTGTCGTGTCGGCATATATTGTGATGTACCGGACGATAACCGAAGATAGCTGCGAACAGCTGAAGTTTCTACCGAAATACAGCGCAAATACCACTGCGCCGAGAAAAAAAGAGTTGGCGTCCTCGACGACTATGCTGCATGCAAGTTGGAGGCGCTATTGCCTACCCGTGCGTCGTCTGCTGCAGGAACCACCGACGCCGTACAAAACGTTTTCAGCGCTCGCCGCTAGGGTACAGCGCATGCGCACTCGGGACCTGCAAAAGGCGGATTACGGTTGACATTGATAAGATCATATGGTAACTCATTTTTCACCATCGGATTGTTAATTTATTCTACATAATTTTTCTTCAATGCGTATGTGACGCCTGCGATCAGCATGTCTGGGTGTCTTGCAGTTTTACAGCCTCGCATTTGCACGATGTTTTGTTTGATCAATTCTGTCCATGAACTTTTTGTTTAGCGTTTGTTGTTGTGACCTCAACAAATGAATTATACTCACGAGTCGGATTATAGGTTCCGAAGACTTGTGCGGAAATTTCCGTGAATTTTACGAATTTCGGCACGCCCTACGTTTTTACGAACGTTGCGTCAATTTTTACTAAGTACACTCTTCGCGAAACTTTTTAGAGGTACTGAGTGAGTCGCGTATGCATGGTAATGTAAAATTAGTTGGACATGCTGAACGAGATCCAACGTACCGTGGGCACCAAGTAGAAAATATTCGAGGTGTAAACGGATCGCTCAGGCTCCCTGGGATCGCAGTGATTTTACCCGGTCAATTCCTCACAGTAATGGTAATAACGAACGCAAGGTAAATGCAAACCCGACCGGCACGCAGTTTGGCTCGTTGGTCTCCTTTGATATTGCAAGTATTCTGGTGGTGAAAAAACACCAGAGGAGTATTTGCTACGCGCAGGTATATTGAGACAAGTTATATACAGGCGACATGGGCAACACCAAAGTCGCCAAAATGTCTGATCTAAGAACAATGCGTTTCAATGTGCTCCGCTGAAGCCAGTTGGGCTGCTTGTGTTCTGAATTTAACATGATTCGCCACTAATGTTCGCATGTAGCCTAAAGAACGTATGTGTTAAGGGGGCGCTTCGAAAAGAAGCCTGTTTTCTTTCCTGCCGCGTAGCTAGTCATACAACATAGATTTTGTATGACGCTTTGCTTCACGTCTAGCCCGAAGAATATGGTCGCGTGCGGCGAAGGTCTTGCTAGATAATTGAGCTGTGGGACACTTTTTCCGGGCTTGCGTCTTTGAAAACGGCGCTGTTGTTAAGCTCATCCTTGTGGGAATACTGGCACTTCCTCTTACATCGCCTTGTATTTCAGAAGCAAGTCGGCGTACGCCATTCACTGACCTACGAACCGACACACTAAGCTCTGCAAAGCCAGCCCTCGTCACGAACATTCTCCGACGGGACAAGCCACCAACAAATGTAAGTTCTACATGTGCATGCTTCACTACTCCTTTCATAGCTCTCGCTAAGAACTCGACTATCTCGTTTTTTCAGACTATTTGTCGTTTCTCATTGTTTCGCTGTTATATCCCATGTGCACATACACTGTGTCCCATATAACCTTAGCCAAAGTGTTCGACGAAAAGAAATATTGGAAAAACACGGTGCCAGATACAATTATAAGTCCTACGGAGTTCGGGTGCAGAACTGCGATGTGCGAACACCGTAAATGTTAACGTTGCACCATGTTTTCCCCATAATTTAAGCTGGGACACCCTATAAATTATGACCCGAGCGATAATGGCGAACCATACAATAAATATGTAGCTCTCTGGCGACTCGCGGCGTGCACTCTAGTTCTCTCTTCGCAGCGCTCGCACTTCGCGTGCGTTCGTTACTAGTTGCGCTAACGCTCTGGAACAGCAGCGCCTGGAAGCTGCCGTTGTAGCGTAGCGTCTAGTTGCGCTGCTAAGCGTGAGGTCGCGGGTTCGAATCCCGGTCGCGGCGGCCTCATTTCGATGGGGGCGAATTGGAAGAACGCCCGTGTAGCGTTCATTCGGGGCATTAAAGGGATGCGGACACAAATGTTGATGGATGGTTTTTGCGTCCGAACAAACGTTGAACTGTTGAAAATGACGAATACAAGCTGCTTCGAAAAAAAATGAGAAAAATATTTTTTTTGCGATTTTCGGTTGCACCTTGCCTCCAAGCGGCCGCCGGCAGAAGCTGAAATTTGACGTCATAACACCCACCCACCCGCGCGCACGGGCAAGGTCTGCCGCTGTGGCAGTGTTTCCTGGGGTGTCGGTCCCTTGCAACGTTTGTTTAACCCCTTTCGGCCATCTTCGCACGTGGTCTGTCTGAAACATCGCCGTCGGCGCTGCACGCAGGTGGTGCGTCTTACTTACATGCGTCTTTCCGCGGTCGTGGCTTGGTATTGACGCGTTCGTCGCTGCGGAAGGAAATGCCCAGACATTGTCGGTCGTGACACGCCGTCGCACACGTTTCCCAGAGTCGAGAAGGTGCGTAAACTTTCGATACCTGCCTGTCAGCGATCACGCCCAGCCTGGAGAACTCTAAAAAATGACTTCATTTGCGCGGACCACTTCGTCGACGATGATAGCCTCTGCATGCCGCTCAAAATCAACGCCTAAAGCGTGATGCTGTGCCATCGGTCTTCTCACAGAAACGCAAGGCAGAAATGATCAGCGGCGCGTTTGAAAAGGGGAGGCCAATAGATGTCGGTACTGTTTTCGTTCACTTGTAGCCTTCTTAGTGTGAGGCCGAGGATGGGGCGAGATACCCGAGGCTGGGCACGAAGGTTTAAAAGTGTGTGCAAAGCATAGTAAAACAATACGTCTAGCGAGCGCGACTCACGAGATCAGTCCTACATGGAAGCGGGGCAGACCAACACATGGTATCTAGGTGGTGTTGGGCAGACACACACAGCTCTGCTTCTCCACAGCCTAAAAGCGGGAAAAACTGGAGACAGGTGCTGCCATCTGTCGGGAGGCTGGCGAAGTGGACGTGAGAGTCTCGGAGGTAGTGATACCTCACGGCAGTTGCTCACGCCGACGGCATAAACTACGATTCAGTCATCCACGCAGTGCTGAAGTACCCCGCAGCTGCCTCGCCTGCGTGTGCTCTTGAAAAAAGCAAGTTTACAGAGGAAATGATAAATAATTCTTGCACAAGTGTCTGGTGCAGAGCGAAATCTTCGCGCTGCGGTTCGCTAAAACCTGACCGGCACTTCCACGGCCGCCTGCTCTTCGTCGCTTGACGCGGAAGGCTCGTTACCGTAAGCTGTAATATTTCTTGCCAAGTTGGAATGGTTTCAGACGTGTACTCATCGCTGGTAGAGGCACCAGAACTCGAATGCATGCTCGCGATGGTGGCGTCGGCGCGCTTCGAATGACCGCGGCTGGCGGGCTGGCTATCCGACGAGGGTGTGTTGACGTCACGCTTTTCCACACCCGCGGGCCGGGCGGCGACGCGCGCTCACAAAAACGGCAAAAGTAAAGCCATCGGCTCAAAAATAAGCTAACTTTTCGGTGTAATCACACATTGAGGATTCATTTTCAGCATTTTTGTAAAATTTTCAAATTTTGCGTGCGTATCCCTTTAAAGAACCCGAGGCGGTCAAAATTACTCCGGCGTGCCTCATATCGTGGTTTTGGAACGTGAAAACCCAGAATATAGTTTTTAGCCTGCGCGTGACTGGCTGAGAAATAGCAACCTGTATGCTACAATGCCGTTTTTCGGGAACAGTTCAATACCTTTCTTCGCTGCGTAACCATGTAGTGAGCGTCTGCCTTGCTTGCCATTTTATGGCCTGCAAATACAATTTGCACACAAACTACAATGTCGTTTTTCTGGAACATTTCAATACCTTTTTCGCTGCGTAACCACCAAGAAAGGTGAGCGTCTGCTTTACTTGCCATTTTATGGCGTCCAATACAATTTTCACACAAACTACAATGCAGTTTTTCGGGAACACCTTTTTCGCTGCATAACCACCAAGGAAGGTGAGAGTCTGCGTTGCTTGCCATTTTATGGCGTGAAACTACAATTTGCACACAAACTACAATGCCGTTTTTCTGGAACATTTCAATACCTTTTTCGCTGCGTAACCGCCAACAAAGGTGAACGTCTGCGTTACTGTCCATTTTACGGCGTCCAATACAATTTGCTCACAAACTACAATGCCGTTTTTAGGGAACAGTTCAATAATACCTTTTTCGCTGCATAACCACCAAGAAAGGTGAGCGTCTGCGTTGCTTGCCATTCATTTTATGGCGTGCAACTACAATTTGCACACAAATTACAATGCCGTTTTTAGGGAACAGTTCAATAATACCTTTTTCGCTGCATAACCACCAAGAAAGGTGAGCGTCTGCGTTGCTTGCCATTCATTTTATGGCCTGCAAATACAATTTGCACACAAACTACAATGTCGTTTTTCTGGAACATTTCAATACCTTTTTCGCTGCGTAACCACCAAGAAAGGTGAGCGTCTGCTTTACTTGCGATTTTATGGCGTCCAATACAATTTTCACACAAACTACAATGCAGTTTTTCGGGAACACCTTTTTCGCTGCATAACCACCAAGAAAGGTGAGAGTCTGCGTTGCTTGCCATTTTACGGCGTGAAACTACAATTTGCACACAAACTACAATGCCGTTTTTCTGGAACATTTCAATACCTTTCTTCGCTGCGTAACCACCAACAAAGGTGAGCGTCTGCGTTACTGTCCATTTTACGGCGTCCAATACAATTTGCTCACAAACTACAATGCCGTTTTTCGGGAACAGTTCAATACCTTTCTTCGCTGCGTAACCACGTAGTGAGCGTCTGCGTTTTTTGCCATTTTATGGCCTGCAAATACAATTTGCACACAAACTACAATGTCGTTTTTCTGGAACATTTCAATACCTTTTTCGCTGCGTAACCACCAAGAAAGGTGAGCGTCTGCTTTACTTGCCATTTTATGGCGTCCAATACAATTTTCACACAAACTACAATGCAGTTTTTCGGGAACACCTTTTTCGCTGAATAACCACCAAGAAAGGTGAAAGTCTGCGTTGCTTGCCATTTTATGGCGTGAAACTACAATTTGCACACAAACTACAATGCCGTTTTTCTGGAACATTTCAATACTTTTTCGCTGCGTAACCGCCAACAAAGGTGAGCGTCTGCGTTACTGTCCATTTTACGGCGTCCAATACAATTTGCTCACAAACTACAATGCCGTTTTTAGGGAACAGTTCAATAATACCTTTTTCGCTGCATAACCACCAAGAAAGGTGAGCGTCTGCGTTGCTTGCCATTCATTTTATGGCGTGCAACTACAATTTGCACACAAACTACAATGCCGTTTTTCGTGAACATTTCAATACCTTTTTCGTTGCGTAACCACCAAGAAAGCTGAGTGTCTGCTTTACTTGCCATTTAATGGCGACCAATACAATTTTCACACAAACTACAATGCCGTTTTTCGGGAACAGTTCAATAATACCCTTTTCGCTGCATAACCAACAAGAAAGGTAAACGTCTGCGTTGCTTGCCATTTTATGGCGTGCAACTACAATTTGCACACAAACTACAATGCCGTTTTTCGGGAACATTTCAATGCCTTTTTCGCTGCGTAACCACCGAGGAAGGTTAGCTTTTGCTTTACTTGCCGTTTTCGGGCGTCAAATATAATTTGCACGCAAACTGCAGTGCCGTTTTTCGGGAACAATTGGATACATTTTTCGCTCCGTAACCACCAAAACAGTTGGCCATCTGCTTTACTTGCCGATTGAGGGCGTCAACTGCAATTTGCCCACAAACTACAATGCCGTTTTTCGGGAACATTTTAACACCATACTCGATGCGGTAGACTCTGCCCTTACCGCAGATAGCTTTAAGATAATCTGATACGGCGTGCGCAGCGGCGGAATAGACAGTTGCTCCCCCGCCGGAACCTAGCGCGCATACAGCATACGGCCCGCGGGGACGGTGCTATCGCCCGTGGACTTATACCAGCATCACCGCGACGCCGTCGGTAAAAAATGCACCTGGAGTGTCGACATAATTGCTGTCGCAATAAAATGTGCAATTTGACTGTAGAGAGCGGCGTTCGTCACGTTTGCGATTTTCCGTGGCTTTCCAGGCTGGCGGTCTCTGTATCATGTTTACGAGGTGGTTGTGGCACTGAACAAACAACCCAAAGAAACTTTGCCAAGCTTCCGCGATGACGATCCCACGCTTGCCACCGCGTAAACATGACCACCTGTGTAGCAGGCATCCAAAGCAAACGGGCGCGCTGTTGCTCCGACGAGAAAGCAGGCGGCCGGTGACGTTCGAATCTGACCGGTAGGGGAGGAATGGGCGCTGGTGCCGCGGGTGATAACTTGAGAGAGAGAGAGAGAGAGAGAGAAATACGTTTATTCAATCATAAAAAAAATTAGAAAATTGTACTTGTATGAAAAGGCAACCCCAGTGGTTTTTCCGGTGAGGTGCCTAGATTAAGTTAATGGTTTCGCTTCTTATAAGGTAGGTGAGCAAGCTGTCATATATAGCTTTGCGGTGTTGAGGGGTCCCTCTAGGAAGGATCCAGTCATTGAGAGTGGCGACTGAGCTCTGCAGCCCAGCAAGGCAGATTCTTCGCAGTGATGACAGGCCAGGACATGTCCATAGCAAGTGGTGGGCTGTGGCTGGCGCACCCGTGGTGCAAGTTCCGCAGGTGGGGTCAAGCGACTTGTCGATGTATTGGGCTAACTTGAGGTTGCCTAGTTTATACTGGGGGAATTGCTGTGCTTGCAATGGACACTAGAGAGAGATATAGTTATTATGAGGGAGAAGCTGAGAGGTCAGCCTCAATGTTCTGATCTGCTTCTCGGCGTCGGGAGAAGGGGAATGAATGTAGAAAGAAAGAATAAAGACGTTTGATTATGACGGTGCAGATGCTGAAAAACTTGCATGGCCCACCCGCTTTTGGAACGGTTGGCCGACGCTCACAAAATGGAGGGCAATCCGTTATACGAACCCGGCCACTGGTCGACTCGAGTTGCTGTGAGGAAGGGTGGTTGCGACGATGTAATGATCGCTACCTAGATTCTCGTAGAAGGGTGCGACGGCTCCAGCGCCGCATTGAGTTGGGGACAAATATCTCGCGTGACTGTTCTCGATGCGGGTGGGTTGCGCAGGATAAGAAAGCAATGTGAAGCGCATGTTGCATATCCCTATCCCACAGTTTGGTTCTTTTCACTGTTGTTCACTGTTTTCACTGTTTCCTTCCGCGCAACGTCTAGCTCCGACGTCAAACTAAATCCCGCAGCTTTTGGAGGTGATGCTGCAACGACGTCTTTGTTCCGGAATCCCTTATTTTCACTGCCTCAAATCAGAAGCTAATTGATGTCGAAGAGGCTCATGCGACAGCATTGGTACCACAGCCAAATTATCAGCAGCAGCAGCATCCGACGTCGGCTAAACAAAGTCTTAACGGCTTCCACCGCACCAGCCGTCCGCGTCGCCGATGGGGGCATGGTTGCGTTCATTGGAACGTGTACTCGATGTCCAAGGACGCAAGCTCTGACAAATTTGCTTGGAAGTTGCTAAGCGTGTGAGCGCGGGGCGATCGCGAGCGGCAAACAGGCGGTCGCTCGGTGCGAAGGTCCATACCCGCTGTCAGCTAAAGCGACCGTCAATATCTACTAAGCAACATACTGTAAGGGGGCATACAGATCACTGGGAAACATGCGAACCAGCAACGTGGTCGGAGTCATAAATGTCGAGCGGATTCCGGCCCACGAGCACGCAAATTGACGCAATTACCGTTTACCGATTACGCCAAAACAAAGCGAAATTTCACGCGCCAAGACAAAGAGAAGTTGCACGCTACGAAAAAAAATTCCGCGCAGAATTTAAGACAGCGTAAGTGACGAAGCAAGCACATTAATTCGATTTGGCTTTTTGCCCTTTGTGTCGTGTCCGCAATTTGGTGGAACAACTGCCATCATTCCGTCATTTAAATTGCTCTATTATGCGCGCTGGAAACAAATCCGCCGGGGTTGTACTCAAATTAAAATATCGGACTATATAAGCAGTTGTCTTCGTGAGCGAGTTTGGCAGGCGTGCCTGAATTCAACTGAATACATAGCGTAGCGGTATCCTACCCGACACAATGGTATTTTTGGTTTCACTGACCAACAACCGTAACGAGCACATCATCACCGACCTATGTTTGCGCCTCCTGGCAACTCCACCACTCCGCTTCGTCGTAACGGTTCCCGCCGGCGACACTGGTCGACAGCACAGCACCGTTACGGTGTCTAGACACCGTAATTTCTAGCAGTTCGCAAGAGGCGCGGCAAGCGCCACTACGCTGTGTCTGCCCCTGCGTGTCACAACGCAAACCGCGCCGGCGAGCCGGCGAGGAGAGCTCGTCAGACGTCGCGCATGCGCATCTGGAGGTAGCGGTTGGATGGGCGAAGCGGCCCGGGGCCAGCCCGCAGAACAGTGCGTGAAAACTGCGCGGCCGTCGCCGTTTTTAAAGCGAAGCTTTGTACCTCTACCAGCCAAGGGTTCTGTCGTGTCCGTCGTTGTAATAAAAAAACGATCCCGACGAACCGCTATCAATTGCAGGTATAGCAGTATAGCTTACTTGAATTCAGGCATTCAGCGTACAACAAAGCACTCGTTTTCGCAAGAAAAACCACAAAAAAAAGCTTCCAAGTGATGAGCCAACATGATGGATGATAAGGGCTGCGGGCAAACAACGGAAACAGGCTCGGCGCGGTCCGTAAGATTAGATTGCAGCTGTTGCAAAGCTTATGCAGCTGCTTGAAAGAGGGTTGACGTCATTCGAAACCCTTCCAGCCTAGTAACTGCTTCGGTTCATTTTCTAGACTACCCCACTATGGGTAGACCACGGAAAGTAAAGACGGCAGAACGTGCATTCGCGGAACGTGCATTGATTTAACCTTGGCAAAGAATGTAACTACAGTGAAAACTGAAAATTTGAGTGTATATCACACCGATAATAAAGCAGTAGTGAACATTGTTGTGAAGTAAATAATAATAAAGGCCGTGGTTAAAGTTACGTTGTAGTGTGTGAAATATCAAGTGCGCCGCAGTCACCGTGAGGGTGGCGTAAAAAGCTTCGCTTTCCAACCACCTTCACAGGGTGGATTGACGGGCATTTTTTTTGCAGGGCGCAGTGTTTGATATTAACACGCTCTCTCTCTCTCTCTCTCTCTCTATATATATATATATATATATATATATATATATTGCACCTAATACATACAAGCAATATACGTAATCCACAATATACGTAATATATTATAAAGATATAAGCAGACCGCTTAGCACGTTAACTTCTACTCAAGTTGTTTCGCGCTGCTGGTCGTGAGCGCGAGCAATAACCGTTCATAATTTCTCAAGAAAGCTTTTTCGCGTTGCTGTTTACAATACGCGCAAAATGTACGCTGCTTCATTTGCTTGCGTTTTTCACCACAGCAAGCCTGGTAATTACCAAAAAATATAATGCGACGCTCCTTGATATACACATCACAAATTACTCGCGTATAGCCAGGGGAAGGTGCGGCACAGTTTATTAGGTAGGTAGTAATGCACCGGCCCGTTTCACAAAAGTTTTGTTTTTCCTCC
Source organism: Dermacentor silvarum (assembly GCF_013339745.2). NCBI lineage: Eukaryota > Metazoa > Arthropoda > Arachnida > Ixodida > Ixodidae > Dermacentor > Dermacentor silvarum. The sequence continues at coordinate 398,867,917 of NC_051154.1, read as the reverse complement.
TAAACGCCAGCACTGCAGGAGAACAATAAACAAGGGAGCAGCAGGAGACGGAAGGGTCATTCAGTGCGCTACAGTTGCCGTGAAGAAATCGATGCTTACGCTGTGAATTTTTCCTTTATTGAAGTGCGTAATTTAGAAAAATATTATATCAGTTTTAATACACACAGTTTACTGCAGATACTGCGAAGTATTTTAAGTTTAATTTCGTTCCCCACTTCTGAATCGTATAGAGTCGACCGTTCCTTGCAAACTGATATTTTTGTTTGCTTGTGGAAATCAAGCAGCCACCACGAGCAGGAAAATTGCAACCACACTTGCATGCGTATAAGCATGCACAATATGCCGCAACGTGACCCAAGGGTGCATTATAACTGAAAGGCTGTATTCATTGACGTATTGCTTAAGCGTTGAAAACTGTGTATGCACTACACCACAGCGCGGAAATGGCTGAACGTTGAACCAAAGCCCTTGTTTCTATGGTGCTACCTGTTAGTCAAATGCACAACACGTGATAGCCTCAAGAATTATTTCGTAGCTGAGGTGTCCAGAAAAGCGCGATGTCCACCAGAAATTCTTGAGCCCAGGCAGTTATAGGCTTCGTCCAAACAGCAGAGTGGGCACCGAAAGACGCCAGACCTTCTAGAATTCAAGTTATTGATGATTTTAGACGCATTGAAGTAAAATTGAGAGACGAGCTAGCTGGTGAACATTCGTCATTGAAACGTAAGCGCAAACTGAGACAAGCGCAAGAGAGGGCAACGACACCAACGCTTTAGTGTACTGCGCGACTGAAATTAGTGACAGCAAGACCAGGTGAGCGCCGCAGACAACCTGACAAGAGGTTCCTGCAAGTTCTACTTTTCGCTGTAAGATATATCCTTTGCTTGCGTCGTTTTATCTTTCTACGGCGTTTTTGAACAGGGATTTTTTAAATGTAAAATGACATCACTAATAATTCTCCTTAGCAGTTTAAAAATGTCAACTGCTGTAAGATAGCTTCACAGATACAGCGTAAGTTTCTGCATTTTTATATGCCATGTGTGTATGGGCCAAGGGCATCTCCGCCCAAAGAGCGCCAAATTTATATGTGGCGCAATGCACACTTCACTGCAGCGCACCAGGTATGTGGAACAAGACACAAGAAAAAAAAAATATACAAGCGCACTGTCTAGAAATTTTACTGGAACGTAAGTGGAATGGTAACTGGATCATACAACACCGCCTCCCCCCATTTATTGAGTTCCAGATAAGAACGATAAACATAAAGAAAACAGAACGAACGTTCCACATAAGATCCACTTATGCGTCTCGTTCCAATTATTAACAGTTCGGATCCAGATCAAAATATGTGGATCACCTTTTTAACTGGAACTTATATGGAACCAGATTAAGAGTGTAGCTTCGGTCCAAACAGCACTGGAGGCACGGCTGAAGAGGCAGTTTATACGAGGATCCCGTCGGTCGGCTGCGACGTTGTCGGCCTCGCGTCTGGTCACACGGGCTCCAGCGTCTCGGCTCCACCGGAACGTCCAGCAATCTGCAGCATCAAGCGCACACCACGGGCGACGCGAAATGCAGTGACGTCGAGCGGGAAGCGAAGACGAACACAGGAACGCGCGTTACGACGGACGCCGCACGAGCGTTTGAAATGCGCTAACCGACGCCGGTGAAACGCTGTCGCAGACGTTCCCGTTTAAGTTGAGTGCAAAGCAAGTACAGCGTCGAACCTCCGAGCTATAAAGCCCTTCTGTGACACCAAGGGGCTTTAATTCTGTAGCAAGCGTCCTAACCAGTCGCTGAGGAGAGTAGCGAGGACGGTGAAAGCATGCGTCTCGTGCATACCTAGTGGCTTAATTGTTGCTCGCACGTGCGTGACTTTAGCCGCCAGCTCCATAGGTGAAGCGTTTCATCGAGATGCGCCTCTATGGAGCGTTTCCGGCGATCGCTTGAGCGGATCGTTACCTTGGTATGCAAATTCCAAACAGTGCTTTTGCATTTAGCTCGCGCTCACTGATGACGCCAAACCATTTCACATATCCGAACAAATGCGGCTTTCGCGACGCCTTTCAGCTCGCGAAGCACTGCTGCAGAACGACAAACGCATAGCTATAGTCTGTTTCGGTAGTTCCGTGCAGCACTGTGGAAGTACAGGCCTCTTCAACATTTCCATTAAACATAATTATTTTGCCCTATGCTTTCTCTGGCTTCATTGTCTCTTTCTTCGTACGACTAAAGCGAGGTACACATAGAAGTTTCAACAGAAGTCGGAAGGAAGCTTTTTCCACAAATGGTAAACTGGAATGCGCTAAATGCAAAAAGACGTCATGGGTCGATATTCGTACGGATGGATTCTTTCAAATGAAATCGTTTTTTGTAACCGTTAGGGTTCCAATCCCGACAATTAATAGCGGGGTCGCGCGGCTACGCGTGAGCCAATGACGAAACACAAAAAAAAAAGGAACGGAAGAGGAAATGAATACGAAGTACGGCCCCCGGGAACAGAAATATAAAATCGCCGCGCTAGGCGCGGTAATGGTCATTTCGAGGCTTCCCGCAAACGTCATCATTCGAAGCCGTTAAGGTTCCGAAGCTCCACTCGGGGTCGTCTCGTCTTCCGACGGCTTGCATCTTTTTCTAGCGATGCGCGTTGCTCTCCAAATGCTCCAGCTTATAACCGATTTTCTCGAACAGGACGATGCCGCAGAAGCGGCAAGACAGGTCCACCTCCTCGTCGTTATTCTCAGGAGCGGTCGATGTTGGCGGCGTCGAAGACATCGCTGATTCGGCCGGGAGCTTCTGGTATGCGTCCCTACCGGCTGCAAGCCGTCGGAGGACTTCTTCCCTCTGTAGCACCCGCTGATGCTTTTTACCCTTTTTGTGAGAAATCGGGGCGTCCTCGTAGTTCATGGCGTCCAATCGGGAGCGCGAACACATCTTAAATTTGTCCTTCCGCGCCATGTCGTCTGCTAGCGGCGAGCGCTGCAGCGCGGAAGTGGTGGGAGCGACTCCGAATACTGATCCTCTCTGTCGACGTGTTGCAACTCTACGTTAGTCGCATTTATTAATATTTTATAAATTACGGACGCAGTGTTCTCGCTGGGCGTGCCGCATCGCAGTGTTCATACCTACGCTCATGTGGCTCGCGCTTCTGCGGCTCAAGCTCATTGCAACGCGATGAATGACCTTGCGAGACATGGCGTAGCAGAGCTTTCGCTCTAAAACGAAGCAAAATCACCTAAAAAACGGGCAAGTTTGCACTCGCTAGTGCAAAGCTTAGGCACAGCGAAACTGTCGATGCTCAAGTCTTCTTGGCTGCTACTGCTAGGTCTAAACTTGGTTTAACTTGCCGTTAATCATTTGCCGTTATTCGTTTTTTGCCGTTCATTTGCCGTTATCAGTGCCGTTATCCGTTTTGAATTCCACCTCTCTCGTAATGGGGAGGCCGCGTCTAATGTGCACTCCCGGTGACCATTGCATTCTCGTCTCTGCTCTTGCCGTCGCTCTACATAGGCGCCTTGCTCCTGGGGAGTCCGTTCTATACGCGGGCTCCCCATTCGGTGTCACCTCTGTGTCGTGTGCTAAACAGCTTCGCTGGGTATCTGCCTTCACAGAGTGGAATGGCACCTGATTTTTGCCTTGCTTTTTTTTTTTCAGCGCACTTCCGCTGCTGCGCTGAATGTTCTCGTGCTCGAGCTGTCCCGTTTGTCTCGTTATAAGCAGCGAGCGATTTTGCGCCCTGTGCACAAGAACACCTGCACAAAAACACCTGACTTTACGGAAGCGTTTAGGTGCCGCCGTATTGGGCTCATAACGCTTCTGTTTTCTGTTTGTAACAACGAAGTTTACGGTACTATAGTCCATTCGCAAGCATGAAAAGAGTTGTGTTCAGCGTTTCATGACCATGTTACGTGACTTGATTATCATAAAAAAAAGAAATTGTTTGTGTAACAATCCAAGATGGCAGCACACCTGAATCGAATATAAAATCGTCTATAGGTCAGTGCAACACGAACACTGAAGCAGACACAAGCGGATCACAGAGCATGATCGCGCGCTGGAACACGGTAGAAAATGACATCGTTTCGTTGTCGGCGCGCGTGACTGCAAGACGTGGGAACAAGCCAATGAAAAGGAAGTACATTTCTTTTGCGTAAACTTGAACACGCAGACGTTCGGTTTGTGTTTATAATTTCCCAAAACTTTAATTCGTCTATTGAAGCAACAGGTTACACTAATAAGAGATGTTGCCTTGAATAATTCTTGAAGTCACGTGTCACTGTGAGCGACGTCACTGCACAGACAAGTACGCCAACATTTTTGGCTTGAAGCGCGGCGCCCGCGAGGGGAAAGGCAAACGGCGTTCGGTGTGAAACGCTTCAGCTGCGCTTGTCAGCTCAATATTCATTATTGCCAGGCCTGTTGAGGGGTCCTTTAGCGGGCGCGTTTAAGGGTGTACAAAGGGCATCTATCGCAAATTACGCATAATATGAGTGTAAGGGTGAACGAGTGTTTTTTTTTTTAGGAATGCAGTAAATGTGATGACGATGTCGTAAATTGCTTTTCCAGATCTGTGTTTTTAACTGTGGCGACGACCGCGCATTTAAGCACAATGCTCAGGCGCTCACCGTTCCTAGCGGTGCCCTCGAATTCGTGGCTATAAATACTGTTTGAGTATCTGCTATTACGTCGCGCGAATTGGGCTGCAACTAGTGGGAAAATTATGCTGAGGCCATTGACGACGATTGTCATTGGGGGCTTCCCGGCGTTCCTTCGTGGCAGCCGCGAAGGGTGAACTCGTCAACACCGTCAGCCTTGGAACGAACGCTCGCCTGGCTGCTGCATTGTCCTCGATGGCCTTCAGCGAGACGAACGAGCGAATTCACCAGTCTCCCCGGTGGCTCCTCTTTCTCGCCTTCCCTCGATGAGCAAGCGACGTCCGGTCTTGGCAACCCGATGATAGCACGCGCTCTTTCCCTCGGTGCGTTTCCTCGCATTTCTCTTTAAAAGCTATTCGCTTTGAAAGTGAGTAACAAGCTGTGCTACTTGACATCTGTTTGCTGTCGCGTGTGCGCTTTTCTTTAATGTTTTGCTAGCGTGCTCGCCCGTTAACGAGCTGCGTTTTTATGTCGTAGCCGGAGCAGTATTTCCGGTTGCGTTGGAGTTCCAGTGTGATCGGGCAGCTTGTCAGGCCTGTTCCCCAGCGTTGAACCTCTGCTCATTCGGCCAGGTATCTCGACCCAGCGGAAGACTGGAACACTGTGTCCTTTCCTGCCAAGTCTGGCATTCGTGTTGCTGGCGCGAGAGCGCAGTCCTCTGCTTGGCGGCAGCTGAACTGCACGGTCCTCGCAGACAATAATAATGTTCAGACGTTTCTGTGGCCGATGTCCCACATTTCTACCGCACTTACAGTATTTAAAAGAAAAAGTTGCAGATGTAACCTAAAAATTACGCAGCACCATTTTTAAAAGATGACAAAAACACAAATAGAAATACACTACAGTTAATTTATAAAAGAGGAATATAGAGAATTATAACGTACGCTTCACCTGCTTGTTATACAAAAAAGTTTTTATAAAGAAACTGAAAGCAGTTCAAAGACTACCACTAATAATGCTATCTAAATCGTTCAAAACATCAAGCTTTTTACCTAATAGTCTATCAAAAATCCCCACCTGTATATTTAATTCTTGAAAAAGAAAACGAACATAAAACACTTAACGAAGGGAAACAACTTCACTTGGAACAATAAATCATATAGTCAAAATCAAATAATGCAGAAATATGACCAATGGCATAACCACCCATCTAAAAAAATTAGTATACCTTTTGTACACACCGAGCGACACGTAGACTATAGAAATTATACAGACGGATCAAACAAAGAAAGAACAAGAAACTGGTGCAGCGTTTATAATACTAAACAAAGAAAATAAATTACAAAGCCAAAGAAAATACAGACTACCAGGATACGCTTTTCCAGTTGTGATGCAGAAGTTTTAGCCATTTTAAAAGTAATAAAACACGTCACATCCTCACAAAAACAGTTCAGATATCAACAGATCACAGACAGCTTATCAGCACCTCAAGCTTTAAAAAATCCAAATAATTCAAATCCAATGATATGCAAAATAAAAAAATACATTGGATCTGTCAAAGGAATTTAACATAAAATTAACATACGTAAAAGGCCACAGTGGAATATTAGGAAATACATTAGCCGATGAACTAGCAAAAGAAGCCACAAAAAAAGGCAAAGAAACATTTATCCTAACATCAAAAGCATTTATATCAAAACGATTGCAAGCAAATTTATGTATAGAATGGAACAAAATATCGAATACGTGTATATAAATACGTGTAAATGGATATAGAATGTGAATCATATCCCCAAACACTTCCCAACGAATTTCTATCCCAGGCACTGACTGGGCATGGGAGGTTCCCCTTTTATTTTCACAATTTAACATAACATCAGACCCAAAATGTTAATGCGGGAAAATCATTGAAAGTTTCACCTGGAAGATTGCTGAATTGCAACTAAACAAAATGAACATATAAAAAATTAGGAGAAAACTTAAAAAATAGAAAACGAGAAATTATTCAGGCTATAGAAAACAACGACAATTCTAGAAGAAATAGTAATGAAAACCAACGAGAGCACTATACAGTGCTAAACCAATACAAATTTAACTAAAATAGTGAAAGCAAAATGAAAACATCTTCGAACATATTCCAACACGGTTATGAGGAAGAAATGGTGCATAAAAACCATATTGGTGAGGATTCCTCATGCACTGTTTTTTATCAAACCGTCAATATCACCACAACAAAACAAGGAAAGAACAGATTTTCACACAATAACGCAATGGCTACAACTATCAAAAGCGAAGAGCTTAAAGCTTAACAGCGTCACAGAAGGAAGCAATGGACCAAACAACTACAAGAATTAACAACTGACCTAACAAGACATACTGGATCCAACAAGAATCGAAGATCTTCCAACAAGAAAAGCAAGTAACATCCAAGAAGAACTTAAGAATCTCCTCAAGACGGAGGAAAAAAAAGATAATTTAATTTATTCTTTATTTATATTTGTTTTAATAAACGCCCGCTGTTTGCTGAGCCTGTCCTCTTGGCGGTAGATGCTGATGGTAGCTTTCTCTTTCTCTATTTCACACTTTCTCACCCACACCTTTGCTATAACTTTACTTTCTCCTCACCTACCCCCCCTTTTTTTTCCTACTCCTTACTCGCATCTCACCCATCTTCCTACCCAATCCTTTTATTTCCTATTTCTAACCAGCGATACTTTAGCGGTGCAGGTGGGGTATACGTAACCTCTTCTCACATTCTGTTCTTTTCCTACAATAGCATAATTTTAACGTACGTAAGAGGACATAGTGGTAATGTGGGCGATGGAAAAAAAATATGGAAAGGAAATAAGCCTTCCTATTTCAAAAAATCTTAAAAGAATTACACAAAAAATCTATCAAAACTGTAATCAGTTATGGGAAAATTACAAAGCAATACATAAAAGTTACATTCACAATTGAATTAAAAATATTAACCAGATTCCACGTGAATTCATAGCAAACCATCAAATGTCACAAATATTACCAGGGCATGGACGGTTTCCTCATTACCTGTTCAGGTTCAGGATAAGAAGACATATAACTTGCCCCTGTAATTTAGAAGTAGATTTACATCACTACTTTAATAACTGTAAATTAACAGAAAAATATCGCATCAAATTGAAAAACTACCTTACGCATCTAACTCAAAAGAGATACGGACTACTAAATGACTGAGTGGCTGTGGCCATGCTCGGACAAATGGTGGATATCATAAATAAGAAGCTATAAAATAAATTAGATGAATTGGAAAATAGGAAAAAATTCCCAGGTACGATTTCGTTAACCGATAGCCACAAACAAAGGAGTTACAAAAAGCAGGCGCTTAATGGTGCTAAGGAGGAGAAATAAAAAAGCCCACCACTCCTCCACATCTTGAACAAAGGAGTCACAAAAGCAGGCACATAATGTCTCTAAGGAGGAGAAACTAAAAGTCCACCACTCACTCCACATCTCGATACGTCTAGAATTTAAAGATGAACCCTCCAAATAAAAAAAAAAATTATCAATTAAAAAATACCAACAATGGTGGCCCCGAGAAATTCGGGAAGTTCCACATACCAGAGAAGAAAAAAAGATGGAGATGTAGCCAAGTGCCATGCATTTTGGCAAAAGCCATTAAAGTGGCTCCACAATAAAGTGCCTTCCAAATGGCACAATCAGAAGGCTCATTAGTCCTAAACATAGGACATACTGCCTTGCATACTGCCTGGCCATACACATTATGTTGTCAATCTCTAAAAAAAAGGTGAAAAAGAAAGTATATGAAGGAATCCAGAAAAGAAAAAAAAGAATAAATGAAATGAAAAAAAGGAGAAAAAGAGGGGAACAAAAAAAAAGAAAGAAGGAAGAAAAAAAAGAAAAAAATGGCATGTATTCCACCCTTATATTGGTGTTTATTAGGAACTTATAGTATCATTCTCAACAGTTATGTAAATAAATGTATACAGTCAGCATCAAATCCACGAGCCTCAGCAGGGGTGAGGAAACCGTAATGTTTTTTTTTTTTAAGAAAGTCATTATTACAATACTTCTGAAGAGATTCTGAGATTCTGAAGCCCTAGTCTACGCAGATACTGAAGCCCTGGTCTTCGAGAAGAATCATCTCCCGGAATAGAGGCCAAGGGGACAGGCTCAGCAAACAGTGGGCATTTATTGACACACCATGTCCTATATTCTTTTTATTTAAATTCGGCAGCCTGCGATACTTCAGTGCAGCAGGCAGGGCTCAACTCTTTATTTTCTTTTTTACTAGCCCACCACCATTTTCTGTTCCCTTCCTGCCAAGTGTGGCCTTCACGTCGATGATGTGAGAGTGCAGTGCTCTACTTGGCAGCAGCTGAACTGCAGCGTTCGCGCAGGCAATAACATAGTTGAAACATTTCTGTGGCCCCTTTCGAAAAAGCACGTGCTTATTCTAGGAGAGCAACACAGGAGCTGTGTTCGTAAATGCTTCTACTGTCTGGCCACGAGTCGAAATTAGCTGACGGCATGACTTACCTCTTCAAGCTGGAACGCCTTGTTAAATAGTCATGTTACGTTGCCAGTGGAATCGAGGCATGAGATGCGCTTCTGTACGTCTCCACGAGGCTTACCAATGGCTTCTCAATGTATGGCGCCAACTTCTTCAACCCTGCCCTCTGTCTTCATCTACCCTATATAGCAAGTAATTAAGTCGCGCTAACACGGTAGGTTATGTTCTGGATGATGCCACTGATGCCATTACTATAATTATTAGCCGAGTGGTGATTTGCTCGATCGATGCCGCCGTGTCTCTTCTCATGTATTGCTGTTACCCTCAGCTGATGAGTTTCTAAACAGCAGATGTTCGCTATGCCCTCGTATTGCAGCAGAATGATAATATTATTATTCAGTACATTTGGCGGCGTTGAAATTACTCAATAACGCCGCACCGAGGTCGCATTTATGGGAGACGAATGTGTATAGTTCAGAAAAAAAAGCATTCCTGGCGACTGTAGTATTCGTATTTGAGCAAGTCCACATGTTAACAAAGAACATTTATAACCGAATTTAGGCCGGGGACCAGCATTTGATAAAAGGCGGGCCACCGACGAAATTTTTAATTTTTGAAATACTTTGTTGTTTTTGAAGCGTAAGCTGAATATATATATATATATATATATATATATATATATGTGTGTGTGTATCGCGGAAGGTGCTTGAAGTATCATAAGAAATATAGCTCTGACATCGGTGTCTGGTGGTGTGACAGTATTACTCGACACATTATGTAAGCGCAAAACCACGCCCACAATACATAAGAAACGGACAGGGAACAAGCGCTATAGTTCTCCGTCAACGTTTATTATTACCTGTTGTGCGAGTACCCATGAACTGAGGGAGTACTAAGTCAAGTATGCACTAATTAGACCCTCAGCTAGCCATTTTAAGTGGCAGTATTTGCGTGGTCATGGAGCTCTATACTCGGAATACAGGGCATAAATGCTCCCGAAAGAAACTTTGCAACTTTTTGCACGGTTAGCCGTAGCACCAATGCGTTATAAACCAAGAGATATAAAGTATCGGCGAAGTACTTTATAACAGATAAGTTGGTAAAGTACACAAGTGCCATCTGCCAGGCCAATCTGGATGAATAACGTGCTGTAAAAGCTCCGAAAACTCCACCGAAGCGAGCAATGCAGTTTATTGCGTGAAGGTAGCCAGGAAAAGGCGGAGCACACGACACGTCGACAATTAAATTGCTATACTATGTCTTCTGAATACGAAACTAAATCAACGTTCCCAGCACGAACATCGTTTCACCCCGGACCGCCCGACGGAAGGTTCGGAAACATCCTCACGGACATTGCGAAGCGCATGAGGTCGTGTAGGCAACTTTAAGATCATCATCATCCTATATTTATGTCCACTGCAGGGTGAAGGCCTCTCCCTACAATCTCCAATTACCCCTGTCTTGCGCTGGCTGATTCCAACTTGTGCCTGCAAATTTCTTAATTTCATCCCCCACCTAGTTTTCTGCCATCCTCGACTGCGCGTTGGTATACCCATTCTGTAACTCTAATGGTCCTTCGGCTATCCATCGTACGCATTACATCGCCTGCTCATCTTAAGATAAAAACTTGCAATTACGTGTCCATCTGTTTTCTATGGGGAAACGAAATAAAAAAATGAAGTGAAATGAAATGAAAAATGAATGAAGCGCGTCTGATCGTATTCGCGTATCGTCGTCCCAGCTGTAGTCCATTTACTGGCGCCTCCGAAAGTTATTGCTCTTTCCGACCCCTTACGACCCTTCCATGAAACCCGCCTGGACAAATACCAACCAAGGCCATACTTACCTGCAAAAAACTACTAGAGGGAGCTTTGGTGCTAGAGAGCTCACGGAAGCTGCAAGCATGTCGATTCAGTCGATTGCATGTCGATTGCAAGCATGTCGATTGCGCCTCTGCGCTTGACCTGTTCCCACTACTACAGTCGGAGACTGAATTGGGACCTCCTGTACATGATATTTTAACGAAGGATTCAAGGAATTCTAAGATAATTTTTTTTGTGGGCAAAGTTGTGCCCGGCAAGTAAATAAATTAGATGACTGCAGCGTTCCAAGCAGGAGATCAAGAAGCCTTCTTTTTCCTCGAGCGGCGCTTCACTTCCTCTTCTGACAACGGTGATATATGGTACGAGTGCGTGCGGCGAATGCACGTGCCATTACGTCTTCGTCTTTGTTGCTCTCAATAATACGCCGTTGTCCTCTTGGAGGGCGCAAGAACCTGCGCGCGTTGTTTAAAGATTGTTTTTGTCTCGCGTCATTATTGACTCTCCAAGAACGCATCGTCCCGATGCGTAAAGTGGCGAAACTGATGACAAGCTGTTGTCCATACTAAAGTGGTATATAGCACTGAGTGGGTGTGTTTGCTAGAACGTTGACTGCCTGCCATAATGTGGCTTCATTCTGATCACATGCACAGTTTCTGTGCGACGTCGGCATCGTGATCAGGTCACCTGTCCTTCTGGGGTAACTTCGTAGTTTCAGGGACTAATGCGGCGAAGTGCTCGGCAAGGGCCGAAATAACGGCGCAGAGGCTTTTCGGACAGGCCACGCGTCCGTACGAGTCCACACCCATACTCTGTGACCTGGTGCATACTCGACTTCGCCGCGAGTTCTACCGGTCGGCGTCAATGCGCTGTCTCTGTTGAATGCGGTGTCGCGCCAGCTGACGTGCTTCTTCGGCCCTCTGTGTAAAGTCGCTGATGTCAGGGTTTTGTTCTGCATTGTCGTTTACCGGCAGCATTGTATCTAAGGGTGTGGTAACAAGCTGGTATGGCGCCACTTAGGGGGTCTCTTGCAATGCGGTATTTTAAGCGAATCTTGTATATGGTAGTATCTTGCCCCATGTACGATGCTCTAAGTCTACGTAAATTGACAGCATATCGGCCAGTGCCCTGTTCAATTGCTCGGTCAACCCATTTGTTTGAGGGTGATACGCAGTTGTTTATCTTTAGCTGGTGTGAGTCAGCAGCATAATGGACTGCGTCGAATCCGCTGTGAATGCAGTTCCTCGGTCCGTGATAATAATAATAACGTTGGTGACAAAGAATTCAGCCACTTCCATGGCTGTAGCACTGATTAGAGAGGCTGTCTCGGCAATCAGTCGCTACTACAATCCATCGTTTCCCTGATGACGATGTCGCAAATGGACCAAGGAAGTACATTCCTACTTGTTTGAACGGTGCTTCTGGGGGTTCTATGGCTGAAGGAAGACTGCGGATTTTAATGGAGGCGTTTTGCGTCTTTAGCAATCCCGACATGTTCTCACAATAGCTGCACCGAACTCAATAGCTTTGGCCACTAGTACTTGGCATGAATTCGAGCGAATGTTCTACTCGCTCCGAGGTGTCCTGCGGATGGGTCATCGTGACACGCTTCCAAGATTTCGGATCCCAAGGATGAAGGAACGACGAGTAATAATTTCTCTGTGCTGTGCTCGAAATTTCTGTTGTAGAGGTCGTTATTTCTCAACATATACGACGATAGTCCCCGTTTGAAAACTCGCGTAACATGGGCGGGGTGTCCTTCCACGTGCCTGATGAGTAGAAGCATCTCGGTTTCAGACTGTTGATGTTTGGCCATCTCAGATGTGGTCACGGCTCCAAGAAACGCAAGTTGTGTCCATCTTACACAGGAGCAGATTCGACCGGAGCACGTGACAAGCAATCACCATCACTGTGCGTGCGAGCAGATCTGTACACGGCCGTTATGTCGTATTCCTGCAGCCTCAGACTCCATCTAGCAAGTCGCCCAGAAGGATCCTTCAGGTTTGCAAGCCAGCACGAGTGATGGTCGGTGATTGCTCGGAACGGTCTACCGTATAAGCATGGTCAAAATTTTCCTATGGCCCATATTACTGCGCGACATTCTTTTTCCGTTGCTGAGTAGTTTCAGCCCTCGAAAGAGTGCGGCAAGCGTATTTATTGGATTGGGTCTGCACTGGAGGGACAAAAACATTGATACTGCTTTGGACGTGTTGTCCACTTCGTAAACTTCTGCCATCATCTTCAGTTGAGCGAATCTCAAAGCAGTATTTGGTGCTTGAAATATTCAGTGTGCAGTATTGAACTGCAAGCCAAAATCACTCGGAGAAATAGATCGGTGGGAAAGCAACTGAGTTGTGTTGCACTCTCCATTTCGACCTAGCCGTGCTTGAAGGCATGTTTTGCCATAAAGACTTCTAGTCTCCTACACTCACTTTTTGACACTATGTGCCTGTCGACATTGTGTCCAGCAGTGATATTTGTCATCAGTTTTGTAACAATGCAAATGAGCTCCGAGTTTGCTTTGCGATGGCTTTCAATCTGTTTTTATTCCAAACGATCATTACCCCTCCTAGATAGGTGAAAACGGCTCCAGCTTAGCCCATATGGGTGGCTAGCAAACGGCTCCATGTCTGCCCTATGCTGGCCGATGCTGGTATGCTTTTAATACTGGCACACGAAGCAAGCTTTGTGACAAAGGAGAAGCAGCCGTGGCTTGGGTGCAGTCCAGATGGGCTTATTGACCCTTTTCGCGGCGCTCACGTGGACGCTGCCATGTTTGATCACGTGGTGACGCGTCCATTGCTTGCCTCAGCTACCTCCGTTGCCTCCGTGTTTACAATGCAAGCACGTGACGCGGGTGCGGCGCAGCAACCCTCCGTTTCGACGCACATCGTAGACGGTGACTGTGTGGACGACGCGAAGCTTTGAATATTAGCTAGAGGGCATGTAAGTGCTTTCAGAGCTCATTACGCCTTGTCCAAACGACGTGAGCAGCGTATACGGTGCTTATACTAAATGCGGGGCGCGAAATGTATTCCAAGCTGTCCAACAAACTTTCGGCTTTTGAATTAGACCAGGATCAGTGTGTGTGTTTTTCCTTATTTGGCAAACATTCTCAAGCAGCGGCTTGTCATGTTTCTGGCTCAGTATAGTTCCTCGGTGTGGTCACTATTTGTTTATTTACAGCCTAATCGCTCGCTGGTGTGCTGTGCTGCGACAGATTTGTTCTTTCGGCGCACAAAGCTTAGAATGTAAATGTTCTGTACTGTGTGGTGGCTTGTAGCAAATACGTATTACAGTGAGTTCCTCGCTTACTCTGTGGACCGTCACGATATGTTCAGCTTCCAACATTCGAGTCTTGTCAGTGTAGTCGCCGTCACTCATTCTTCGGCATATTCATGCAAGTGTGCGCCCATTCAATTATTATTGATACGTTGGCGACAGGGTGGGTGTAAATTTGTGTGCGAGTAGGGGTAGATGTGTTAATCACCTGCGAGAAACTTACCATGCCAGTGAGTGGCGTTATTTCCTTTTGTAACGAGCGGTATTCTCTTAAGTCCCGACGGTCCGGAGTTGAAGACCTTTCTTTTGAGGTTAGCTATACAGCGCTGGCGGATGAATTATCTTTTTTTTTTATCCTCGACGAAAGCCCTGCATCGCGAAGGGCGGCAACACAGGTAGTCGTAATGTAGCAGCGGTGACACAGGTTCATCCCGTACCTTAATATGCGAATCACTATTTTTGCAGGGAACTACCGCACACGTCTTCCCTTTACCGATACACATTTTGCAGCATGAATTGGACACAGTGCATTAGCGCACACACAGTTGCATTTCCGACAGCTGATCACACGGTAGCAGGGCAGAAGCAGTAATGGTTTCGTATTCATGCGCATTCGCTGAGGCAACGTATGGCGCGCCGCCGAAAGCGCCATCTCGTTCCTCTAGAGCAAACTGCTCCACGAAAAGGGTCAATAGAACCGCCTGGTGGCACAGAGCTGCTCGATATCAAGTGTCCCTACTCCAAAAGGAGCGGGCGAGAGGGCTTTCTCGAATGCAAGCCGCTTGCCTATCTTAGCGTGACAGAAGGAGAGGAATTCAGCTAAAGCAGCCGCATGTATATTACACACAAATTCAAGTAGCCCTGTAGGTTCTAGGACTACAAGTATGTAAACTTCTTATTTACACACCAAAGCAGCAACTCATCATTATAGTCAAGCGAAGTGAGGAGTTCTTGAGTAATGCTGTGTTGCAGCTTTACTTATTCACCTTCTGCCAAAGTTAGTAGCTCGTATATAGCTTCAAATTTTCACCTGCTGCAGTTATGCCATGTGACAATAATTCCTCATGCAAGGGCACATTCCAGTGTGAACATTTTCCCCCGTTACCTTCATTCAACGCAAGAAACAGATTTTTTCAATATTTTATTTGTCAACCTTCAACATTTGTTACAAGGAATGTACATAAATGTATGGTTCATACATGAAATGAAACAGTACATATGATAAATGCTGTACAGAAAACAAGAAGTTTCAACAAATTACAATAAGTAATGCCTTCAACAAGTGAAAGTGTATGCTGAACACTTACAGCAGTGTATAACAACATATGATAGTGTGGTTTCTACTCAGAAATGTGGCACACGTGTTTCTAAGGTATTATTAATTGCTGTATTGTTTTTCTAAGAAGGTGTGAGCTGCTGCAGCCTAAGGGACAGGGATGGATAACGTTGCATTTATTGACAGTACTGTAGAGCTCCACTTTCCTATTTGTTCATCTTTTCGCACTCACAATTGTCTACCTTTCAGAGTTTGTGTGTGATTGGATGTTTGCACATATTATTTCTTCTTTAATCGCTTATGATATATTAAATGGCATTCGTTCTCTTTCACGGACGACCTGTGAGTGGAACAAACTGCGAGAACATTTGGTAAGCACAAATGGTCGAGAACAGTTTCCTTCTCTTCTTTGAGAGTGTCTTCCTTAGTCGGGGTTTGTCTCGTCTGATTGCAGTGCTTCTAATTCGGGCTTGATGTTCGTGCCAAAGACAGAAGCACGATTGTAATTGCATCAAAATATCTTGCTGCTGTGACATGTAATACCGTTCTAAATTGTAATATTGTTTGTTATGACATTGTATTCCAACAACTGATTTTGCAGTATGCATTTTATGTTCTTAAGTTAGTGTTGTAGAGATTACACTACAAGTGTTAGTTACCAACTCCTATCTAGGCCCTGTAAGGGGCTCAGAGCATGTTCCAATAAATAAATATTAAATATGCACTAGCATGTCGAGCCTTTGACACAGGTAGAACTCTCTAGCTATCATTAATCTTTCTCTCAACAGCACGCACATGTCTTCACATACTGATTGATTATACAGTCTCCTTGTAATACATTTTTTGAAGATGCAAGTTGTGTCAACGATGGGTGAGCTGTACTGTGTACATAAATTAACATGGCAGTGAGTGCAAGAGCATAGTGGCCATCCATAACACAGCAATTACTTTCTCAGCCCTTTAGCTCAGTGAATCCGAAATGCAAAATATATTTCTTCACTACTGTATAGAAGCTTGTGCGCTGCTTACTCGTGCTTTAGTAAACATGTTTGCTGTATACACATTATTTATCACGGTTTCCCCCTGCTGAAAAAGGTGGCATAACTAAGACTGCCTTTGCCACTGCTGTGTCGACCCGCCTTTTCAACAAGTACAATGTCACCAGGCTCTAGCAAAGAAAGGATGCCCGAGTCAACTGCAATCAAAGGATCTGTTGACCTGCCTCCGTACGCCTTAGATATGAACAATATGGTGCCATTGGGAGCAATTCCAATTAGGAATTGCTCAAGTTCAGCATCAAGTTCAGCAGCTCAGCTGACTTGGGACGCTCTGCTTTGATCTCAGTGCAGTCGATGATTACTCTGTACTGTGGATAGTGTGGCTTAAAGCATGGCGGCATTGTAGACGTCACATCATCTTTATGGTGCCATTAAATCCATCCTTGTGTTTTTGTGAACCCTGCCGTGAGAACATTAATGAAACATCTAGCTGCAGTCCTGCGGTGCACACCAAACAAGGCACCCAGGGCAGTGTAACTGAGACCGTTTGTTACGTTTCATGAACAATAGTGTCAGTCGTTCAGCTTTGCTCAGCTCATATACAGTCCTTGTCTCTAGAAGCGTACTCAAAAACAATGAAAAGACAGGAACAGTCGCTGCACACAGGCTTAGCATGGCAGGCTCGCTGGTTTGCACTGATTGAATGCCTGAGAAATAAACGGTGTTGTGGTCTGGACCTGCTGCAGTGCAACTAGTTATTGCAGTTGTTGTGTGAACGCTGTGCTCCGAGAAAAATCTGCATGAAATTTGGACAGCTGCAGTGGTACCGTCGGTAACACTGAGGAAAATGTGAGGGTCAGCGCACGATTCTTCAGAGCTGGTTGTCATCGTGCCAGTCTGAAGCAGAATATGCGAGGTCACTTCATTTCACTAATATCTAAAATCCACTCTGCCAGTACACATATTGTGGGCATATAAGCACACCAGCAAAGGAAGAGATGGTGGGAAAGAATTTGTTTAACCTGGGACATTCTCCCATCATTCATTTAAATGCAGAAGAGCATGCAAGCATAATTCATTTAAATACTTTACATAGCTGCATATGCAGCATGTGTGACCTGGCATACCTCTCTTGTGTTCCCTTCAAAAAATTCCTGGGCTCCTTCAGCATGGTCGCGGCTGTCTGCATTGCGCAACTGCTGAAACAAAAAAACAATGAATTGTGGCGTTACTGGACGCTAACGGTTTTACAAAAAATTACCTCATCCGTAGGCTTGCCCGCGGTTGGCGCAGCAGGGCTATTTGTCCGTCTTCAACTATAAATGTCACATAACTTCAGGAAGCACAGCCTAAGAAAAATTTCCATCAACACGTAATTCATGCGTGCGACAACTATATTTAGCACAATCCATATCAGAGGGTGTCCCTTACTAAACTTCTGCACAGCACAGATCCTGAAGCAAACTCTGATAAGCACGCGAACACGCACTAAAAATGTAGCGAGCGCCACTAGCAAGGCTTTCAAGATTGATGCCTGCACAATATTCAGCTTCTTATCAGCGTCTGTATGTACCACTTGCAAATAATTGACCCATTAAACGTCGAATCACTACTACGTTTGCTTTCCGGTACAACTGCACAAGTGACGCGTCGTACCATACATATTAAAACATACAATATCTTTATCTTTATTTTGGCAGGACATTCAAAAAACACAAAAATACAACAGAGACACTTTCCTAGCATAGTCAACGAGGCAAAAGGCGCCTTTTTGGCGCCTGCCGAGGCCTCGTTTCTCAGACGTACAGCGATCAGCGCTGTCGAAAAAATAAATTTGTAGTACAAAAATATATGTGCATGCATATACTGCATACATTATAGGACACGAATAAAAAATTGGGGGCAGGGGGTTTTGCTCTGGAAGCAGAATGCACTAGATAATAATTCTGTCTACAAGTTCAGAGTGCACTAGATAGTAATAATAATTTAAAGACATTGTGAATGTTACAGGGCAACAAAGCAATGACAGTGTCACACTTTGCGTGTAAAATATTACAACAGGAAACAATTCGGTGCTTTCATACATTTTCTCCATTAGATATATTTTGGTACATGGGACTGATCACACAAATAGGGCTTTCACTCGTGTTCGCTTTAGACATCGCTTGACACATTGACTCTGGAAGGCTGACGAATAATGGGCACATAACAATGCACATACGGAGTGCCAAAGTTGACTATTATCAAGTGACACATAACACCGTGACGCAAGCTGTCTACTACGCCAGCCAGTACCAAGCTGTCTATTCGGATACACAGGCAGTGGCAGGTGTCTGCTCGGTAAGCAGCAGCCAGCTTATATCTAGTAGTCCAAGCTTGTATAGACAACTCGTGTAACTAACTGAGTATGTGCCGCTGTTTTGCTGTGCGAGATCATCCAACTATACAAAGTAACTGAAGTAGCTAGAATAAGCTGGCGCATTAATATAATGGCAGCAGTGAAGTGTCAAAATCAGAGCACTTATACTGCTATTTTAAAGAAAATGTTTTAAAGGACAAGCGTGAAACTATCTTTAATGCACCGATGAGGTTGATCCGTGTGTTTCACAATATAAATTATACAGTGATGAAACTGATGACATCTACAGCTTAACGTACTGCATTTCATAGCGCGGCTGATGATACACAACGGTGTATTTAGTGCGCCACTTGCGGACGCGTCTCTATATGGTAGTGAGTTCGCCGGTGAAAGCTTACAGAGGTGAATCAATGATGTCGCTAATCTTCAGGTACTTCCGAATATGACGTAGGCAGTATTCGTTCAGATCGACCAACTGCGTGCTGCCGTCAACAGAGTCAAGGCAGTCTCGTCGCGAACAACGCCAGAGTCGCATGAATTCGTTGAGGCCTGCCATGTTTGTCAAGCTAGCAGCAATCTTGTCCAGCGCCTGCTGCTTGCTTATGATTGGGCAAACGGACATTTTTCCAGCGCTTCTGCGGTGTCCTTGTTGCGATGTCGGACGTTGTTGTTTCCGAAGTCGGCAGACCCGACGACGAAGTTCGCGGCCCGACTCGCAAGGGTGACGTTTCTTTGTACGACATTCTGTATTCTAATTAGGCTTCTCTTCGACCAGGAGTGGTCCGTAGTGCGTGAGCTGCACCAACGCTAGGTTGTAGTTGTCTTCGAGCTTCGGTTTTGACAATTCGCGGACAAACTCACCGAAGGCTTCGGGCCAGGGAGGCTGGAGCGTGAATCGGCACAGCACGGGGCTACGTTGATGCAGATCGGCCAAGGGAAGCAGGCCCATTCTGGGATTGTGTGGCTGTTTAACGTTAAGGGTTCCGATGGCCGTGTTGTGGAGCACAGCGTCGCAGAAAGATGGAGCACACTCGTTCCAGCACCGGCTGCAAGAGCGTCTGTCAACTAGGATGCCCAGGGTCGCCAAGGCCGGCGCTTTACGGATGAGCTGGATGAGTGGCGAGGCGGCTGGCTCGATGATGCGAGTAAGGCAGAGGAGAGAGAAGACCCTCATCTGTACGCGAGTGACGAGTTGGCACGCGGCCACCTCACAAAGCGTGGGTTCAAGGTCACAGAAATGCACGTTCGCAAGCTCGATTACTTGACCGTGACGCTCTGAGCGCAATTGTTGCGGCGCGGTCACGCAGAAAGTCCTGAAACTAATGGAATGTTCTTTCTCCGCATCCGACATCCTCAAGGCCCTCTAGTATGGCGGAGTGAGATATGGTGTTAAATGCCTTTTGAACGTCAAGGGCGAGCAGGATTCTGTCTAGGCTGCCCGGGAGAGGGCCGAGGACCTCGTCTGTCAGCATGAGGCAGACGTGCAGAGACTCCCTTGCGAAAGCCGAACATCGAGTCCGGAAGAAGGCTGTTCTCCAGCCGGGTGTTCACGAAAACGGCTTGCCCATGCAAGATGTTAATGAGATGGGCCGCAGCTGTCCGATCTCTCGCGGCTTACCAAGGTTTAAGGATCATGATGACAAACAAATGCATATTGCTGCCCGATGGCCGTGTCACTACTGAGATTGCGAAGCATCGCATTGGTGACGCGGTCTGGCCCTGTATTCTTTTTGAATGTCTTCGCGGCTGCGTAAAGTTCCGCGAAGGTGATGGGGGCGTCCGGATCTTCGTTGGCTTCCCCATGGCATTCTTTGGGTGCTGCTGTAGGTGTTTGAGCCTCACCGGTGTAGGTAGTCTTTGTTGCAGCAGCTCAGTCTCCGTCCCTTGGTACTCTCCTATGAGTCGCCGCATGACATTAGCCGTTTCCGTGCGCGTGCTGGTCGGATCGAGCATGCATCGCAGTATGGCCCATGTCTTCTTGGGGCTCAGTGTGCCTCTGAGGGAGTCACAGAAGCTGCATAGGAGGCAAAAAAAAAAACGAGCACACCGCCGTCCCGGGAGGATGTTGAGTCTACGCGGGAAAGGCACTGGCGGTAAACGCCTTGCAAGGCACCAGAGAACGAGAAAGAAAAAGGCCACCGGGGCGGCAGCGAAAAACAAAAAAAAAAAAAAAATTAAAGATAAAGGCGTACGACCAGGGCAACCGCGGGTGTCCGTCTCTTCTCTGCCGCAACATGGATCAACTCAAGGAGACAAAAGTAATGGTGGCGGAAACCATCGAAGATTGTAAACGTCAGCAATACTTTCTTATGTAGCCGGCTGCAAATTCGTACACTACTTCTACGGACAACTGGCAATATGCCCACCAATCACAATGCCGATTAGTAACACGATGCAGCCTATCTTATAATCACTAAACGCCCAGTTTAAACTCCTTACAATCCCCACTTACCCTAGTATCCTGGCTGCAGCTTCGTTGCAATGACTATCCATCAAGCGCTGACGCTCGTCAGTTTCTGTTGCGGGTGGGGCGCTATCGCTTTAGTATATTTAAAGATACCCCTTGTGTACCCTTGACACATTGACTCTGGAAGGCTGACGAATAATGGGCACATACCAATCAATGCACATACGGAGTGCCAAAGTTCACTATTAAGTGACACGTACCCCGCGTGACGAAAGCTGTCTACTACGCCAGCCAGTACCAAGCTGTCTATTCGGATACACAGGCAGTGGCAGGTGTTGCTTGCTCGGTAAGCAGCAGCCAGCTTATATCTAGTAGTCCAAGCTTGTATAGACAACTCGTGTAACTGAGTATGTGCCCCTGTTTGCTGTGCGAGATCATCCAACTATACAAAGCGACCGAAGTAGCTGGAATAAGCTGGCGCATTAATTAATATAATGGCAGCAGTGAAGTGTCAAAATCGGAGCACTTATACTGCTATTTTAAAGAAAATGTTTTAAAGGACAAGCGTGAAACTATCTTTAATGCACCGATGAGGTTGATCCGTGTGTTTCACAATATAAATTATACAGTGATGAAACTGATGACATCTACAGCTTAACGTACTGCATTACATAGCGCGGCTGATGATACACAACGGTGTATTTAGTGCGCCACTTGCGGACGCGTCTCTATATGGTAGTGAGTTCGCCGGTGAAAGCTTACAGAGGTGAATCAATGATGTCGCTAATCTTCAAG
Source organism: Dermacentor silvarum (assembly GCF_013339745.2). Taxonomy (NCBI): domain Eukaryota; kingdom Metazoa; phylum Arthropoda; class Arachnida; order Ixodida; family Ixodidae; genus Dermacentor; species Dermacentor silvarum. The sequence goes on along the minus strand of NC_051154.1, from coordinate 398,845,875 downwards.
TACTCCCGAATATGACGTAGGCAGTATTCGTTCAGATCGACCAACTGCGTGCTGCCGTCAACAGAGTCAAGGCAGTCTCGTCGCGAACAACGCCAGAGTCGCATGAATTCGTTGAGGCCTGCCATGTTTGTCAAGCTAGCAGCAATCTTGTCCAGCGCCTGCTGCTTGCTTATGATTGGGCAAACGGACATTTTTCCAGCGCTTCTGCGGTGTCCTTGTTGCGATGTCGGACGTTGTTGTTTCCGAAGTCGGCAGACCCGACGACGAAGTTCGCGGCCCGAGTCGCAAGGGTGACGTTTCTTTGTACGACATTCTGTATTCTAATTAGGCTTCTCTTCGACCAGGAGTGGTCCGTAGTGCGTGAGCTGCACCAACGCTAGGTTGTAGTTGTTTCGAGCTTCGGTTTTGACAATTCGCGGACAAACTCACGGAAGGCTTCGGGCCAGGGAGGCTGGAGCGTGAATCGGCACAGCACGGGGCTACGTTGATGCAGATCGGCCAAGGGAAGCAGGCCCATTCTGGGATTGTGTGGCTGTTTAACGTTAAGGGTTCCGATGGCCGTGTTGTGGAGCACAGCGTCGCAGAAAGATGGAGCACACTCGTTCCAGCACCGGCTGCAAGAGCGTCTGTCAACTAGGATGACCAGGGTCGCCAAGGCCGGCGCTTGATGAGCTGGATGAGTGGCGAGGCGGCTGGCTCGATGATGCGAGTAAGGCAGAGGAGAGAGAAGACCCTCATCTGTACGCGAGTGACGAGTTGGCACGCGGCCACCTCACAGAGCGTGGGTTCAAGGTCACAGAAATGCACGTTCGCAAGCTCGATTACTTGACAGTGACGCTCTGAGCGCAATTGTTGCGGCGCGGTCACGCAGAAAGTCCTGAAACTAATGGAATGTTCTTTCTCCGCATCCGACATCCTCAAGGCCCTCTAGTATGGCGGAGTGAGATATGGTGTTGAATGCATTTTGAACGTCAAGGGCGAGCAGGATTCTGTCTAGGCTGCCCGGGAGAGGGCCGAGAACCTCGTCTGTCAGCATGAGGCAGACGTGCAGACTCCCTTGCGAAAGCCGAACATCGAGTCCGGAAGAAGGCTGTTACGCTCGAGGTGATTCTCCAGCCGGGTGTTCACGAAAAGGGCTTGCCCATGCAAGATGTTAATGAGATGGGCCGCAGCTGTCCGATCTGTCGCGGCTTACCAGGTTTAAGGATCATGATGACAAACAAATGCATATTGCTGCCCGATGGCCGTGTCACTACTGAGATTGCGAAGCATCCCATTGGTGACGCGGTCTGGCCCTGTATTCTTTTTGAATGTCTGCGCGGCTGCGTAAAGTTCCGCGAAGGTGATGGGGGCGTCCGGATCTTCGTTGGCTTCCCCATGGCATTCTTTGGGTGCTGCTGTAGGTGTTTGAGCCTCACCGATGTAGGTAGTCTTTGTTGCAGCAGCTCAGTCTCCGTCCCTTGGTACTCTCCTATGAGTCGCCGCATGACATTAGCCGTTTCCGTGCGCGTGCTGGTCGGATCGAGCATGCATCGCAGTATGGCCCATGTCTTCTTGGGGCTCAGTGTGCCTCTGAGGGAGTCACAGAAGCTGCATAGGAGGCAAAAAAAAAACGAGCACACCGCCGTCCCGGGAGGATGTTGAGTCTACGCGGGAAAGGCACTGGCGGTAAACGCCTTGCAAGGCACCAGAGAACGAGAAAGAAGAAGGCCACCGGGGCGGCAGCGAAAAAAAAAAAAATTAAAGAAAAAGGCGTACGACCAGGGCAACCGCGGGTGTCCGTCTCTTCTCTGCCGCAACATGGATCAACTCAAGGAGACAAAAGTAATGGTGGCGGAAACCATCGAAGATTGTAAACGTCAGCAATACTTTCTTATGTAGCCGGCTGCAAATTCGTACACTACTTCTACGGACAACTGGCAATATGCCCACCAATCACAATGCCGATTAGTAACACGATGCAGCCTATCTTATAATCACTAAACGCCCAGTTTAAACTCCTTACAATCCCCACTTACCCTAGTATCCTGGCTGCAGCTTCGTTGCAATGACTATCCATCAAGCGCTGACGCTCGTCAGTTTCTGTTGCGGGTGGGGCGCTATCGCTTTAGTATATTTAAAGATACCCCTTGTGTACCCTTGACACATTGACTCTGGAAGGCTGACGAATAATGGGCACATACCAATCAATGCACATACGGAGTGCCAAAGTTCACTATTAAGTGACACGTACCCCGCGTGACGAAAGCTGTCTACTACGCCAGCCAGTACCAAGCTGTCTATTCGGATACACAGGCAGTGGCAGGTGTTGCTTGCTCGGTAAGCAGCAGCCAGCTTATATCTAGTAGTCCAAGCTTGTATAGACAACTCGTGTAACTGAGTATGTGCCCCTGTTTGCTGTGCGAGATCATCCAACTATACAAAGCGACCGAAGTAGCTGGAATAAGCTGGCGCATTAATTAATATAATGGCAGCAGTGAAGTGTCAAAATCAGAGCACTTATACTGCTATTTTAAAGAAAATGTTTTAAAGGACAAGCGTGAAACTATCTTTAATGCACCGATGAGGTTGATCCGTGTGTTTCACAATATAAATTATACAGTGATGAAACTGATGACATCTACAGCTTAACGTACTGCATTACATAGCGCGGCTGATGATACACAACGGTGTATTTAGTGCGCCACTTGCGGACGCGTCTCTATATGGTAGTGAGTTCGCCGGTGAAAGCTTACAGAGGTGAATCAATGATGTCGCTAATCTTCAGGTACTCCCGAATATGACGTAGGCAGTATTCGTTCAGATCGACCAACTGCGTGCTGCCGTCAACAGAGTCAAGGCAGTCTCGTCGCGAACAACGCCAGAGTCGCATGAATTCGTTGAGGCCTGCCATGTTTGTCAAGCTAGCAGCAATCTTGTCCAGCGCCTGCTGCTTGCTTATGATTGGGCAAACGGACATTTTTCCAGCGCTTCTGCGGTGTCCTTGTTGCGATGTCGGACGTTGTTGTTTCCGAAGTCGGCAGACCCGACGACGAAGTTCGCGGCCCGAGTCGCAAGGGTGACGTTTCTTTGTACGACATTCTGTATTCTAATTAGGCTTCTCTTCGACCAGGAGTGGTCCGTAGTGCGTGAGCTGCACCAACGCTAGGTTGTAGTTGTTTCGAGCTTCGGTTTTGACAATTCGCGGACAAACTCACGGAAGGCTTCGGGCCAGGGAGGCTGGAGCGTGAATCGGCACAGCACGGGGCTACGTTGATGCAGATCGGCCAAGGGAAGCAGGCCCATTCTGGGATTGTGTGGCTGTTTAACGTTAAGGGTTCCGATGGCCGTGTTGTGGAGCACAGCGTCGCAGAAAGATGGAGCACACTCGTTCCAGCACCGGCTGCAAGAGCGTCTGTCAACTAGGATGACCAGGGTCGCCAAGGCCGGCGCTTACGGATGAGCTGGATGAGTGGCGAGGCGGCTGGCTCGATGATGCGAGTAAGGCAGAGGAGAGAGAAGACCCTCATCTGTACGCGAGTGACGAGTTGGCACGCGGCCACCTCACAGAGCGTGGGTTCAAGGTCACAGAAATGCACGTTCGCAAGCTCGATTACTTGACAGTGACGCTCTGAGCGCAATTGTTGCGGCGCGGTCACGCAGAAAGTCCTGAAACTAATGGAATGTTCTTTCTCCGCATCCGACATCCTCAAGGCCCTCTAGTATGGCGGAGTGAGATATGGTGTTGAATGCATTTTGAACGTCAAGGGCGAGCAGGATTCTGTCTAGGCTGCCCGGGAGAGGGCCGAGAACCTCGTCTGTCAGCATGAGGCAGACGTGCAGACTCCCTTGCGAAAGCCGAACATCGAGTCCGGAAGAAGGCTGTTACGCTCGAGGTGATTCTCCAGCCGGGTGTTCACGAAAAGGGCTTGCCCATGCAAGATGTTAATGAGATGGGCCGCAGCTGTCCGATCTGTCGCGGCTTACCAGGTTTAAGGATCATGATGACAAACAAATGCATATTGCTGCCCGATGGCCGTGTCACTACTGAGATTGCGAAGCATCCCATTGGTGACGCGGTCTGGCCCTGTATTCTTTTTGAATGTCTGCGCGGCTGCGTAAAGTTCCGCGAAGGTGATGGGGGCGTCCGGATCTTCGTTGGCTTCCCCATGGCATTCTTTGGGTGCTGCTGTAGGTGTTTGAGCCTCACCGATGTAGGTAGTCTTTGTTGCAGCAGCTCAGTCTCCGTCCCTTGGTACTCTCCTATGAGTCGCCGCATGACATTAGCCGTTTCCGTGCGCGTGCTGGTCGGATCGAGCATGCATCGCAGTATGGCCCATGTCTTCTTGGGGCTCAGTGTGCCTCTGAGGGAGTCACAGAAGCTGCATAGGAGGCAAAAAAAAAACGAGCACACCGCCGTCCCGGGAGGATGTTGAGTCTACGCGGGAAAGGCACTGGCGGTAAACGCCTTGCAAGGCACCAGAGAACGAGAAAGAAGAAGGCCACCGGGGCGGCAGCGAAAAAAAAAAAAAAATTAAAGAAAAAGGCGTACGACCAGGGCAACCGCGGGTGTCCGTCTCTTCTCTGCCGCAACATGGATCAACTCAAGGAGACAAAAGTAATGGTGGCGGAAACCATCGAAGATTGTAAACGTCAGCAATACTTTCTTATGTAGCCGGCTGCAAATTCGTACACTACTTCTACGGACAACTGGCAATATGCCCACCAATCACAATGCCGATTAGTAACACGATGCAGCCTATCTTATAATCACTAAACGCCCAGTTTAAACTCCTTACAATCCCCACTTACCCTAGTATCCTGGCTGCAGCTTCGTTGCAATGACTATCCATCAAGCGCTGACGCTCGTCAGTTTCTGTTGCGGGTGGGGCGCTATCGCTTTAGTATATTTAAAGATACCCCTTGTGTACCCTTGACACATTGACTCTGGAAGGCTGACGAATAATGGGCACATACCAATCAATGCACATACGGAGTGCCAAAGTTCACTATTAAGTGACACGTACCCCGCGTGACGAAAGCTGTCTACTACGCCAGCCAGTACCAAGCTGTCTATTCGGATACACAGGCAGTGGCAGGTGTTGCTTGCTCGGTAAGCAGCAGCCAGCTTATATCTAGTAGTCCAAGCTTGTATAGACAACTCGTGTAACTGAGTATGTGCCCCTGTTTGCTGTGCGAGATCATCCAACTATACAAAGCGACCGAAGTAGCTGGAATAAGCTGGCGCATTAATTAATATAATGGCAGCAGTGAAGTGTCAAAATCAGAGCACTTATACTGCTATTTTAAAGAAAATGTTTTAAAGGACAAGCGTGAAACTATCTTTAATGCACCGATGAGGTTGATCCGTGTGTTTCACAATATAAATTATACAGTGATGAAACTGATGACATCTACAGCTTAACGTACTGCATTACATAGCGCGGCTGATGATACACAACGGTGTATTTAGTGCGCCACTTGCGGACGCGTCTCTATATGGTAGTGAGTTCGCCGGTGAAAGCTTACAGAGGTGAATCAATGATGTCGCTAATCTTCAGGTACTCCCGAATATGACGTAGGCAGTATTCGTTCAGATCGACCAACTGCGTGCTGCCGTCAACAGAGTCAAGGCAGTCTCGTCGCGAACAACGCCAGAGTCGCATGAATTCGTTGAGGCCTGCCATGTTTGTCAAGCTAGCAGCAATCTTGTCCAGCGCCTGCTGCTTGCTTATGATTGGGCAAACGGACATTTTTCCAGCGCTTCTGCGGTGTCCTTGTTGCGATGTCGGACGTTGTTGTTTCCGAAGTCGGCAGACCCGACGACGAAGTTCGCGGCCCGAGTCGCAAGGGTGACGTTTCTTTGTACGACATTCTGTATTCTAATTAGGCTTCTCTTCGACCAGGAGTGGTCCGTAGTGCGTGAGCTGCACCAACGCTAGGTTGTAGTTGTTTCGAGCTTCGGTTTTGACAATTCGCGGACAAACTCACGGAAGGCTTCGGGCCAGGGAGGCTGGAGCGTGAATCGGCACAGCACGGGGCTACGTTGATGCAGATCGGCCAAGGGAAGCAGGCCCATTCTGGGATTGTGTGGCTGTTTAACGTTAAGGGTTCCGATGGCCGTGTTGTGGAGCACAGCGTCGCAGAAAGATGAAGCACACTCGTTCCAGCACCGGCTGCAAGAGCGTCTGTCAACTAGGATGACCAGGGTCGCCAAGGCCGGCGCTTTACGGATGAGCTGGATGAGTGGCGAGGCGGCTGGCTCGATGATGCGAGTAAGGCAGAGGAGAGAGAAGACCCTCATCTGTACGCGAGTGACGAGTTGGCACGCGGCCACCTCACAGAGCGTGGGTTCAAGGTCACAGAAATGCACGTTCGCAAGCTCGATTACTTGACAGTGACGCTCTGAGCGCAATTGTTGCGGCGCGGTCACGCAGAAAGTCCTGAAACTAATGGAATGTTCTTTCTCCGCATCCGACATCCTCAAGGCCCTCTAGTATGGCGGAGTGAGATATGGTGTTGAATGCATTTTGAACGTCAAGGGCGAGCAGGATTCTGTCTAGGCTGCCCGGGAGAGGGCCGAGAACCTCGTCTGTCAGCATGAGGCAGACGTGCAGACTCCCTTGCGAAAGCCGAACATCGAGTCCGGAAGAAGGCTGTTACGCTCGAGGTGATTCTCCAGCCGGGTGTTCACGAAAAGGGCTTGCCCATGCAAGATGTTAATGAGATGGGCCGCAGCTGTCCGATCTGTCGCGGCTTACCAGGTTTAAGGATCATGATGACAAACAAATGCATATTGCTGCCCGATGGCCGTGTCACTACTGAGATTGCGAAGCATCCCATTGGTGACGCGGTCTGGCCCTGTATTCTTTTTGAATGTCTGCGCGGCTGCGTAAAGTTCCGCGAAGGTGATGGGGGCGTCCGGATCTTCGTTGGCTTCCCCATGGCATTCTTTGGGTGCTGCTGTAGGTGTTTGAGCCTCACCGATGTAGGTAGTCTTTGTTGCAGCAGCTCAGTCTCCGTCCCTTGGTACTCTCCTATGAGTCGCCGCATGACATTAGCCGTTTCCGTGCGCGTGCTGGTCGGATCGAGCATGCATCGCAGTATGGCCCATGTCTTCTTGGGGCTCAGTGTGCCTCTGAGGGAGTCACAGAAGCTGCATAGGAGGCAAACGAGCACACCGCGGCCCCGGGAGGATGTTGAGTCTACGCGGGAAAGGCACTGGCCGTAAACGCCTTGCAAGGCACGAGAGAACGAGAAAGAAAAAGGCCACCGGGGCGGCAGCGAAAAACAAAAAAAAAAAATAAAGAAAAAGGCGTACGACCAGGGCAACCGCGAGTGTCCGTCTCTTCTCTGGCGCAACATGGATCAACTCAAGGAGACAAAAGTAATGGTGGCGGAAACCATCGAAGATTGTAAACGTCAGCAATACTTTCTTATGTAGCCGGCTGCAAATTCGTACACTACCTCTACGGACAACTGGCAATATGCCCACCAATCACAATGCCGATTAGTAACACGATGCAGCCTATCTTATAATCACTAAACGCCCAGTTTAAACTCCTTACAATCCCCACTTACCCTAGTATCCTGGCTGCAGCTTCGTTGCAATGACTATCCATCAAGCGCTGACGCTCGTCAGTTTCTGTTGCGGGTGGGACGCTATCGCTTTAGTATATTTAAAGATACCCCTTGTGTACCCTTGACACATTGACTCTGGAAGGCTGACGAATAATGGGCACATACCAATCAATGCACATACGGAGTGCCAAAGTTGACTATTATCAGGTTACACACACCCCGTGACGCAAGCTGTCTACTACGCCAGCCAGTACCAAGCTGGCTATTCGGATACACAGGCAGTGGCAGGTGTTGCCTGCTCGGTAAGCAGCAGCCAGCTTGTATCTAGTAGTCCAAGCTTGTATAGACAACTCGTGTAACTGAGTATGTGCCCCTGTTTGCTGTGCGAGATCATCCAACTATACAAAGCGACCGAAGTAGCTAGAATAAGCTGGCGCATTAATATAATAGCAGCAGTGAAGTGTCAAAATCAGAGCACTTATATGCTATTTTAAAGAAAATGTTTTAAAGGACAAGCGTGAAACTATCTTTAATGCACCGATGAGGTTGATCCATGTGTTTCACAATATAAATTATACAGTGATGAAACTGATGACATCTACAGCTTAACGTACTGCATTACATAGCGCGGCTGATACACAACGGTGTATTAAGTGCGCCACTTGCGGACGCTTACAGAGGTGAATCAATGATGTCGCTAATCTTCAGGTACTTCCGAATATGACGTAGGCAGTTTCGTTCAGATCGACCAACTGCGTGCTGCCGTCAACAGAGTCGAGGCAGACAGTCTCGTCGCGAACAACGCCAGAGTCGCATGAATTCGTTGAGGCCTGCCATGTTTGTCAAGCTAGCAGCAATCTTGTCCAGCGCCTGCTGCTTGCTTATGATTGGGCAAACAGACATTTTTCCAGCGCTTCTGCGGTGTCCTTGTTGCGATGTCGGACGTTGTTGTTTCCGAAGTCGGCAGACCCGACGACGAAGTTCGCGGCCCGAGTCGCAAGGGTGACGTTTCTTTGTACAACATTCTATATTCTAATTAGGCTTCTCTTCGACCAGGAGTGGTCCGTTGTGCGTGAGCTGCACCAACGCTAGGTTGTAGTTGTCTTCGAGCTAGGTTGTAGTTGTATTCGCGGACAAGCTCACCGAAGGCTTCGGGCCAGGGAGGCTGGAGCGTGAATCGGCACAGCACGGGGCTACGTTGATGCAGATCGGCCAAGGGAAGCAGGCCCATTCTGGGATTGTATTACGTTAAGGGTTCCGATGGCCGTGTTGTGGAGCACAGCGTCGCAAAAAGGTTTTAGCACACTCGTTCCAGCACCGGCTGCAAGAGCGTCTATCAACTAGGATGACCAGGGTCGCCAAGGCCGGCGCTTTACGGATGAGCTGGATGAGTGGCGAGGTGGCTGGCTCGATGATGCGAGTAAGGCAGAGGAAAGAGAAGACCCTCATCTGTACGCGAGTGACGAGTTGGCACGCGGCCACCTGAAAGAGCGTGGGTTCGAGGTCACAGAAATGCACGTTCGCAAGCCGGCCTACTTCATATGCTGGCGATCCTATTGTGCTTGGATATGCGCCTTGCAAACAATGTCTGTGGTCACTCTGCCCACAACTCCAGTAGCAGTAAGGAACTTGCAAAACTCTAAAGCGTTTTGGCCCAGGCGGTGTATCGTGACCCTGCGCAACGTGATGTTTCTAGACAGAGACTTTAGGAGTGCGCGGCACTCCAACGTACAGAAGCCGACCATGGAGGATCAAATCTCATTCAGGGAATCATATACCTGCAACAGGGCCTGGATCCGAGGCTTGATGCGATCGGTTTCTTCCACGTGAACCGTGCGACACCTCAAGCAGAGGGGCAATGGGACCGACCAGTGCAGTAGGTAGCATTTATCGACGAAAGTGTAAATTAGGCTGAAATGCTTTAGGGTCTTGGTAGAGCCCAGAATGTACCTAATCGGAACTGCGAATTGTTCCTTCAGTGTGGACAACTCCAGGTTCAGTGGCACGGCCTGGCAGATGGTTCGGACATCCACCTCTGAGTGAGCGACTCGTCGCTAAATACCAAGCAAAGGCGGCAGATCCAATATCTGGCGATGGGCTGCCACACGAAGCTTGACGAATCCCTGTCGGGATCACGAGTATGGACATACTTTTGTTTCGATAGAGGCCTTCGAGAAAGTCCTTGGCTCCACCCAGCCCTGTCTTGAGTTGCAGCGCCCGAAGCACCTTCAAGGAAGAGCTAGTTCCAAGCAGAGGCCCAAGATTGGCGAAGTGCTCCGGCGCGTCGATCGTTAGGTTCAGTTCCTCCAGGTGCTTCATGGAACGGACGGCCGTGACGAGAGCGTTTTCATCACTGCCTTCGCCAAGGATTGCAGCAGCGTCAGCGCCGAGATCTTGCCCACGCTGCCGCTGAGAGCTCGGCATACTACCTTCTCGTGGCTTCCGAAAACGTCATCGTTGATGGCCGCCTTCACGACGCACCTGTGTTGAGTCAGCAGCCAATACAGCAACGTGGCCGCCTGCGTCCTTCTCTTCATCCGTGGCCATGTTAGCTACGGTCACGCCATCGCGTGCTCCGAGCAGTGACAGTGTTCCGCATTTCCCCTCTCGGAGCTCAAGACCGACGTTTATGAAGAAGCCGTCCCAGGCGGCAGTGTTCTTGGAGACGTGACACAGCCGTTTCGACGAGCAGTACACGGTATCGCTTTATCCACGCTAAGGCGGGTGTGGCGGCTGCGGACGCCTTTCATGTCGACCAGGGGTACACTGTAAACGGAAATAAGCCGAAAAGGGTATTCTAAGGGCTGCAACCTCCCTTGGGACTACGTGCCTGAAAACCGTGCTCCCTTACAGTGGTGTAGAAATGGTTAGCGTCCTCCATATTGCTCCCTCGCAAAATGGGGATGAAATATGGAGGGAGAGCCTCATTTTTACATCGTTTTTAAAAGGGAGTTTCCAAGAGACAACAAACCTCCCTTTAGCATAAATGGAGTTCTATTTCTTATTCGCTGTATTATTTTATTTTACACATCGTTGGAAGTAAACGAGCAATTAAATTCTTCAAAGCGATATAATAGTCGATTTGTTCGTCTCGCCGACTACAATGCCTTTCGCACTGCACCCGACATCTAAATTTGGAAGCTGTCACGAATTTCAGCGCACCAGAAACGGACAGAGACAGAAAGCCAATACGTATAAGAACATTTAGCCTCAAACAAAACAAATGACATTGAAGAAAAACAAACAGCAAACTACCCTGACACACCATAAACACTATACATACACAAACACTCGAAAAACTAGCCATACATATAAAAACAAACAAGCCCTCAAGTCACGAACAAACGAACGTTCTGACCGTCGCCAGTCGTGCTGTCGGACTCCGGCCCAGCGTGGCAAAGGACGTTGGCCTGCGTGGTTCCGACGCAGCGTGGGCGTCGACCTCCGTCGAGAGCGATGAGGTTGTGGTCTTCCACAGGGACACGCGTGACACAGGACGCGGTCTGGGCCAGTCGGCCGTTGTGCCGCTGACGTGGCGTTGGCGATTGCCTTCGTGGCAAAGGGCAGCAACTGGTTCCGGCAGCGTGGGGCTGGACCGGGGCCGCGGAACACAGCCAGGGCGACGCAGTCGGGGCTCAGGAGCTGGAGTTGTCGCTGGCCAACTCGCGAACGTCCCCTCTTCGCTCCATGGTCCCTGAAGCTGCTGCCTCCCGTCTCCAGAGCACAGCTGGAGATGCAACTGCTTGTCGACCAAGTCAGCAATGCCAGCTCATCATCGCCTGCGTCTCCTTTTTGTTCATTTATTCTTTTTTCTCTCGCGCTTCACGTGGTTCTCGCCTGTGGGTCCCTTGGCTGTTTCTTCGGCCAGCGTCTTCGTCTTTTTCGCGTTATCATACGTCTTGCCGGTGACTCATGACAGAAGCAGACCATGCAGGACTTCGATGGCTTCGGCCCAGAGTGTCCTCGCGTCTGTTCGTATCAACTAAAAGTGAAACTGAAGCCAAAGTCCGCGAAGCGCCACCAGTTGGTTCTTTATTCTGTGGCGCCACTGTCGTCAGCGCTGGTGATGGCACCCGTACGTCTTGCTCTTTGTAGTTGCCCGTGTGTCGGTATGTGTGTTTACGAGTAGCATTTGGGCGTCCATCGGCCTTTATACCGCACAAAAGAATTACGTGCACCGGTGCTCAGAACGGCGGTGATCGGCCGCCGCGAAGCCATCGCCTTTTCGTTATCTATGGTTCTCCGCACTGACGCGTGCTCGGGGCCTTCCCCGCTGTGCCACGATATGCTAGCGGCTAGCTAGTGAATCCTAGCCCACAGTCGTGCCGAAGTCGCACTCGTACGGCGTCGACTGAACGGAGTACCACTTGTCTTCTGTTTTACGCGGCTTTTTTAGCTGCGGTGGTGAGTTCGCGGACGGCGCGGAGCAATGGGCGCTATGCGCGTAATGCTCAAGCTTTTCTTTTCTCAGACATATTCTAAGAAAAAGAACTAGCTGCCGCGCAGATGTAAGTGCAGCTATTGTGTGTGTGTGTGTGGGTGTGTGTGTGCGTGCGTGCGTGTGTGTGTGTGTGTGTGTGTGTGTGTGTGTGTGTGTGTGTGTGTGTGCGCGCGCGCATGTGTGTCAGGCTTCGAAGTATTTTAGTGACATGTTCATGTGTACATGTCTTGTGAATGCGTACTCGGACATCAGTTAGGTTTCACTGCATTAAAAGAAGTCACCCTAACTAATTTCTAGTCCTTAGTGCTATCAGCCGGCAATATACCGGGAACTAGAAATTAACCACATGCCATTTGATTCACTCAGTTTCCATCCAAATAATGCACACTGGTGGAAGGCATGCATGATTAGTGCATGTGTTCAACATTCTGTTGCATGTAGAGAGACATGTGAGTGTACATTAATACACTCTGCAGTAACTTGTTCTGAATTACACTTTTAAAAGTAGGAGTTTCAATAAACGACCACATGTGTTTTTGTTTCTTTTTTTCTTTTTAACTCAATGAGCAGTGCCCTACCTTATGAGATTTTTTGCTTCCACATGGTCGAGGGGTGTGGCTTTCATTGTATTGCCTTGAAGCTTCTACATTCGGTGTGCTTGTGACACTTGGGACAATTTCTAAAAACGAGTATGTGTCAGATAAACGCGAATTCTTGCAACACGTGGCACACATATTGCTGTATTTGTCTTTGAAAAGTTATTCAGAAAAGCAGCTTTTATAGCTTCAGTAACTCATTCGTTGTGGCCGCTTCAGCTGACCCTTTCTGAGCTTGACCGTCAATTTCATAGTAGCAGCTTTCAAAAGCTCTGGTATTGAGTGCTTATTATATTCAGATATGTTCAGGGCATACAAGTCTATATTACTCAAACTAAAACAGCCAGAGGCCGCATTGTTAAGACAGGGACCTGAGCATCAAGAAAAAATGCGATAAGAAAGGCAGCAAGAACAAGTACTCACAAGCAAATGTTTATTGTCAAGGGGGATGCAACAATAATACAGCCCATTCAGGGATGCACGGAAACCAGATAATAGCCACAGAAACAAAGCATACTTATATGCATGTCCCAGGCATCTTAATCACAAATGACATTTAACTCCAGTGTATGCCTAATGAAGGCTTGCCAATTGTGCCGTTTTACTAGTGCTACTGCCCACTACTGCTGTGTGCCTGAATGGTGGTTCACATTTGCAGGCGGCAATAGGTGTAGCGACATCCATCATTCGTGCATCACTCATTCTGTACAATACACACCTTGCAGCAAGGAAAAGGAGCCACAATATAGCTTTCTAACAATTCCAGGAGATTAATTTGAGAGAGGCATTTCCAACCGTACCAGACTAGACCAGCATTGTCATGCAACATGCTTGTCAGTAGCATAGCCAGGGGGGCACACTGGGAACGTAACCCCTAGCCCCCGAACTCGACATTTCTGTGTGCGTGGCATAGGTTTAAAATTGGGTTGCTCAAATTGAATATTCTCAGTTGGAAAGCAGCACTGAGTGTGTTTGTATGCCTCTCACTCATCCCGTATATGCAAATGTATGTTGCCTAACTAACTTTCTTTCAGACTTTAGTGCAATAATTAATATGTCGTCTCATGCTGTTTCAGTTAAGACAATGAATAGAACCATTATTAAAATGAGCAAATAAATTAGAGACAACTAATGCAGTCAGTGTTTAATTTGTGGTAAGTGTGGCACGCATGATCTTACAAAAGAACAGAATTCATACTCGTTTCAATGTTGTATGCCTTTCATTTACCTCTCTCTCGGAAAATAATGAGCGGGGCATGACATGAGCATTGCTCGTTTATAGTGGAGACATCAATAGGTTTCAGGCAGAGCCAACTCCTGTCCCTTAGGCACATGTTTTGATATTGTGAAAACTATTCCTGTCATACCAAAGCCAAGGCACATTGGGCCCTCATGGTATTGAAGCTTGCTCAACAATTAGAATAGATGATAAATTTTCTGGATTTTGTCATGTGCCATCTGCCTTCTCTCAATCATGGTATGAAAGGTAGGTCCTGCTGGTGCGATGCAGCTATCTTATTAAAAAATCTTATAATTTGCATGTTTCTTCTCTTGGCCACTGAAGTGAATCACCCAATCATAACACACAAACAGTTTCCTTCTTAGGTGCACTCTTGAAAACAGGATTGGAGACACATGCATGCAACATGGTAGTGATTCTCATACACACTTGTGCTCGACACTTATCCAGTTAGGGTTTACACATATATCTTTTTGCAACCATGCTATTTACGAAATCTCATAAGCTTGTTCAAGTACAAAACAGATTATGCAATGTGCAGTGACAGCTATGTACAGCTAGCTAATTAAGGCTGCACCTCGAATCACAGTGGTTGTATTCAAGCTTATGCTTTGCTAATTAAGCCATGTTCTAAAATTGGCTCGCATATAACCCTAGGTGTATGTGACTCTAGAATGTGGTAGCTCGGTTGTAAAAGCTGTAGGTGGCATTCCTGTGGGGTATGTTTGTTCATTTGAAAAGCAGATTTTACTAAGTTGGTCATTTGACAAGAAATTTGGTTGTGTCCTGAATACCTCAATCCTACATTGCAATATTATACTACACGCTAAAGGTGCATGCAGCCCACATATATCCCAGCAATAAATTACCAAAAATGCGAATACCAATATGTGCACACAATAATTACATTTCATGTTATATACAGTACTGTACATAGCGTACTCATCGTTCGTGTACACGCTAATATGAAGTTGCATACGAGAAAATAGTAAACAGCATTTCAGCTAGCTACATGTCGTCTCGCAAGCATCTCATGCGGGTGCTACGCTAGATTTTTCCACCGAGACATATATATACATACGGTGCGATTCGAGAAACATGAACCTATTTACAAGGTCCGCATGTCGCAAGGATTCCTTACTCGAGGTCAAATTGCATTCTTTTTTTCGTATTATCTACCGTCCATAAACGATCGACTTATCGGTCGGTGATAGCGTACGCGCAGCACGGCTACAAAAAGGTCCCAGCAGCGAGTACGTTCTGTAGTACGGCACCTCTGGTTTAGTATTTTGTAGCAATGCCTTTCTGATGCTAATGCCTTTTCGCGCTTGGTCATTGGTCAGAGCGACGGTCCGCTCACGTTATCAACGGGATCAGCCGGCCGTGAGCGGTGGATGATAATTGACTATTATACAAAACGCATCGCTACTAAATATCGGCCCTGGCCTGCTGCCTCCCCGCTCTATCCCCGCCGACGTCGCCGAAAAAAAATGTATTTCCGTTGGATATAACTGTCGGAATAAAGTGATCACAATCGCACCTACTGTGTAATACAACAACAACAAAAAGGCGAGAACCAACGGAGCTGCGATACAGAAGCGACCAACGTTCACGATTTGATGACAAAACATGGTTCTTACGACAAGCGCTGGCCAGACAGAAAGCGTTGTCGGTCGCATTTGCCGAACGTGATCCGAGGACTGTCATACAATCAATAGCGACAGCCGGGGAGTCGGCCAGTCGTTGAAAGTTTGCCGCTCGAGCGAACAATGCAACATCACTATTGCTCGAGCGAAACGCAAGCGCAATTCAAATATGTCGGTTTGGACGATAAATTTAAGATATCCACCGTCTACAATCGGGCAGCGAGACGCAATATTGAGCCGCGCTACTTACTATAATCGAAGAATCATCGGGCTAATCGCACGTCGTATATCGAACGCCACGTCGTAAGAATAAAGGGGCCAGCTCAATCACACAGCGAGCACTACATCCGCAAGTCCATATATTCTTGCGCGGCCGGCATCGCGTACGGCAAACGAACGTGTGGCGCCACACAACGAAGGCAGCTTCGCCCAAGCCGGATTAGCAAACTGCAAGAAACGGCCATATTGTAATAAGACGTGGTCATCAATGCGTGAAAAGGCAAGAAAGCTCGCGATCATCGCCTGTGCTCATCCATGCCGGCATATGCCGGCTTGGTCGTCGTCGGCGGCGATACGAATTGTAGAAAAGTATTCACAAACCATGAACAGTCCTGCTTGTGTATTTAATAACATCTATAATGATTAATTGGCGCTGATACATTATATGACTGATGAAAGTTTTTCTAATGTATGCACATATCGCATTCACATGTGCATCTATTGTTTATTTCAGCATACAAAAAATTAAAGGCTGTGAAACTCGATCCACCTGTATAATTTCACCAGAATTACGTTTTTTTTCCTTCTTCCTCTTCTTTACTGGCTTGAGGCTCCCAATAAGTCGAGGTGGATTGAGCCCATGGATATATATGTTCACTAATAATTATGTAAAAATACAGTAGAATATGTACAAATAATTTATGTCATTTTAACTACTCAATTACTTCATAATAGCAAATCAGATATTTATTTTCTTATTATTGTTTTAAAGCTTGTATTTAGTATGAGACAGCTCACACTTAATTCACTTGGTGTTTAACAAGCACTTGGTCAATGGCGACACATATCTTTGAGACACGGAAACAAACTGTGTAGTGCATGTGTCGCAGCATGTTTCGGAATGACAAGCCAAGCCTCCGTTGTCTGCAAGTGTGAGAACTAGACAGCTTTTGCAACCACACACTCATAACACTTCTATAAACCTGTCGTTCTCATACACAAACATTCGCAGTGTGATGTCAAGAAACCTCTCACTTTCATCTCTCATTGATTCATGCTGGGCATCGCTTGTACTAACGAAGATGTGGCTAAACGCTACCATCTTCAACAAAAAATGTTTCTTTTCTCCATGCAACACTTTTCATTGTGATCGACACAACCGCAGATTAGGGGGCATGCTCATAGTTTTAAAAAAAGAATTTCTTGCCATTCCAACTGCCATTCATTTATTCCCAGAGCACGTTTTCATTTCACTTCAATGGTCAAGCAGAAATATGTTATCATAGGTGTGTTCTACTGCCCTCCAGATATAAGTGATACATTTTCAAGCCAGTTTCGAAGCGTTCTAAATGAAGTGTGCATGCATTTCGGCATTTGACTCTTATCATTTACGCTGATTTTAATTTACCCATTATTAATTGGACAACGGAACCTGTCGTAGCTGCTCACGCTGAAGTGCATAATTTCCTTCACGCCTGTCCAGACTTCACGTTATCTCAACTTGTTACTCTCCAAACCTGTTCATCATGCACATCGGCCAATATTCTATATCTCATCTTGAGGGGCACTCCTCTAATCTGTTCCGACATCACTCACCTTGACGGGCTGCCTGTTCACACAGTTATAGCAGGTCTGCTTAACTTCACATTAACAAAGCAAAACACAACTAAACAGATTAGATGCTACAATAGGACCAACTTTATTTGGATTAATCTTGAATTAGTCACCTTTACAGACATATTCATGGATACATATTCCACTCGAGCTATTGAAGAGAACTGGGTTATGTTTAGAGGCACCTTTGCAAATCTTATCAAAATGTTTGTCCCTGTTAGCATTAGGTGCAACAATACTACTCCCTGGTTCAATAAACGCCTGCAGCGACTCAATAATAAAAATAAAAGCCTTTATTGAACGGCGAATAAAACAAACAAAAATTCCGAGACATGGATAACATATGTTACAAAGAATACCAGTCGCTACTAAAATCTACATGTCAACGCTGTTACAGCTATGATTTATGACAAATAACCCTTGGCGATTGTGGCGAATAATTAACCCCTGTTATCATCCTGACATAATTTTAACTAATTCTGGTGGCGACATAGTTCCCAAGTTACAGTGTGCACAGTTACATGATGCGTCTTGTTCTGAGTTCACCTGCGAATATGTAACTACATGCCCTCCCTTACCCGCACGACCCAACATGTCTGCAATTGTTATTAATGAGTCGGGCATTCTTCCCTTACTAAAAAGACTAAGAACGTCATCTACATCAGAGCACAATGAATTTAATAACAAGCTACTCAAGAATGCGTCACAGGGTCTCTCTCGAGTACTGTCCACATTATTCACACAATCACTTTCCACTGGTTCTATTACTCAAGACTGGTGAGTGGCTATAGTCATCCATTCTATAAATCCGGCAAATGTTTCTCAGCCTTTAACTACCAATGAATATCATTAACAAGCACAATTTGCAAACTTATGGAACACATTATTAATTCGCAAGATCACACTTAAGCCCGGTTTTATAAAAGGCTACTCTTGTGACACGCAGGTCGCTGCATTTATTCACGACTTGAATTCATCTATTGATGCCGGGTTCCAGGTTGACGCCATATTTTCAATCATGTGCCTCATTACAGACTCCTTGCTAAACTTTCAGGACTTAATATTCATCTAAATGTTTTAGAGTGGATAACTGATTTCTTAGCATCTAGACTACAGTACACCTCTGCTAAGAGCTCTTAATCTACGTTTAGTCCCATCACATCTGGAGTGCCTCGGAGGAGTGTGCTTCGGCCTTTACTGTTCTTTAATTGTGCTATAATGACTTACCTAACTGTGTTTTGTCCCACATTGCACTTTTTACCCATGATTGTGTACTTTATCATCACTTATCTTGTGATAACGATCATGTAACTCTCCGAAGTGATTTAGATGCAATTAACACATAGTGTAAGTCATGGTTAATGCCCCTAAATCTTACTAAAACTAAATTTATTTCTTTTACTAACCGAGCCACCCAAGTCTCCACTTCGTATAGGGTAGAACGTAGTATTGTGGAACATGTCTTAACCTATAAATTTCTAGGCGTTCACTTACATTACGACTTAACATGAAACCATCACATTTCATCCTTGCAGCTGCTAATCGCTCTCTTGGCATCATCAATCACAACTTAAAGCATGCTCCTGTTAACATACATAAATTTGCTTACACTACAGTAATCTGCCTGAAGCTCGAATACAAATCGATAATACAGGATCCCGGCAGGCATGCATCATTGACAAGATTGAATCGGGGAAAAACCATGCTGCCTGCTTCATCTTTTCCAACTATTCATCTTACCTTAGCATGTCATCATTAAACGCACGTCCCGATTTTACAAGTGCTATTCCTTCAGCACATGTCGGCGCGTCTTTGCCTGCTTCACAAACTTAATCATCATACTTCTCTTTACAATGATTTCTTTCGGCCATTACCTGTCGTCTTTCCATGCCGGAATCTACACCTCAAAAGTGCATACCATGTCACATGTTACACAATATGCACGCCTTTTTATACCCCACAACATCATTGAATGGAACAACTTGCCCTCTGATATTGCCACTGAACCTGACCCAGTAAAATTTCACGACATGCTACACACTGCTAATTAGTTGCCTTTTTATTACTATTTTGTTTGGTTGCTGTGAGTTACTAATAAATACCTGTATTAATATCGTAGTCTGTGTGAGCATCCATATTTTCACCATTTGATTGCGCTCTGTGCATAACTTTTTTGTAGTTTATATTACTTTGTATACTTTGTTTCTTACTAGCTAAAGTCTGGTACACGTTTTAATTTTTTCACGCAACCTTTTTAGGAAAGCTCTACAGCGAAATATACCAATGACACACAAAATTTTACTGCGTTCTTAACATGAATGTTGCACTCATAACTTCAGCTTGTCATTCAAAAAGCACTTGACATAAGGCCCTTATGTACCAGCAAGGGACTTACATAGGTGATCGATGTTATACTACATGCTGCAGGTAAATCGTATGTTTTCTAAGCACAAGGTATACAGCTTGCTGATGCTTAAAGCAAGCAATTAGCCATTGTATCTGTCATGCAACAAGCTTTGAAGTTTTGCTACTAGATGACACATATTAGGTTATAACATCACATTTCCTCACTAGCTACTATGCTAACACCATTATAGTATGAAATAAAGGGTGGCAATGCAGATTGGGGTATTAATTGTGTACCTTTATTGTCTCTTTCCCTTGTTTTTTTTTAAATTTTGCATGCATTAGAGGAAGAGTTCAAGTTCACATGGATGATAGTAATGAAACCTTGAAATGAATAAAGATGTAGTGGTTTTCTTTACAGCATTCATAGCTGTCATGCACAACGTCTGCTGCACTTAGAGACAAAGACATACGCTTTATCAATTTCTTCCTTTTTTTCTTCTGGTGCAGCGGGTATCCGCTAATGCAAGCGCCCAATATTGGCACTTCAGTACAAGTATTTTAATAATGCTTAGGATAATGTCTGTGTGTCTGTATAGCAATTATGGAGCATGAAAGTCAAATAAGTTTGTCTACACTGAACAGCAGATTACAGTACCAAATCTTGCAATTTATTATAAATGCAACCAAGAGCTTTCGAATGCTCTGCATTGACTGGAGGAGGCAAAGGGCTGGAAAAGAGGTCACTTTCCTGCTTGAAAAAGAGACACCAGAAATGGACGATGCATACTTATACAAAACTGAACGGTATATTGCGCGGACAAAAAAGTCATAAAAGAAAGCAACGCGTAACCTTAACAATATAACACATCCCAGATAATGCATTCTGACGGTCTGACAGTAGCAAGGAGGAGAGAATCATGCGGCAATCCATTTCAATCTGCTACTGTTTTGGGGAAAAATGAATACTTATAAACATCTGTGCGAGGAAAAATAGGTTCAATATAGTGTTGATGCCTATGACGGGACTTTTCAAATGACTGGGTAGATTTGTAATCTTGGGGATAAATGCCTATAGTCGGGTATACAACTTAAGAAGACAGGAGAGGCCCCGCCCAGATGACCGAAGCCCAGCAGCCGGTTTCCTCCCCGACTAAAAAAATAGTCCCGCTGACGCGAATCGCCCCGGCTTGAAGCGCGGGCTGCCATGTTCTCCGTCGGCGGGGACACCGGCCGTCCGGCTCATGACGCAAGTCTTTAGTGCGCACCCATTGGTACAGGCTCGTATGCATCCGCCTTTGAGGGGGCAACCGCCGCTGCCTTCTAAAGTTGTACCGCACTATAGTTTCGAGAAATATCATCGGCTTATAAACTTCATTTCGCTGGCATTTCAGCCGGCGATGTCGTGCTGCGCACTAGAACGCCATATTGAGCCGCCGCGGCTGGTGTCGTGTTTCATAGCGGGGTGGACGAGACGTTATTTTTCAATTTTGTGTGTTCGATGTATTTTAGATGTGTAAAGAATTATCGTTATGAAGTCGATGGCTCGCATTATTGCGGGAATTGCATAGCGACGTGTGGATGATGTAGTTTTGTTGCCATGTGCGCGTTATGGCCGTAGCCATCATCTGTGCTGATGGCTGAGTGCCAATGACGACGCTAGGCCTACCGGTTCGCTTCGAAGCCTGAGGAAGAAACGGTTTGAACGGCGCTGAATGCTGGAGCTTATAAAATGTACTTGTGACATTTTTTCAGCAACATTCTTGCTGCTTTGGTCTCATTACGGAATAATTTCAAACAAATAGGCGGATTGCGTCGCCGTACGCTTCAACGCAGGCGAAGCCTAGGTTGGCCGTGCAGCGACTTTAATTTGGCTCGTGTCGCACCTATCTCCGCTAGACTTTTGAGTGTGGTCGTGGCTTTTCATAAGGTTGCAGCGTGGGCAATAATTCATGCCGTCGGTCATAACTGCTCACGAAACAAGCTGTTGCCGATGCGTCGCCGGTGGTGGCGATGCGCTAGCGTAGAAGTGAGTTGCCGCTGACGGCGTACACCTTCGTGTTCGTGCTTTGGTGGTGTAGTTAGTGGTCGTGGCACCGGCATGACTGCCGACTGATTTGGAGACACCCTCGTGCGGCCGACGGTCTACAGATGCGCAATACAGCGCGACGCAACGGCGTGTAGTAACTGACGTTCTCTTACTTTCTCGCCAATTTAGTGCATAGGAAATGATGAGCTCATACTATGTATGGGATTTTTTATTTTACCTGATTTTGGTCAACACCTGGGTTCATGTACCTACCTTCATTTGAATATAATCCGTGCTTTTTTATGTGCCCTAATTTTAGTACAGTTACGTGCCCGGATTTTGTGTTTAGTGCACCTATGTGACTGAACTTTGTGTTGCTATGTTTGAGTTGACTTTCAGTATTAGTGTGGCATTAGTGCACTTATGTGACTGGACTTTGTGTTATTGTGCTTTGGACTTGACTTTTAGTTTTAATGCGTGTAGGTTAATTCTTTTTTTTCCCATAACTCTATGTGAAAAGGAGTCGCCGGCGCCACTTAGAGGCGACAGCTAAATACCATAGAATAGAAAATAAGCTGTTTGGTGTGTTCACCAGAATCTTTACTATATAGGGTATCCAAAGGTTAAAAAAAACAGTAATTATGTCGATACAGGCGCTTCGGCGGACATTATATAGGTGAGCAATTAAAGTCGACAAAATACTTCAATAACCTTTGCTGTAACGATTAGTGTATATGTTTATAGTTGAAGTGTCAGGACAGTCGTACCTAAAGACAATTTAACTCAGTAGGATTCTCCTGGTGTGCTTCTCTTCCAGGATATTTAGAGTCGGGTTTCACAATAAGCTAATTTCGCATTCGGGGTCGGGGATCTCAGAGCAACGTCAAGCCGTGGGGGAGAGACTTAAGGAAAGCGAAGCTAGCCGTTGCTTGTTTTAGCCAGCCGATTGCCAGATCGCTACTGTTAGCAGCGTCAGCTAGCTTGCAAAACCACCCAGAGGGCTACGTCACAATAGAGGCTTGACGTTTGGTCGAGGCCCTTGCCCATAAATGCGCTATCACAGCTGAATCAGTGTCCGATTTTATTGATGGACAACTGGGACAAAAGGGCTACAGCAGTATCAAAGTGAGGTTGTCAGCTACCCTGATTTTTCAGAGTTTAACAGCGTAATCTTAAATGGTAAAGGGCAAAAATTAATTATAAAGTTTCGTTAAAGCTCTGGTTGCTAACGAAAATTGTCCGCCAACGCAAGATAAAAAAAGAAAGCTTTAAAGACTTTTAAATTGTATGTTGCTAACCCTCCTGCACATGCTGTCGGTTTAGCAATTACGGTTGGCATTGATAAGATCATATGGTAACTCATTTTTCACCATAGAATTGTTAATTTTCATTGTTCTACATAATTTTTCTTCACCGCGTATGTGACGCCTGTTATCAGCATGTCTGGGCGTCTTGCAGTTTCAGGATGTTTTGTTGAATCAACTCTCATTATGAGCGTCTTGTTTAAAGTTGTTGTCCTGACCTCAACAAATTTGTTGACGACTTCTGTCGAATTCGTCTATATTGACGAATTTTACTAATTTCGGCACGCCCTACGTTTTTACGAACGTTACGTAAATATTTACGAACTACACTTTTTTCCAGGACGTAAGTGATTTCGTGGCTTAGTTGGACATGCTGAATGAGATGCAACGTTCCTTGGGCACAAATAGAAAATATTCGAGGTGTAAAAGGATCGCTCAGGCTCCCCGGGATGCAGTGATTTTACCGGGTCACTTCCTCACAGTAATGGTGATTACGAACGCAAGGTTACTGCAAACCCGACCCGCAGGGAGTTTGGCTCGTTGGTCTCGGATGATATTGCAAGTATACTGGTGGTGAAAAGGCACCAGATGAGTACTTGCTTCGCGAAGGTATATTCAGACAAGTTATTCATACAGGTTACATGGGCAACAGCAAGATCGCCGAAATGTCACTGATCTAAAAACAATGTGTTTCAATGTGCTCCGCTGAAGCAAGTTGGGCTGCTTGTGTTCTGAATTTAACATAATTCGCCACTAATGTTCGCATGTAGCGGGCTTTGCTTTGCTAAGCAAAGCAAATGGGCTTTGCAAGGATGGGCTTTGCTAAGCCCATCCTTGTGGGAATACTGGCACTTCCTGCTACGTATTCACTGACCTACGGACGACACTGTAAGCTCTGCAAAGCCAGCCGTCGTCACGAACCTTCTAAGAGTTCGATTATCTCTAGAACACGTGTAGACGGCAGGATTCCTTCATTTGTCCTTTTTCATTGTTTCAATGTTATAGCCCATGTGCACATACACCGTGTGTGCCATCTAACCTTAGCCAAGGTAGCCAAGGTGTTCCACGAAAAATAATATTGGATAAACACTGTGCCAGACCTGCAATGAGCGAACACCGTAAATCTTTGTTTTCGCCATAATTTTTGTTTGGACACCCTTATATTGTTACGACAGTGTGGTAAACTTAGAGGTGATGATAGATGAGAGCACATGAAGGGAGCAGCCGAAGGCGAAAACCGGTCCGGTACGATCAACCGCCCAGTTCAAGCGCGTGATCAACACCACCTCTTTGTCTTCTAACCTCCGCGCGTTGCCGCTACGATATTATGGCCCGAGCAAGAGTGGCGAACCATGTAATATAGAACTCTGGCGGCTCGCGGCGCGCACTCTAGTTCGTTGCTCGCGGCCCTCCCACTTCGCGTGCTCTTTCATGGCGCTAACGCTCTACAATAGCAGCGTGGAACACGCCGCCGTGGCTTGGCGTCTAGGTTTTTGCGCTGCTAAGCACGAGGTCGTGGGATCGAATCCCGGTCGCGGCGGCCTCATTTCGATGGGGGAGAAATAGAAAACGCCCGTGTTCCGTGCATTCGGAGCACGTTAAAGAACCCAGGCAGTCAAAATTACTACGGCGTGCCTCATAATCATGTCGTGGATTTGCAACGTCAAACCCCAGAATTAAATTTTTAGCAGTGCATGGACTAGTTGAGAAATGGCAACCTGTAAGTCACAATGCCGTTTTTCGAGAACAGTTCAAAACCTTTTTTCCCTGCTAACCAACAAGAAAAGGTGAGCGTCTTTGCTTGCCATTTTACGGCGTCCAATACAATCTAAATTGCAATGCCGTTTTTCGGGAACCATTCAATACCTTTTTCGCTGAAATACAAAGAAAGGTGAACTGCTTTGCTTGCCATTTTAGGGCGTCAAATACGATCTGCATATAAACTGCAATGCCGCTTTTCAGGAACATTTCAATACATATTTCGCTGTGTAACCACCAAGAAATGTGACCTGCTTTGCTTGCCATTTTAGGGGCTCAAATGCAATCTGCACTTAACTACAATGCAGTTTTTCGGGAACAGTTCAATAGCTTTTTTGATGCGCAACCACCAAGAAAGGTGAGCGTCTCATTTCCTTGCCATTTTAGGGCGTCAAATCTGCAAATAAACTACAATGCCGTTCTTCGGGAGCAGTTGAATACATTTTTCGCTGAGTAACCACCAAGAAAGGTGAGCTGCTTTGCTTGCCATTTGAGGGCGTCCAATGCAATCGAAACTACAGTGTCGTTTTTCGGAAACCATTAAATACCTTTTTCGCTGCAGTATCAAGAAATGTGAGCGTCTGCATTGATTGCCATTTTAGGGTGTCAAATACAATCTGCATGTACTATACAAGGCTGCTTTTCGGGAACCGTTCAATAATACATATTTCGTTGCGTAACCACCATGGAAGGTGAGCTGCTTTGCTTTCCATTTGAGGGCGTCAAATGAAATCTGCACATAAAACTACAATGCCGCTTTTCGGGAACAGTTCAATAGATATTTCGCTGCGTAATCACCAAGAAAGGTTAGTTGCTTTTCTTGTCACTTTAGGGCGTCAAACAGAATCTGCACATAAAACTACAATGGCGCTTTTCGGGAATAGTTCAATACTATTTTCGCTGCGTAACCACCAACAAAGGTTAGCTGCTTTGCTTGTCAACTTAGGGCGTCGAATAGAATCTGCACATAAACTACAATGCCGCTTTTCGCGAACAGTTGAATACATTTTTTTCGCTGCGGAAGCACAAAATAGGTGAGCGTCTGCTTTGCTTGCCATTTCAGGGCGTCAAATACAGTCTGCACATAAACTACAATGCAGTAGTTTCGCGTAGAAAAGCATCCAGCACCTGAGAAGTGCTGGTTGAAAACACAAGACCGATAAATACATTGCTTTCAGCAGTTTCATATGGTTGTATCCTGAAGAAATGTGTGCTCGAAAAAAGAAAAAAAAAAATATGAATGTTTTCTTTCTTTCTTTAATAAAAGGCACTGAGTGCAGCCGTAAACACTTACCACGACACGTCACTGTATTTCACGATCACTCTATACCCTTTAAACAGCTCTCGGCTAATGAACTGTAGGTATCGCTGGCGCACCTTGGCATGTCACACCACTAAATCTGATGTGCAGTAAATTTCGAGCTCCTACTGCTGAAGGAAACCTGGCGATACACAGCAGACCCATGGACTGCTTTGACGTGCAAGTCCGTAGAGTTTATGTGAAAACGTTCCTTGGTTCGGGACAGCTCCTTGAGCCGATGAGCCTCATTCAAGTAACTACCGAAGACCAACCGCAAAATAAAATCGCGGCATCCTTAATAATAATGAGGGGGCACTTGTTCGCCGATTGTAGGTTGACGTTGGTGAAACTAGGAAGGGTAAAAAAAAGGAAAGTAGGATACTGGATGGAGTATTCATTTCGTCACCAGCACCCTTATTCGGTTGAGACTCAATTTTTTGCGCGTTACACCCCAGAACTGCCTCAGTCGTTCAATGCAGTTCTCACGCTCTACAAAATAGACAAGCCTGCCATCGTCGCAAGACCCACTTCGCCTGGAAGCAACACTATCTGGTACAGGGACATCACTCTCTTCACACCGCTGAGGCGCGATGTTCTCGTCTCCACGACACATTCGCGATGAATATTCTTCGTGGGCAACAGGAAGTCCAAGACCAGCCGCGGCCGTGTGTGCTGAAATGGAAGGATGCCACAGGCACCCCGCACATCATCGGCTCTCTCCCTCTGCTCTGGGTAGGCGCGTTCAGGAAATAAAATCGCGTCTCTATCATCTGAGCACCCTTGAGATGAAGGCTATGTATCGGCTGCAGCAATGCTGCTGCCATCATCAGATGACATCAGCGAAGACTTGACAGCCCTTTTGGGCCGACCTAACTAGTGCTAATACTGGTTCATGCGGACGTGCGATAGCGTCGGCAGTATCAGCTTCTTCGCGAATGTGTCTCGAGGGCGTTCCTCCTTCTTCGCTGCAATGAAACTCGGCAATGGTAGCTGCGTTCGCAGAACTTTCAGGAGGTTCTGGTTGAGCGAAATCTCGAATCCCGACACTAGCACTGTGTTGCATTGGCCTGCTTCTTTACTGCCGCACTCAACTGTTGAGCTCCGAGGTGACTGGTACAATCGTTTTGTGTCGGAAGCGAAGACGTCGCACCATCCAAGTTGCTCCCATCATCCGCTGAGCCAGGAGACGAAATCCGTGGGCCAGTTGTTGGTGGACAATCATTTTCCGTGAGGTCTATGAATACATCACGCCGACAAGCCCCGATCTCGTCTGTGTGAACACCTTCAGGATAAGCCTATGCACTCCTTCCACAGCGTAGATTCGCTAACATACGCAACGCGTCCCCAGTTGGCTGGTGACAGTACAAGCGCCAGTTTGTTAAATGTTTGCTTAGGAACTTGTCTTGCGTGAATGAACTTGTATTAAAGACGGATGACGGCAGAAAGGAAGGTATTCTTTAAAATGTGCAAGAACAGTACGAGTGCTTCAGCTAAGGTATACCCACTCACATGATGTTGGAGCAATCAGCCCTGAATGTATGACATTAACAAAAATATTTACCCCCGTGTCACACTCCATGAATGTAGAAGCTGTGTCGACGTTCCTCCATTAGGAGCAGAGGACGGCACTAGGGGAATCCTCATAGAGATAGGGCTCTCACTGTCCGCTTCTTCCTCGACTCGAACACGCATGTCTCTAGGAACATGCTCCTCCACAACGTCAAGGCTAAGAGATCGAGTCTGCTGCTCAGCCATTGTAGGTTGTATATTGCAGAAATCATTTACCAAAGGCTCGCCGTCCTTCTTGAAACCGCATTGCAGTCTTTGCATCGCTGTTCAGCAAGCACGGATCTGCCGCCGTCGAGAACGGAGCGCCGTGAGTACGAGCTGCGAAGGAAAGCGCGGGCGAAACAATGTAAACAAAGCGGAGACTGCACCACGGCGCGACCGCGCTGCTTGACATTTCCACATTGTCAGGAGGCGCAGTAGCGCCTTCTGGCGATATCCTTTTCTCGTCTATTCCCCGAAATGCGAGGCCACGGGAGAGCACCGAGATGCGCGTGATGACGGTGCTCTCGAACCGTACGCCCGGGCGAGCTGTTCTGCCAACGCCCCTGCGCACGAGAGGTAATCCGAAGGTACTTGTGAGATGGAGTATAGCACATAACAGCCCTCCGGCACCACAAACTCATCAATGACAAAGCAGCACTTGTGTTCCTACAGGCGTCATCTTTAGGGCAGCTCATTAAACATTGTACAATATGACTCAATAAAGGTCCACATGCCAGCAAATGTCCTCCTTGCACTATGTCCTCACACAATCCACAGCATAAAAAAGAGGACTAGATAGATACCATGACAGTTTGAATCAATGGATCTTGGTTATTCAGCTTGAAAGCACCTTAATTCATTTAGATATCTACAAAGTGATTGCATGAAAAAATGATTGCTACGAACAAGATACTACCTGGTATTGGTGTAGAGGTCCATAATTCAAAATATCTATGAATCCGTCTCACATAGGCGAATACCACAGCACAGTGAAGACTGCGTTGCTCTTCTGCTTCGTGGTTAAGTAATAAGGTCTCCCAGGATTCTACATTTCTATTCGGGTCATTATAGAAACGGCACGTCCAGACCATGTGGACTATATGTGTAATGCCATTGCAGTGCCTACATCTTGGATTAAAGACTTCCAATTGTCATTTGCTGTACAGTTTAGGGTTTGGAAAACACCCCGGTTTGCAATTTTCTCCACATGACTTCCACTTTTTTTGCTGAGCTGCTTATCTGAGTTTATAATGAAAAGTGATTTGCTGGGATGTTCTTAGGTCGTCACCCGTAGGTAGGGGTTCCTCGCGTGGAGGCGGCGAGTCAGCGGCGATCGACTGGAAGGTGAGCCCTCCGGCGGTCGCGTGCGCCTTCTCGTCCCCGACCTGATGGGCCGGGGACCGTATCAGTGAGATTTTGCTCTCCGGGCACTTTCTCAGAATTTCGGCAGCTGTAACAGAGATCCTGCCTATATCATAATTCTTAATGGCTGCCTTGGAGTCACTAACAATGACCCTTATAGAGTTTTGTGTTAGTAGAGCAATGGCAACTTCTTCTTCCTCGGTTGTACTTGTGTTTTTAACGGTGCCGCACAAGACCGGGTCTCCACTCTCACGAACCCCTACCGCTGTGTGTGCTGCCCTGCTGTCGTATTCCGCAGCATCCGTGAAAAGCACATCGCACCTACCTTCAAATCTGACCTGCAGGCCGCCGCTATATATTTGCGCGTCTGCCTTCGTGAAATACCGGATGCATGTTCTTGGCCAGCGGTGTAATTTTAAGTCTATCCCTAGTTTGTCGGGTATGTTACCTGTCTGCTTGGAACACTCCGAGGGTTCGAACCCCAAGCGCTCCATGATTTTCCTTCCAGTTTTGCTTCTCAAAAGCCTTTGATGCTGCGACACCGTGGCGGCTTCTACGAGTTCATCGAGAGTGTTGGAGGCTCCCAGCCTTAGAAGCTTTACCGTCGAGGTGTTCGGCGGAAGACCTAGTGCTGTTTTGATCCCTTTCCTGATTATAATTTCAATTTTGTGCTTCTCTGCTTTACCCAGTTTGAGACAGGGGGCAACAGGGTCGGAGAGAGGACGGACCCTTGCTGCGTCCCTCTATTCCCCAATTTAATGTTTTCGAGCGACTGTTCGCCAAGGCTGATGGTTGCAGTTTCAGAAAAGGTCTCTTACGTAAGCATGCCCGCCAGCTTCATCTGTTTTCCGGGAGCAAACAGGAGGTTATAGTCGTACTCCAGAAGTCTTTTTAAAAAATGCTGAACCGTAGGCGGCATATCGGCAATAGCTTTCATGGCAATGTCAATGCGGACGACCATATATGAAGTGGAAGAACTTCTCAGAGCCAAATACCAGGACAAGAGCCTCTATTTCTATCTGAACATGCCGTTGCTCTGTATCTGTCAGAGCTCTCGACGCGTAAGCCACTGGCCTCCAGCCATCCTCGTAACTCTCCTGGAGAGCGGTTGCTGTATCGCTTTGGGAGCCGTCTGACGTCACTTTTGTGTGGTTGCGTGGATCAAAAACTACAAGTAGTGGTTTCTCACTTAGCGCTTTGCATGTGGTTCTCCACTCTTCATCATAATTGTGGGTCCAGTCAAATACTGCGTCCTGCTTGATAAGAGATCGTAAAGCGGCCGTTTTCTGGGGTAACGAGGGCAAGTATTTGCTGAAGTAATTACCACGCCCAGCAACCTTTGAACTGCAAGCCTGCTGTAGGGCCTTGGCATATGCTGCACTAGGCTGGCGAGTAAGGCCGGATTTGGGCTGATACCTTTGTCGCTGATGATATCGCCCCGAAATTCTATCTTTTGCACACCAAACTGACATTTTTGTGAATTGAACGTCAAGCCTGCCGACTGCGCTGCTCTCAGCGCGTTACGAAGTCGCTGGTCATGCTCACCTTTATGAGTTCCCCAAATTAACACGTCTTACACGTACACGCGTACCCCTGGCATGCCATCAAAGATGGCGATTGACGCCTTGTGAAATACTTCGCTAGCCGATGCAATGCCCAACGGCAGCCGGAGGAAACGCTAGCGCCCAAAGGGTCTTGCAAACGTGCACGCTTTTGATGAAGGCTGATCTAGCGGAACTTGATGGAAGCCGGTGTTGGCGCCAAGACAAGAGAAAAACATCGCGCCTGTCACCTCAGCCTCGATGTCTTCTCGACGGGGCATTTGATAATGCTCCCTCTTTAGAGTTGCATTTATCCTTTCCTGTCCATGAAAACCCGTAGTATGCCATCTTTCTTTCGAACAATAACAAACGGGCTTACCGAGTCCGTTGGCTCGCTGACTTTCTGGGAGAGCACATCTGAATGATGTGCTCTCGCTCCATACGCGTCAGCTCGTACCGAAGTGGTTGCTGCAACGTCAACGGAAACCCTTCGCGCGGGCTGTACAGTCGGGACAGCGTCTTTTTGCAGCACTATCTTGCGTCCCGTTTCTTGAAAGAGCTGAGGGAATTCTTCAAAAAACATCAACGCTTCTTGCCGCCACGGTGCCTACTTCTGGATATAGCAGTCCAAGGCGTTCGCTCAAATCCAGTCCCAGGATAGCGTGGTAATCCTTCTTCACCGCAAAGAAGCCTGTGCAGATGTTTAGATCGCCGTTGAGGACAGGTGCCTAGAATACACCGCATCTGAACTGTCTTTGGGCCTAAATATTTGTCTACATGTCCTTTTTCCACAAGGTCCTGCACGAGAGCTGAACAGTCTTGTCCACGTGGCGTTTTTCCACAAGGCTCTGCACAAGAGCTGAACAGTCTTTGGGCTTAAATCTTTTTCCACCTGGCCTTTTTCCACAAGGTACTGCACAAGAGCTGAACAGTCTTGGGCTTAAGTGTTTGTCCACCTGGTCTTTTTCCACAAGGTACTGCACAAGAGCTGAGCAGTCTTTGGGCTTAAATCTTTGTCCACTTGGCCTTTTTCCACAAGGTACGGCACAAGAGCTGAACAGTCTTTGGGCTTGAATCTTTTTCCACCTCGCCTTTTTTTTTTACTGGCTTGATGGCTTGCAAATTGGCTTGCAATTCGCCCTGCTAAATATGTCATAGATATATTATCTCCCTGGTATCAGAGCATGTCTTTAACCTCGCATTTTTAAATGGTACATTTCCGAAAGCACTACAAGTAGCGAAAGTTACTGTTATTTTTAAAGGTGGTGATATGAACCTATGATCCAATTACAGACCTATATCGATCCTATGAGTCTTTTCTAAATGTATTGAAAAATTGAATAACCTTACAATGGTTTCGTTTTGTGAAAAACATCACATCCTTACCGACGGTCAATTTGGCTTCACGAAAGGACGTTCAAGGGAACAGGCACTCTTAACCCAAAAAAGAATTTATATTTAACGCATATGAACAAAAGTTATTAACACTAGGGGTGTTCATAGACTTCTCCAAGGCCTTCGAAGGATCGTGTTAACCATGAAACACTAATAGGAAAGCTCGAAACCTATGGCTTTAGAGGCGTGTTTTTAAGTAAAATAACGAGCTATCTGGAGTACCGATGTCAAGTGGTAATAGGAAATCATACATCAGATCCTAAATTAGTAACAAGTGGGGTGCCTCAGGGGCGCATTCTTGGGCCGCTAATATTTAATGTTATATTAACGACATAACAAAAATTACTTCAGCGGCTAAATATATTATTTATGCCGACGATACCACCTTATTATTTCGGTCTGCTAGCTGTAGTGAAATGGTGACTACCGCAAATTCAGCAATAAATAAGCTTAATACATGGTGTCAAGTAAACTCATTAACCATTACCAGGAACAAAACGAAAGCCGTTCTAATTCAACCTAAAAATGCTAGGGATAATATTACTGACTGTATATTAATTGGAAACTCAACTGTGGATGCAACATCCTCAGTTAAATGCCTTGGCGTCATTTTTGATGAACATTTAACCTGGAATAATAAACCTTTCGATTTTCTCAGCGGTAAACTCGCAGGCGTTGTGGGTGCCCTTGCAAACGTACGCTCTTTTCTGCCCACTTCCGTCAAATTATTAGTGTATTATTCTCGCGTTTTTTCAGACCTAAAATAATGTCGCCTTGTCTGGGGAAACACTACAGGGTCAAACATTACTAAACTTTACTACAAAAAAAGGCTGTGCGTGCTATTAGCAACTCGGCTTATGACGCACACACTGAACCCCTTTTTAAGAAACTTCAAATTTGTCCTGTAACTTGCTATTCAATGAATTACTCTCGCAACGGTACCTTACAGAAATGAAGCAAGGCAGTCACTTTATAGAGCACTTATCTAGCTTACGCAAGAACATTAAAAAATACAAGACTCGTATTAATGCGACCTGGTTCATACCCCGCGAACGCACAAATTATGGAACACACCTACTCTCCCACTCATTACCGTCCTTGTTCAATTCGCTTGGTTTCTGATTACTTACTTCATTCGTTACAGTTCTGCAACAATGATGATTGTCCCTGTATTACATTGCTTGAACCACACTTTTTCATTGGGTATATTTTGATTCCTTTCCTGTCACTGTGCAATGCTATCAAACAATGATTGATGTTGCTAATTCTTGTTTTCTTTACTTTTACACAATTTTGAAAGGGGCGCAGACCCCTGTCAAGCCGAATTAAATTTGCCTTTTTGTCTGTGCCGCCTACATCACGTATTGGATGTGAAATAAAATTTGATTTGATTTGCACAAGAGCTGAACAGTCTTTGGGCTTAAATCTTTGTCCACCTGGCCTTTTCCCACAAGGTACTGCACAAGAGCTGAACAGACTTTGAGTACAGATATTTTTTCTCCTGAACAGAATAGACCTTTTGCGCAAATACTGGAAGTTGCTGTCTTGCTCGCTGATATGATGTAGTACCAGGACTTCTCGACCTTGGCCATGAGTGTACAGTCTATCCGGTGATTTTTATTGAGCTCTCTGGCCTAGGCGTTGACTTTTTCTGCCAGATGGCCTATCCGGCGTCGGAGTTTGTGGTTGTGTCTTTGTCGCTTTCAAGGCTTTTCTAAACTTCTACGAGCCTCCCAAAGGTTCGTCAGGTAGTTGTCCACCGCCGGCGTTTCCGGGGTGATCTGATACTTATTGGTAGTGTTCTTTAAGTAAAGCACTCCATTCTCATGCAGAGGTTGGTGTTGAATGGCTGCTGTAAACAGTCTGCTGTTTCTCTCTGTACACAGTGAGTTTGGCCGTCCCCAGGGATTGCTGTACCTTTGCCCAGTGCCTCGTCCAGGTTGCTACAGCTGACTCCCCTTTAATTATTGACAAAAGTTAGGTCAGGCGTGGTATCGCGACCCAGCTATTGCCTACTCTATTGCCTGGCAGCGTAATCAGCAGGAGTTCGTGTATCTATGTCGTTCTGAGAAGGAGCTCTTCGCCGTGTCTCTCTTGTATCCCCACTTTGAAAGTCAGGCGTTGCAGTCTCCGAGCAGATTTAGCCAATCACGTCGCACGAGTAGGGTGGATACGTGGTTCAGTAAAGGTGAGAGGTGGGCTTTTTGGTCTCTGGGTGAACTTATCCAAGACGCACTTAGGCAGTCTCATCTTCACCGGCCAGACTGTCAAATTTTGTGCTGAATTTTTACTCCCACTTCCGCGGCCCCGTTGATGGCATGGTCTTTCAGAGCCAGCGTTGCCATCATTGGGTGGTCTAAGTCAGTGTTATAGGTAGTAACCCTTTAAGAGTCTCGGTTGCTTCGACCTCTTCTTGGAAGCAGATGAGTTTGGGAGGAACTAGCGCCGTCTCGACGCATTAGTCTCGCGTGTTTGTTGTGTAGTGATCGGCAGTTCCACTGCCATAATAGGGATTTTAAAAAATATGGGGTTTTTTATGTGCCAAAACCACGATCTGATTATGAGGCACGCCGTAGTGGGGGAGTCCGGAAATTTGGACCACCTGGGGCTCTTTAGCGTGCAGCTAAATTTAAGTACACGGGTGTTTTCGCATTTCACCCCCATCGAAATGCGGCCGCCGTGGCCGGGATTCGATCCCGCTTCCTCGTGCTCAGCAGCCCAACACCATAGCCACTGAGCAACCACGGCGGGTGCCCTAATAGTGAGATCAATCAATGGTTAGTCCATCACAGAAATGTAGTGCATAAATATCAACCGAGCATATTTACTTTTTACTAACTAGAAGGTCATATATGGTGAGGCGAAACTAACACGACCAGCTGCATGCAGCCTTTCCAGGCAGGCGGAAGTTACGCTGTTTGCGACAAGCAGCCACTCATGGTGCCTCACTTTCGTTCTTGGTGAATCGTTCTTGGTGAAAGAAGCAATGTGTCCGTTTTAAGATATTCATGGCAGCAGGCTTGAATAAACTGGCATTTCTGCACCTTCACTGTTTTCTTTTTTTGTGCATGTTTGTTGACTGTGTGCCTGCTTTGGTCATTTCAGTCTGTCTGAGGTACTAGATGGATGGCAGCAAGGGCATAGAACCGTGATCTTGAAATATCACTGCAATCAGAAGCGGCCTAGGATCGCAAGCATGTACAAAAAAATTGTAGGTTTTTACATTGACAAAACACAACATCATTACGATGCTCGCCGTAGTGGGGGACGAACATGTTCAGATAAATTGTGCGTCTTTTTCACTACTACACGACCCTTCATTTGGTGGTCAGTGTTTGCGTTGTCCTAGTTTTACTTGTCTGTAGCCTACCTTTCCATATATTCTGCAATGCATTGAACCATTCACTCGCTTCAAAACAGTTGAACGGACTCTAAAGAGGAATGATCAAGAGGAAAGATCATTTAATTACATTTATGGAACACAAGCAATGTTATTTCTACTATCAGCAGAATCTTGGCAAGCCAGAAAAAACTTGAAAAGACAGTGCTCACTACAGCGAGGCCTACAGTGCCTGCAGTAAGGAAGACTACATTTTAGTCCTGCAGCCGATGAAGAACAGCAGTTGCAGGAGCTGGCATGCTCTGCCATCAAGCATAGTGGCCTTGCCGCAGTAATAACCATTTCAACAAGATTTTATTAACTCTGCGTGCCAAATTTATTGTACTGGCTTGAAACAAACAACCATGCAGACTTTTGCTATATCAAACAAGTAGCGACATTATTTAACTGCACGACAAAAACGGACCACAGAGACAGCATGGAACAAGGACGGGCGCAAACTTGCAACTAAAGTTTATTCCACAAAGACCACATATAAGTACAACCCTGACATACACCACTGCGCGTTATACAAAAGCCTTGCTTATACCAAACGCACCCTATCTACGCTCGTCAATAAGCCTCATCTCTCTGTTGTGCAGATAAACTGAGGTAAACTGAACATAAACAATGACCGCTAATATGTACCACCTCACCCATCAGCAAGTTCTTCTAAACAAAAAAGCAATTATTTTCGCAGTGCACTTCACAATTTGTTACCGTTTTAGTCATAAGCAATTGCTGAAATACACGCGACTAGACGCGTACTTTGTGGTCATTGTTCTTAGAGGAAGAAAGAATTCAGAAAGGTTTTCTTTCGAAAAACATTTTTTCATTGGCTGGTCGCCATCGTTAATAATATCATTGTTATCGTGATAGAACAGGCACAGGATGACCTTCTTAAAGTATCATGGAAGCGGCACAGGATCACTGCTTACCAGGAGAGCCCTCAACAAGTGTAGAGCTTTGTCAAAACTCATTATACACTGTATTTAAGAGCTGGCACAAATGGACCGTGCTCAAATGGCACGTGGTTCGCGGTACTAGGCATTCATTTCTAAGAAAATTCCTAATTAAGCACAAACAGGCTATTGTACAGAAAAGCATAACTAATAAGCTTGTTTTAAAAGGTGCCCTATACAGCTGTGATGAGTTTGAATGGACAAGCACAGTATGCTCACATGTGCCAGACATTGTGGTGTTGGCTCGTGGAAACATTACGCTCAGCAGAAACAATTGCAGGAAAAGAGTAGAGGCAAGGCGGACAGGACACACACTTGCCTTAACGTAGCTTGCCTCTGTTCCGAATATATTGCAATCTAGCCCAACAGTCGACCGTGCCAAGCTATATCATTGTGGGAGAGCCAACAATTGTGTAAAAAGCGTGGACCCTCACCAACACTGGCACCATTCCCTTTTACAAACAGAGATTACGTCAGCCGAATTTTCGTGATACCCCGATCAATGGTTAGTCTATCACTGCAGTGTAGTGCGTAAATATCAACCTAACATATTTACTTTTTACTAAGTAAGGTCCCATATGGTACGGCGAAACGGACAAACACGAGCAGCTGCAGCCTTTCCACGGTGGCGCAAGTTAAACTGCTTGCAACAAGCAGCCCTCAAGGTGCCTCACTTTCGTTTTTGGTGAAAGAAGCAATGTGACCGTTTAAACATTCATAGCACCATGCTTAGTTAAAAGGGCATTTCTGCACCTTCACTGTTTTTCTTTATTTTTTATGCATGTTTATTGAATGTGTGCCTGCTATGCTCATTTCACTCTGTGTATTCGTATAAAAGCATTGAATAAAAAGGCGACGACGCTACAGGAAAATACCGTGCTTCCCAGTTTTGAATGTAAATAGGTGTGTATTTCACGTCATTTAAAACCAGACCTGTTGCTGTAGATTCTTGCACAGACACCATGTCTTTCGCTGTGCAGTTCACCTTCTGTGCTTTTTGGACATACCAGGCACATCATCTATATACAGGGTGTGCTTTTTTTAGATGATCCAGAATTTTCAAAATATCGCCTGTGGCAGATAGCATAATTCTAGTTACGGAGCTGGATTTATTTTTATTTATTTCATTTATCACATAGTCCGGACCGAATACGGTCCAGGCAGGAGAGGCAGAATACAAAAAGACAGAAATATTCGACCTTGAAAAAGAGACACCAGAAATGGACGATGCATACTTATACAAAACTGAACGGTATATTGCGCGGATAAAAAAGTCATAAAAGAAAAGCAACGCGAAACGTTAACAAATATAACACATCATAGATAATGCATTCTGACGGTCTGACAGATGCAAGATGGAGAGAATCATGCGGCAATCCATTCCAATTTGCTATTGTTTTGGGGAAAAATGAATACTTATAAACATCTGTGGGAGCAAAAATAGGTTCAATATAGTGTTGATGCCTATGACGGGATTTTTTTAAATGATTGTGTAGCTATGTACTGTTGGGGGTCAATGCCTAGTTTCGAGAAATATAATCGGATTAGAAACTTAATCTAGCAGTTCTTCTGCGGTATTTTAAGCCTTCCAGCTTTGCTTTCTGTAACATAGTAGACGGAGAGTCCCGGCGTTTATAGTGGTTATGTATAGAACGAGCCGCTAATCTTTTACTTTTTTCTATCTTTTCTATATCTACTGTTGTGTGAGGATCCCACACAATACTTGCATACTCAAGAGAAGGTATGCAAGTATTGAACTGAACAGCATATGTTATCAATGTGCATATGTGATCAATTACGTGGAGGCGGACATTATTTTCTCGAGCAATGAAATTGAGTAATTCACAAAAAATCACAAATAAATTTCTTGATGAATTAATTTACAGCGCAAAGATGCAGCGACGAAGCTAGCGCAAACGACGTGCACCAAGAAAGTAGGAACTGTACAAAGGAGCAACGCATGAACTGCGCACTGCCTGCTCATGGTAGCAGCACAGAATCTGGTATGCTGACTTGGGAATCAATGCGTGCCATGTGACAGTGCTGACGTGCCCGTTGGCGCGTGGTAAGCCTGCCTTCTGCAGTTCGTGCTCAGTTTTTTATTGCTTTTTAGATCGCCAGTTGCTTTCCTGGTGATAGGGGGGATGTGAGCAGGTCGAGTGTAGGAAACTTGGAAACACTCTTAGATCGCCGCGCCTGGCGGAAGTCAGCGTGGTCGAGGTTACGGCACCTCTGCGTTCGCTCAACCGAGTTGTGCGGCGGCGGTTGTATATTGTATCAGAGACGGAGTGCCATTGCAGAAATACATGTTTTGGTAGTAGCACCACTCTCGTTCATGATAACCGAGCGTTCATCAGTGGGCACCACTGTAACTTGTTATCAGCCTAAGCACAGATTGAAACCCAGAGGACACCTAAACATGAGTGGATGTTTAATACAGAGAAACAAAATAATTTACTTTCACCCACCAGAACTTCTCATTCCGAGTGTGTATACTCATCTTTGTGTACAATGCACACCATGAACGTTCACATTTGTCATCGCGTGCACAATGTGTCCCGGCTTGGGCTTTCATTGGGCGCCATCTCTGTCGTCTGCTGAAGCTGGCCGACGTGTGGAGGCGCCTGGGGTGGTAGGTGTGCGGTGAAGCAGTTCGGCCGCAGCTGCAGTCTCAGTGCCCGGTTCTGGTTTGAACCAGAACCCGCCGTTTCTGCACCCGCACGACAGCGAGTCGCAGCAACTTCTCCAGATCGTCGATACGGTTCCACAGGTCTTCCTCGCTGGTCAGAGGCCGCCGGTCCAGCATGCGGGCCAACGCATCCGCTGTACACACCGTGGCCGCGTTAGGCGTCAACTCTTGGCTGCGGTGCTATCTATGTCGCACTTAACAGCTAGGAGCGCATACGTGCACAACAGGGCGAACTACGGCCGCCGGCCCTTTTCCTTATAGGGCCATAGAAAATCTA
Organism: Dermacentor silvarum; assembly: GCF_013339745.2. Classification (NCBI taxonomy): domain Eukaryota; kingdom Metazoa; phylum Arthropoda; class Arachnida; order Ixodida; family Ixodidae; genus Dermacentor; species Dermacentor silvarum. Next base: position 398,806,666 of record NC_051154.1, on the reverse strand, counting down.
TCAATCTGATCGACAGCTTTTTGACAAGTTAAACATTGCCATTGGAACTCTTCCATTAACGACGCCATGCACATTATAAAATAAAGGTCGCATCGGATTTGGCAACCTTGGGCACACTGTGGAACCTCAGAGAATCAAACTTCAACACAAGTTATCGTTAAAATGGACCTCAAGTGCTCCTCACACTTCCCAAATCAAACATAGCAGAATGTACCCTGATAGGACGCGTTCAAGGTTATATGCGCTTGGCGTTTTTATGAATGCCAGAAGCGGGCAACGGCCAATCGTAGTGAGTGCGAGAACCATCAAGAAGCGTCTTCTTCGTCTTCTGCTGGCGCCGGTATTTGTCACTAGACTCACTACAATCACTCCCCGGCGAAAAAGGAGCCATTCTGGCGACCTATGGAACAGGCAGCACTGGTGGGTCGTAGTGCGGCTTCAGTCGGTCGACATGAACAATTCCGCGTCCGCGACGCCGTTGGTCCGTACGTAGTTGACAGGGGACGTCTGTCGTAGAACCCGGTAAATTAGGCTGTCATACTTTGAGCTGAACTTTGTGGAAAGGCCGGGAGTAGACGAGGGAACGCGGAGCCATACCAGCGTTCTAGGTGAATATAATGGAAAAGACAAGCCTGCGTCTCGACTATGTTTCTGGCTGGCCTGGTTTTGCGGGGTAAGTGAGCGTGCGATCTGACGACATTCTTCGGCATAGGTGGCAGCTTCAGATAGAGTCGTAGATTGTGAAGCGTCGAGGCGATACAAAAGAATCGTGTCCATAAACGAGGATGGTTCGCGACCATAAAGAAGAAAGAAAGGAGATAATCCCGTGGTAGACTGAATGGCGCTGTTGTAGGCATACGTAGCAAAGGGAAGGATGCGGTCCCAGTTAGTGTGGTCAGCGGAAACCTAGATAGCGAGCATGTCGCCGAGAGTGCGATTGAAGCGTTCAGTCATACCACTGGTTTGGGGATGATATGCGCTTGTAGTTCTATGGATAATATTGCATTCCCGAAGGAGGGCTTCTACAGCTTCGGAGAGGAAAGAACGACCACGGTCACTCAGTAGCTCGCGAGGCGCAGCGTGTCGGAGAGAACAAGGTTGCGAAGGATGAACAAGCCGACTTCACGTGCTGTGGCCGCCGGAAGCGCTGAAGTTTCGGCGTAGCGCGTGAGGTGGTCCACGGCGACGATAACCCAGCGGTTGCCATCTGGGGTGTACGGTAGAGTGCCGTACAAGTCAGTGCTGATACGGTCGAAAGGCCGGGAACGACAAGCCAATCAATGGTTAAAGCGGCCCTGCTATCTGGTTAGGTGGGCTCTTGCGGCGTTGACACTTGGAGCACGAGTGGACGTACTGCCGAACGAAGCGGTACATTCCGCGCCAGTAATATCGAAGCCCTAGGCGTGCATACGTCTTCAGTACACCGGCATGGGCGCATTGCGGATCCGCATGAAAAGAGGCACAGATGTCGGTACGTAGATGGCGAGGAATCACTAGAAACTATTTACGGCCATCACAGGTAGTTGCGGCGGTACAGGAGCCCTTCGCGGATGGCAAAGTGGCGAGCAGTGCCCCGAAGCGAGCGGTCGGTGGTGCGGGGTGACGGCTGAGATGAATAATTTAGGAGAGGCTATCAAAGGATCCCGGCGTTGTTCAGATGGCATGTCGGCGAATGTAAGAAGAGTCACAGCTCGAGACAGACGCAGCACCATATTCATCAGGCAGTGGTGAGCGCCAAAGAGCGTCAGCATCCGAATGCTTACGGCCTGACCGGCAGACAACACGGATGTCATAGTCCTGTAGACGAAGCGCCCAACGAGCTAGGCGACTAGATGGGTCTTTTAATGACGACAGCCAGCACAGGGCGTGGTGATCAGTCACAACATCAAATGGACAAGCCATTATACGTAAGGTCGAAGTTTCGTGATTGCCCAAACGATAGCAAGACATTCTTTTTCCGTGACGGAATAATTAGTTTCCGCTTTGGTGAGAGTGCGGCTGGCGTAAGAGAAGACGTACTCGTCGAAGCCAGTCTTACACTGGGCCAGAATAGCGCCGAGGCCGACTCCACTAGCGTCCGTGTGGATTTCTGTTGGAGCGTCTGGGTCAAAGTGGCGTAGAATAGGTGGGGATATCAAAAAATGGCGTAAGGTGGCGAACGCGTCTTCGCAAGCTGTAGACTATGCCGAGATGCCTTGGTTGTTGGCAAGCAGCTGGGTTAAGCGGGCGATTATGGATGCAACATTACGCACGAAGCGGCGAAAGTACGAACACAGGCGTATAAAAGCTACGGAGTTCCTTCAGCGTAGACGGCCCGGCGACGGCGCGAAGCTTTGCAGGGTAGGGAAGGACACCGTCCTTGCTGACAATATGGCCTAAGATGGTAAGCCGGTGGGCGGCAAACTGGCACTTCAGGTTAAGCTGCAGTCCAGCGTCGGAAAGGCAAGTCAGGACGCTAACGAGGCGGCGCAGATGGGAGTCAAAGTCCTTCGAAAAGACTACGACATCGTCCAGGTAGCACAGGCACGTGTGCTATTTGAGGCCTCTAAGAATGTTGTCCATGAGGCGTTCGAAGGTGGCAGGCGCATTCATTACAAAGGCCGAATGGCATCACGTCAAACTCATATAACCCATCTGGGGTTACAAACGCAGCCTTCGGACGATCAGTGTCATTCATGGGGACCTGCCAATACCCAGATCGAAGGTCCAAAGAGGAAGAGAACTCTGCTCCTTGCAAGCAGTCGAGATCGTCGTCGATTCGGGGCAGCGGATAAACATCTTTTCGTGTGATCTTGTTGAAGCGCCTATAATCAGCGCAAAATCGGATGCTGCCGTGACATAAATGACGCTGCTAAAGTTTTCGACTGTGAGAACTGCAAAAGGGAGGAGGAAGTCTTTGCGAGAGGTGAAGGCTTCGGAGGGCGCAAACGAGGGCGGTGGAAGAGGGAGCATAGTCGCTAGAAAGTGGCACAAGACAAAGGAGGTATATCAGTGTCCGCGGCGACGACCACTCGAGAAGGCGGCTTGTCAGATGCGGCATCACACGTCGGCGACAACTCAAGTTCGGCACGCGCACAGTCAACAACGGCATGGTTAGTAAGTAGCAAGAAAGTCCCAATCCAAATTAACGTCGTGTGAACACGGTGAAAAAACGACAAATTCGACTACATACAAAATGTCCTGAATGACACGGCGAGCTGTGCATGCCACTGAAGGTTGAATGTGGTGCGCGGTTGCGGTACGCAGGGAGACGTCGGAAAGCGGAATCGTAATTTGTTTGAGCTTGCGGCACAGTTCTCCACTAAGAATAGACACAGCGGCTCCAGTATCGACAAGTGCTTGCACAGAAACACCTTCGATATTCACGGTTATTTCGTTCGCAGGTAGAAATCGAGGCCTTGAAGTTGTCGGCACGGGCGCAGTTCTTGCCTCCGGAACTGCGAGGGCTAGTTTTCCGCTCGGACTGGTGGGGGGCGACGAACTGATACTGATATAATTACTGATACTGATATATTATTACTGATACAATTTCTTCTGTTGTAACCGGGTTCAGAAATATCGTGTCATTATTGTAAGAATTAATGTATTTATTAGAATCATGTGGCGTGTTGTTATTATGAGCTGGGGTTGTAAAAAAGTTGTGGCGTGTTATTTATGAGCTAGGGTGTTAAAAAAGCGTAGTTGGGGCAGCTTGTCGTTTTTCACGTCTCAGTAGCAAGTTCAATCTTCACCACAGCAGATCGTGTCGACCATATTTAACTTCAAGTAATGTAGAGAAGTATTCTGGGCGTGCCTGGCTTAGTTTTTTTTTTCTTACTCTATTCCTGTATTTCCTAAACATCCGCAGGTTATCTGCTGAACTTGAATTTAAGAAGATATTGAAAAGCTTGTTTTTCATTTTAATTTCTTGGCGTAACTCAGAAGTTACCCAAGGTTGGCGAGTTTTACGTTTTGATCCACGCACTTTTAATGGGAAGCAGGAATGGTAGAAATTCTTGGAGAAACTCATTGTAAGCCTCGTTTGCGTCACTAGCAATGCCAATGTTATCCCACTGAACTTGTGCCAGTGAGTTGCGGAAGGAATTCAGGGCATCATTAGTTATACACTGGTACTTTGATTTTTCCTGTCGGTACTTTACTGCTCCAGTCTTATTTATGCTTATGAACACTGGCAGGTGGTCGCTGATTGCGCATATTACGCCTGTTTCAGCTATTGGTTGGGAGGAGTTCGTAATCATCAATTCGAGAAGGAGACGACGCACTTTCTGGTGTGACTCCCGTTGGTACTTTAACAAGGTTAACAAATCCGTTCGAAGCCAAAACCGTGTTGATGTCTCTAGTAGAAAAGAAACACTATCCTTCATTCAACAAGTCGACATTAAAATCCCCTCCACCTATTAGTGTCTATTTGCTATCCGTTATAAAGGAAAGAAAGTCATCATAAAATTCCAAGAACCTGACCATATTTTTCTTGGGAGGACGATAGCAAACCGAAAACACGAATGTGCCTGCACAGACTGATAAGATTTCAAAATCATCAGTAATTAGACAGTACGAGTCCAACTTTTCGCGCTCAGTGTCATTAGACGCCAGTAAAGCAACGCCACTATCGCGGAGGCTGGAGCGGTTCATGTAATCAGGTTTTGGTTGGTCTTCGTAAAAATGTCAGAATAATTGGTGCTCCAAGTTTCACTGAGCATGATCAAAGAAAAAGTAAATGAAAATTCACCTAAGAATTCTTCTAAAGACATTGTGTTGTTCTTTACAAAGCGTGCATTTAGGTGAATAGCGTTAAGTAATGTCGGCATGATACACGATGTAGTGTGGTTCAGGTCATTCGGAAGATAATAAAACGGTGCTACAATCGATTCAAGTCGCTCTTTCCCTTCACATGGATGGCACTCACGCCCTCACTTTTACGAACAAAAAACTTTTCCATTGATATACCAAGTAAACTTGTAAACTTTATCTGTGGCGCGTTCATTCGTTGCTTGGAGCAGTTCTCTATTGCGGCGTGTTAGGTTTTCTTGCATGAAAATGGCTGGCTCGCTGTCCTGAATGTTCTTTTTATTCTCGATTCATTTATCTCTTATTGCTTGCTTCGTAAAGCGGACAATGATGCCTGGCAGCTGATCACGTTTAGCAGGAATTTGATGAACAGTTGCAATGTCTGATTCCATCAAGTGAGGCACTCGAAGTTTATCAGCCACGTTATTTAATATGGCCACGTTATTTAATATGACCGTTCGCTACTTCTTTAATCCCATGCAGTTCCAAGTTCAGCTACCTGCTTCTCAATTCAAGGTCATTATTTCTTTTTCAAGTTGAGCTTTGACAACCTGATTTAGGCCATCTTTCTTCTCAAGCTCTGTCAGACATCCTCTTTTTCATGTCCTTTATATCGGCTTTTTCATGGCAGAACTTTTGCTCAATTTCATCGAACTTCGTTGCTATGAAGTTAAGAGACTCTTCCATGCACCCCCGCAGGGGCGTCTGCGCAAGCAGGCGTTTGGTGAGTTGCGCCACCACGTAACCGAGCACACGAGGGTTGGAACCTCCCGCGTCTAACCGTGCGCGGCTTTGCCGTGCCTGGGCCGATGCTGGGTGCTCGGACCTTTAAGGCCCCCCGGCGGAGGCAACACACCTCTTCGACCTCTGCTTCACATAGATGGCACCTCCAGACTGACCCACCTGGAGGAAATCGGCAGTCGCCTTTTCCTGTCTCTCTCTCCTCAAATCTGCATCTCTCTCTAACACTTTTGGTCTTTCCTGTCTTCTACTCTCTTCCACTTACTTCCTTTTTCGCTGGCGGCAAGGGTTAACCTTGTGTGGCTATCCTACCTTGGTACACCATATTAGGTTATAGTAGCGGCGTACGACTGGCGTCGTGCAGACTTGTGTACAAGCTCTGCCGCGTCCCCTCGTTGGGCTCCGTGGTGGGCGGTCGGCGCTGTTGCCGAACACATACACCTTCTTATGGCAGCGCAAACCTCTGTCGTCTATGATCGGCCTCTGAAAAGAGGCCGCACCGAAGCAGAATTCCAGTTCTCCTTTCGGAGCAACACCCCAGCATTCCCCAAGTACTATGTAGTCCATAGTGAGAACAACACACCCGTGAGAAAGCTGTCTCCTTTCCTGGTGGCCAAGTGCCTAAAAGACAAAATTGGACCGACATACAAAGCCTCAAAAATGTCTAGCGGGGACCTCCTCCTAGAACTAAATGACAAAGACCAAGTACAAAAGCTCTCGGAACTTACCAGTATTGGATGCCACAGTTACAATTTCAGCCCACAGAACTCTAAATACAAGCAGGGGTGTGATATCTGAGGAGGACTTCCTTGGTTTGAGTGATGAGGAACTGCTGGAGGGTTTCCAGGAACAAAACTGTGACCAAAGTACAAAGGATTGTCATCCGCAGAAATGATCAAGAAATTCCGACAAAACATGTCATACTCACCTTTGGAACAAGCGAAATGCCTACCTCTCTAAACGCAGGGTACGTAAAAGTCAATGTCAGACCATATATCCCGAACCCCCGACGATGTTTCAAGTGTCAAAGGTTTGGACATTCACACGCATGCCGAGGACAAACAACCTGTGCTAAATGCAGTTCCAATGACCATCAATCTGACAATTGCACTTCTTCTCTACACTGTGTCAACTGCAAAGGGGACCATCCAGCCTACTCGCGATCCTGCCCTTGCTGGAAAAAAGAAAAGGAAGATATTGCACTAACTGTGAAAGAAAAAATCTCGTTCTATGAAGCAAGAAAGCGACTCCCTTACCTTTCTAGAAGAAGTTATGCCGAAGTGACGCAGGTGGGGGCAGCGTCACAGAGGCCTCGGGAGTCCTCCAAACCCACGCACAGTGGTACCGCAGTGACCCCTCCTGCCCCCGTGGTGGCAGCAGCCAGTGCTGCTCCATCCTCTTCGAAGGGCCCGCAGACACCAGTCCCGCTGGGCCCTAAACTCAATCGAACTCCACGGCCCGAGACACGTGTCCCGGCGCCCAACTCTCGATCCTCCAGCGCCTCTGAGAGAGCGATGGAGGTCGACGCAAAAACCACGGTGTCATTGACGCCGAAGGACAAGCGCTCTCTCGAGCGCGCAAAGAGGGACAAAGTCCCAATAACCACACTAATTAAGAAAGTGATAACCTAAGGGTTATTGCTCCTTTGTATTAGCCTTCTCCACATCCATGTCACCTAACACCTTATATCTTATTCAATCGTAATGACATTTTTTATCTTTCAGTTTCAAAATGGCTTTTATTATCCACTGGAACTGCAGAGGTCTATTACGCAACTTAGGTGACATCAAAGACATGCTAAGTAACTTCTCTCCTGCGGCCTTGTGCTTGCAGGAAACAAACCTAGGCGAAAAACATAAAAATGTTTAAAAGGCTTCACTGTGGTACGGCGCGACCGTACCCAGGCGAGCCGCCTTTCGGGTGGTGTAGCCATTGTTCTGCAGGCAGGTATCGCAGCTAGAGAAGTTGCCATTAACAGTCACATAGAAGCTGTTGCTGTCACCATTTTAGCGCACAAAACCATCACCATTTGTTCGCTTTACATTCCACCACAATCACATTTTACAGTAAAAGACGTAGAGTTAATTTTAAACCAGCTACCTCAACCTTTTTTAATCGCGGGTGATTTTAACGCACATAACACGCTATGGGGTAGTAAAACAAACGACACCAGGGGACAAACACTTGAAGATTTTATCCTTGCAAATGACGTATGCCTTTTAAACACCGGTGCTGCAACCTACTGCTCTCCAAGCACAGGAGCTATGAGCTGTCTGGATCTAGCACTGTGCTCTCCGTCTCTCTATAGTGATTTCCACTGGAGTATTATAGATAATCCCTATGGTAGTGACCATATATGCCTGCAATCATAAAACTAACATCCAAGCTACCTATCCTACCTTCTAGACCACCCGGTTGGAAACTTCACCTTGCAAATTGGCCTCTCTTCACCGAAAAAGCTAGTCTAGATAAACTGATCTTAGATGACCTAAGCATAGACGAAGCGAATGAGAGGATTACTACTTGCATAGTTGCTGCGGCGGAAGAGGCTATTCCCCAATCTTCAGGATTCTTAAGAAAAAAACTAAAACCCTTGTGGACAAAGGAATGCACAGAAGCTAAAAAATTGCAAAACAAAGCGTGGGGTATCTTCCGAAGGCACCCAACCCAAGATAATCTGTTATCATTCAAAAAAGCGAAAGCAAAGGCGAGGTATATCCGTAGGCAAGCAGAACGAAATTCATGGAAAAACTATATCTCATCGATTAACAGTTCAATAACATCCAAGAGAATGTGGGATCAGGTTCACAAGTTTAGGGGCGACTATGCTCCCTACACGATCCCCGTACTCTCAACTCCAGGCACGCAAACAAGTCTACAGGAACAAGCAGACATATTAGGCCAACACTTCTACACTATATCTAGCTCGGCAAACTATTCCGCAACATTTCTTAAACACAAACAGTCCGCAGAAAAGCAAAAGCTCCCGACAACGGGAAGTTCAGACAGACCGTTTAATGTCCCTTTAACGCTCCATGAAATAAACAGAGTGATCTGTTCGGGTAAGAAAACAGCACCGGGTCCTCACAAAATACATTACACTATGCTGGCCCACCTGTCCCAGAAAGCCGTGGAGGCCTTGTTGCGTTTTTTCAACATGATCTGGGAAACGGGTAAAATGCCTTCAGAGTGGAAAAAGGCCATTATTGTTCCCTTCTTAAAAGCGGGAAAGTCACCAAATACTCCCAGCAGCTATAGACCTATAGCACTAACAAGTTGTCTCGCAAAATCGTACGAAAGCATAATAAATATAAGGCTAACATACGTTCTTGAAACAGGTAACTTACTCGATACTACTCACCAGTGTGGTTACAAGAAAGGCTGGGCACCTTTTAATAATTGTCCGAAGAGCACGTGGCGTACACACGCGATCACTACGCAGTGCTCATAATCAGGGCAAACTAATTTAAACCGTGTTCCAGAAAATCCTCTACGACGACTCACCAGGGCAGACTTGCTGGAAGTCGATGGTCAGCGCATCGATGGTGCTATTTTCCTGATGCTGGTAAGAGGGCACGTCAGTTTCAGAGCCGCGATCCATCTCCAACGTCTCTGAGGTCCCTGGAGTGCAAGCACTCGTTTTTATCGCCTTTAAACACGCTGGCATTGGACGAACTGACAAACGAATTTTCGAGAAGTCGTGACCACTCCGCTGTGGCTTTTATTAATGCCGGTCAATTGTTGTATTGTTGTCTGCCATGACCTTGTCATATTTAGATTGGATTCCACCAGGCCTAAGCGGCAGAGGAGGCGGTGTTGTCGGATGTGGCGTACTTTTCCCAGAGGAATCGGCTTTCTTTGATTGAAGTCTGATGGCGTCGGGAGCGGCGCTTTCTAACGGCCACAACAGCTTCCCGACGACACGAACGGTCTGGCGTCATGTGCTTCAAGACCGCGTTTTCCCTGTTCATTTTGGAGCAGTCCTTCGAGGAATGATCATGTGACCCAATGCAATTGGTGCTTTTGAGAACCGTGGCTGCCTTGGGGCTCGCTGCGCTCACATGGCTCAGCCTATTACAACTGCGGCATTGGAGTGGCCTTCAGATAAATGGTCGCACAGTGTGCTTAAAGTGGCCCACCTTGACGTGCGAGGAGAGACTCGCTCTTGAATTCAAAATAATTTTCACACTGTGGGATGTGCCTAGACGAGACACATGGGTTATGGCGACGCCATCAAAGGCTGGCTTCACTAGAATCGATAAGTCAGCGCTCGAGATAAAGACGTCGACGTCGTAGATGATGACGAGCGGAGCTTTGTGCCACGAAGTTAACGAAGTTATTTTTTCGTGGGTTGAGTCTAACTCTGACTTGCTTAGGCGCCACCGCTTCAAGTTGCACCGAAATAGGCTGTCCGAAATCTGGTACAAATAGATTCGTACTGACTGCGGTGTTCCGAGTTGGTTGTACTGTTGGCGTGCTCGAAGACATGGACGCTCTGGTGGTGTTCCTTCGTTTCGCCTTGCGGCTCTCCCCACAAGCTCGAAGGCATCGTCGGTGAGAAGTCTTCACTGCTCAGCGAGTAGACACTGGTGCGGTTGGTGTCGCTCTGGGGGCCAGTACGGTTCCTAGACGCATCCGCCGCTGAAGTCGCCATCCCCGGCAGAGGCGCGAGGACGTCAATTTGCATCCGCGTCAGGAACCATGGCGGCTCTCCAAAGACGAACGCAGAAAATCATGAGAAAACACCTGAGCTATAAGAAATATAGCTTCATTGCTTCACCGTCTTCATTGCTGTGCTTATGCTATATGCTATAGGGCTGCTTAAGGGCCTTAAATCCAGTAAGAGGGGATAATTGTCTAAAACTTATCCGGGAATGCTTCATAATTTTTGAGCGATCAACGTGCTATCTCTGTGAAAGTTAAGAATGCCGTTATATTTTCATTGGTCAAACAAATAAGTCCCTTCAGCGTATAAGGTGGGTTTCTGATTACATTATCCTTGAGAGAATCCAGTAGTTCTTCCAATGTGCCCGGTCAGAACTTGTACTGCTATATGTGCCTGTGCAGTGTTATTTCAGTAGGTATAGCGTGGCGCCGATTTCTCTCTCAACATTGCAACCGCCGGATTCACATGTCTAATTTTTAGTACATAATACATCTTTGTTGTGATAGAGTTGAGACGTCGGTAATCCACACAGAATCTCCAAGAACCGTCTTTCTTCCTTACAAGGATCACAGGTGGAGCCCAAGGGCTGGATGACTCCTGAATGAACTTCTTCTTTAGCATTTCGTCCACCTGTTGAGCCATGATTTTGCGCTCTGCAGGTGAGACACGGTACGGTTTCTGCCGGATAGGATGAGCGGATCCCGTGTCATTCACGTGATGAGTACGTGACTATGGCGCATTAAATTGTTCCTCGCTCTGCGCCAAATCAAAGACTGCGGCATGCTTGGCCAGGATGTGGACCAAGGCTCGGCGCTTCTCTGACGGCAACGACTTGTTAAACTGGTCGTCTGCAGGGTGAGCGACAGCCACGTGGGGTGCTGTCTCGTTGCTTGAAGCTGCAATACAACTGCTCGCATATTGTTCGAAGAGGGCAAGCCGCATTCTACTGGGTTGCACGACAGGCTCACTAGAACAATTCAGCACCCATAATGAGGATCGCCCATCGGTAATAGAAAGGGCGCAACGCGGCACGAGCACATTTTTCTTGGCGCAGTTGAGGGGGACCGGCTCCACAAGGACATGAAATGTTCCAGCGTCTACAGCAGGGGTATCAACGGGCACTCTTGACAACGACTGGGGCTGCAAGCAAATATCGTCAGTGACGGCGAGGGTTTCATGACAGCGCGGAGACTCCTCACTAAAAGTGGATAACAAAATTTCATCAGCGCCGCAATCTACAGTGGCGCCGCACTCTCGTAGAAAATCGATCCCCAAGATTACGTCGTGCGTGGAGCTAGTCAGAACAGCAAATTCCACCTTGAACACTCTGTGGCCTAAAGCTACACTCGCAACACACATACCGACAGGGTACAGCGACTCCCCATTCACTGCACGGAATGTGGCACAGTTGTCCCAGCAAAACATCACTTTGGGTCCTAGCCGTGATTTAAAATTTAAACTCATAACCGAAACAGCTGCTCCAGTGTCTATCAAAGCAATCGTCGGAAGTCCATCTACGAGGACGTGAACCTTGTTCTGCATCATAGAAACTGGTGGAGGCATGTGTGTGTGTTGTGACAAATGTTCGGCGACCTCACCTCCATCGGCCGCTCCACCTAGTTTCCCGGCGGTGGGGAAGTGACTCGGCGACCAGGCGATGGATAACGGCGCCGGCTTGTAGTTGGGGCGAGTCACTGCGGGTGTTCTGTCGGTAGTTGTTGCCCATGAACGTGTCACCGTGGGAGTTCTGCTGCAAGCTGTTTCCGAAGTACGTGTCCCTTGTCCAGCGAGCACTACCGTGCCGATTTTTCCGTCGAGGAGGCGCTGGCGGATTCTCGTAAAACCGTGGTTGTCCGCGACGGCGCTCAGCGCAAAATCGAGCCACGTGTCCACGGACACCGCACTGGAAGCACACAGGTGCCTCACGCACATGACGAAACCTTCCACTAGGCTCCGTGTATTTGTGATGAACGCCCCGCGATGACGCCATGGTATCTGGTTGGTTGAAGGCGTTCTGCAGGCCATTGCGACGATGCAAGTCGTAGGTTGGTCGTTCCGGTGCTGTTGATCGAGGCGCATCGTCATATCCCGTGGCATGAACGGACGCACACATTGAGTCGTAAGGCAAACAGGCATCGCTGACACGTGCTCTTGTCGCAGCGACAGCTTCACGTCGATCCAGTTCTTCGCGTACGATTTGTCGTATCGTTGACGAGAGATCGCAGGGTGGTATAGGACCGACGTCAACACTCGCAACGGTGGTGACGTTGGCGAGTCTACCAAATTTAGGTGTAATGCGCCTAGCCTTCAGAGTCTCAAACGTGCGACAATGTTTGATCACGTCGGCTACAGACTCCAAGGTGTCCTTTCCTATGAGGAAGTTGTAGACGTCCTCGGCAATCCCTTTCAGAAGATTCCCTACCTTGTTTTCTTTCATGCGAGGGTCTACAGACTTACACAGTTTCAAGATTTCTTCAATGTAAATTGTGCTCAGCGCGCTTCTGCTTCAGAGATGGGTCCCCGAAGCAGCTCTTTATTTCATCCACGAAGTGTTCCCATGTGGCTAGAGTTTCTTCGTGGTTTTCAAACCACACGAGTGCCGTGCCTTCTAGAAACAATGTTACGTTGGTCAGCCGGGTGTCCGAATTCCAACGGTTGTATCGACTCACCCAACTGTAGTGGTTCAGCCACTCTTCAACGTCTTCTCCGACCTTTCCGGCGAAGGTCCGTGGCGCCATGTGATGTTGCCATGTAGCGCCATACGAAGACAACGCGTTGTCGCGGGTAGGGTTCGTCTCCATTGGAAGCGGTGGTAGTCCGGCCACGCGGCGGCTTCGGCGTAGTTTCAGATGTTGCGCTTCCGTGATCGTTCGTCCTGGACTCCTCTTCGTTACCCAGCACCTCCACCAATACTGTTACGGTGAGATGCGTCCTTTGACATGTTTCAGGTCACCGTATAAGGTTGAAATCAGGTTCACGTTTGCTAGTAGTGCGAAAATTAAGGTAAAAAAAGACGCTGTAAAGAAATTAATCGCTTACCTGCAAAAGCAGGGAAATTCAGTACGATGCTTTCGGTCGTGCGCACTGCTGCCAAACTGAAGAGCAGCTCAGTGTGGTGTCCCTTTTAAAGGCAGCCGTTGATAGAAATCCCACGAAGATAGGTCGCAGCAGCCGGAACTGCGATAAGCGTTTTGCTGCGGCGACGCGATGATGCCCGTGTGATGACGATACGCCAGTCATGGTCCAGCTGCACAGTAGATGAACGGTGCCGTAGTCATTCTGCAAAAGCAGGGAAATTCAGTACGATGCTTTCGTCGTGCGCACTGCTGCCAAACATCTTCAGCAGAATACCTCCTGTCGTATTTCACTGAGTTCTTTACGCAGTTCCCCTCCTCAACGGTTATCAGTGGCGTGGTAAAACCACCGTAACCTTCGCCTGAGAGGTCTAGGAATGGAATTTATTTCTAAGCAAAAGTGTGATGTGTCGTATATCCAACCTGACATCCTGGCGTTATGGCTGTGTGGTTGTGGCTGTGCTGCCTGCCATCCGGTAGAAACACGACTGCTGCTGTGTCGGCGCGGAGTATCTTTTAAATAATTATACTGTAAATGTACATACAGTGTATCATGTTGTAAACACTGCACCCCCGTTGAAGCTCCGTAGCTCCGTAACCCCCACTATCATTAGTATCCTGGCTGCAACTTTGTGGCAATGGTATGCATGAAGCGGTCGCCCTCGACGCGGACGTGTCTTGCTTATAGGGTCATATCATTTTAATATATCTGAGGCTACTAAATATGACTTGTGTCGCCTTTGCACATCCATTCTTGGTATTTTGCCAAGAATGGGCACACGTCGATAATGTACACGCACTGCCGAAGGTGTTGCGTGGGACAGCTTGAGTTATTTACCCAGAAACCGATATTGCGATACTGCAATTTGATTGAATATGTAGTCCTTGTGCTTTTATGCGCGCTTGCAGGTACATCCACAAATTCTTCAAGATAAAGTCTTCTACAGTAATTTCCTCCCAGGCCTCCTCGAAAGCGCGATTGATCACGATGGATTTGTGCTTATTGCAGTGCGCCTGTTGCTCCCACCCTAACATCAAGGTCCGTCTGATTGAGATGGGGGAATTCCAATATCCAACGCCTGTGTTCGAGATGCTGGGAAGGATCGCCGAGCACCACTAGAGTGTCTCCTTCGTTCGCCAGTCCCGTGTTTTCGGCATTTCCTTGAGCCCACGGAACCACGGTGCCCTTCAGGGTCACCTCACGGTGCATGTCGTCATCGAGTTTCACCCCATTCAGCAGAAGAAACAAACTTATTATTCTCAAGGCATGACATTGTGCCTTAATCACTGATGCCCTTGAGAAAGTGGGTTCTTAACTGTGACATTGCTTCAAAAACCATTTGCCAGCAACTATCGCTGAACGTATGAATTGTCAGCCTCTTCGATGGTGGAAATCTTCAAATCTGTAAACAGATTCCGGTTCGGGACTTCATTGCAGCGCCGCTGCTTCAACCTGAAGCAAATTTTCCAGCCTGGAGGTCTTCAATTGGTTCGTGAACAGATGTCCTTTCGCTGGTTTGCATACCGTGAGCTTGTCATCCATTTTCATAACTAGTTGCATGGGCAACATAGTACGTCTGTGCTCACAGGTGAGTGTTCTCATCATTATGAGCCGATGTCCCTTCATTTTTTGCTCACGGCCTATTTCAGTTCACGGGTGAATACCGTTCAAGGCCTCCCGATTCACTGCCGGTCCTTGCAGAGGACCCTGTCTCGTGTAAACGCATGCCGCCGCGCTGCATTTGAACACACTGAAATTTCATGTTTTCAAGATCTGTGCAATTGGAATAACTTGCTTGGGACGGGCAACCATTGAGTGATGCAACAGAGAAAAGTTCCGAAAAAATATTTCACAAATATGTTGGTCTACCTTGGCTGGTGCATCATCAGGATGGGAACAAGCAGCACCGCGACGGGACGAAGCGAGTACACAGGCAAGGCTCTGAGTGCACACCAACAAAATCACATGAAACGTGCATTGATTAATGCCGGTCCGAAAGAAATGACAGCAACACGAAATAAAATACAGCTGATTATGCGCTACTGCACTTTTCGGTCACCCTGTAAATGTCTGGCATTTTGTAACATTTACTACAGCTTGTATACCGACTTTGAAAGGCATGACAACACAACGTCCGCTTCAGGCGGAGAAGGAAATCTCGAACAGATATCGACAATTTTTCACCAACCTTTGGGAAATACTTCTCTTAAGATCTACAAGTACTCACTGAATGCGCCATCCGCAGCAATAACGGTTAGATTCAATTTGCGTTCAGAAACAACTCCAGGCGTGGATTAGGTCGACCTTGCAGAAGTTGGCCATTCAGTGAGCAATGGCAGAATTCGACAAATCTGTCGTGTTTGCTGTTCGTTGGGCTCTCTCTCAACAAGGCCCCAGCCTAAGCAGTCACGCGGATTCAAATCTGGAGAACTAGGAGGTGAAAAACTGGGAGTGGCGTTGAAGAAGTCAGCCAGCCACACATGTGTGGCGACTGCGGTATGGGCGGGACCCGAATCTTGGTGAAAGGCATAAGGCCTCCTTTCTAAGGAGTCTCCGGAGAATCCAGGGTTTCACAAGGGTTGCAAGCAACTTCACGTAAGCTGAAGTAGTGACGCGAAGTACTTCCGCAAAAATAAATGTGGCGGTATGACGCCACCGCTGATCCTGACGACGGTTCACACCATCACAGACAACGTACATTCTGTAAATAACGTAAATAGTCAGCACCATCTGCTTATGACGCGCTGAACTAAATACACAAGCACAACAAATCAAGAATAAATAAATGAACACAAAACACATGGCATGAAAACCACTGCGATGGGGGCTCCTGCGGCAAGGTTTCTTTTCTTCTTTCTGGGGTTTTACGTGCCAAAACCAGTTCTCATTATGAGGCACGCCGTAGTGGAGGACTCCGGATTAATTTTGACCACCTGGGGTTCTTTAACGTGCACTACAACGCAAGCACACGGGCGTTTTTGCATTTCGCCTCCATCGAAATGCGGCCGCCGCGGCCGGGATTCGATCCCGCGATCTCGAGCTCAGCAGCGCAACGCCTTAGCTGACTGAGCTACCGCGGCGGGTCCTGCGGCAAGGTTTGTTGTCGCCGAAAAGCAGCCATTGCTGCAGCAAGAGATGCCAGTGGAGCCACCTCCTGCCGCAGCAGCTGCAGGCGCGTCTCGTGCCTTCCTATGAGCTCCCAAAGGCGCTCTATACCGGTGGCAGTGCGCTCCGTGGCTGCGGCCAGCTGTTAGAGGAGTGCAGTGTTAGAGGATTTCACATCTGATGCATGCGCACGCGGGTGCGTTGCTATTTCATCTTTCTTGAAGAACATATGTAACTTTGTGTCATGCAGATTACACATTAAACACACATCTCTGATTTGTAGCATTCATAACGGGAACCAACTTGCACTGTTCCCTCTTGCAGCCACACAGTAATAATGTTACACATGCATTGCTGGGTTCAGTTGTCAATTGTCTATAATAATGTTTACAGCCGTTCTTTTGTGCCACGACTATCACTGCATTTCATCATATGGTACGTAGGTGAACCTACTAATTCTGATGCATGTTTTATTCGTAACACACAGGCACACCTGCACCGCACTATTTCACTTGCAAAGGCATCTAAGGCCCAACGTGTCGATGCTAGTTGTACGACATGTCTGCGATGCTTCGTCCAATTTTTCGGTTTATAAAATCGACCTTCATGTTCACCTAGTTATTCTTACTGCGATTGTGTCGGTGCTCAAAATGTTACCCAAATTATGCTCCAATGATTGAAATGCCAGTCTTACACCGCATGTCAACCTCTTTCAGGTACTGTATTCATAAATATTCTGCAATGTACACAATGTTCATAGAGAGATCTTCAGTTTGCATCATACAAGAAAGGAACACAAAGATATACCTGTACTTTCTGGCCTACTCACACATCCATTACATGTGGCGATGTAACAGTGTCGCCCTTAAATTGCAACAATTACTGAAACCAATCTTGCAACTTATTCCCATGGCACTACTTCCGCTCATTCCCAACAACATCTACTATGCTGCCGGTTGATTTAATTTTTTATTCCTGGCACGCCTTTCTCACCAAGAATCATGCATCAGACACGTACTTAACAAGTGCATGGGTTATGGTAGTGCAGTAAAATGCATATATTGTGAACCAAGCGAGACACATACCTTTCTCACTTGAGCAAGTATCTCCCGCTGGATGGTGACTTGGCTCTGTAAAACATTTACAGAGCGTCCACCATCCAGCACTACCTGCTCCAGCAACTCCTCTTCACTTCTCGTACTTGGCGGCTGCCTCCTTGAGGTGGCTGAAGTAACAGATAAGGTAACATTTGGTCAGTGTATGCAGAGAAGCGAACGATAAGCATGCCTGCTAAATCTCAGGTACACACACTGACAGGACATGTGTAACCTTGTCACTGTAAATACACATAATTTCAACCGCATATGTGAAAGAAGTAAATTTTATGTCATTAATTTCTGAATGAGCGTACACCACATTAAACAAATACACTCTTCCCCCAGGAGAACATTTTCGCATTTAATAGAACGTTACGGCACAGCCTGCAAAATCATGCCTGTCTAGCTTCCACTTTTTTTAGGTTTCAAGTTTCCATATCGCCATTCTTGGGTTGTGTTTTACGTTTCATGAACATTAGAGAATAACTTACCACATTTACACACAGAAATGTTCCAACATAACAGTTTCAGTTGCTAAACAGTAACTACCTTTCAGGCTTTTTCTGCAAGGCATGCAGCTGAAAGTAATGTCTAGCTGCATAAAGAACTGCTTGCTCAACTACGGGACTGCGCACATTTTTTCTGTGTTGTGCTTCTCGGATGATGGTGTAACTTCTAAGCCATCACAACTGCCAGTTTCCACCTGGTCTTGCAAATACACCTTCATACAACGTACGCAGATGTCCTTCCTTGTACAAAACTTCGCCACAAAATTATCACGGCATACGTCGTCGGGCAATGACAATATCTGTCACGCTAGGTGCACACACTTATAAGAAACAGCAATACAAAGTGTTCACATGTATCAATCAGCATGCTATACTCATTACATGATGTTCTGCACTTTGCCGAATCTGCTGACAATACGTAATTTAACTCATGTGCCACCACGGTTCAGGGCAATTTTGATTTCCTTGTGGCATACCTGTCGCCGTACATCGGTGATGACAGAAAGTGTACAACCGAATTCTTCTGCGAACACGTATAATGCGCAAATTTTCTTTCACATTCGAACAAACTACGATACACCGTGTGAAGCCACTGCATTGCTGAGTAACAACATTACTGCATTTTATACACAATTGCTGTACATTCCCAACATGATACCGATTCACAAGTACTACTACTTTAACTTACCAACTACCTCACTGCTTGCCTTCTATCGTGACATTGCACACATTCATGACAACTTGGGCCCCTATGCAGTTGTATCACCGACAGACATTGTTGAATCGACAACAGGTGCACTGCAAGTACATTGCAAGAGCTAACTGTAATGTTGAATGCAACATATGAGATGCATGAATAAACTGTACCGGGATGTTTGCATACTTCGGTCATGCAAGCAAAGTATGACATCACATGACGAATCACACTTGCACATGTGCTTCTTTTACTCATTACAACTGCTCACAACTGCATAGTTCCTCACCCTGGCCTCGCCTTGGACGCGCCTGCACCCGTGGTGCGGCAGCCGGCGCGGCACGTGGCACAGGTGACGGCTGGTCGAATTGCTCCACCTGTATGCCACTCGTGCCCGGCTCGGACGTGGCTGGGTTGGCCTGGCTTTACGATTCCGACTGGCTTTCCTGCAAAAATGCAGACATAATCAACGAGACGCTATAACATCTGCAGACAATGCGTTTTGCTACTACCTTGCTTGACACCACACCTGCACTTTCTTTTGGAAACTGTACAGTTAACGTCGCCATATTTTCAATTGAAGCTCAAGTTCACGTTGCTAAGGATCATGACCACTTCATTTTTCGAGTTAGTCACAGGGTCTAGATTGAACTGGGTCCGTGTTGTCCACAATGAATGCATAATGTTCACATTTGAAGCTCATCAGTACTTGCTGCTATTTGCTATGACAATAAAATACACTTGCCTGTTTATTTAGGGCACTTACATTGCCTTCATCAAACAAAAAAAGAACTTGCGATTACTATACTCACTTCGGAATCGTCGGACATAAAATAAGCCGGTCCCAGGCCGCCGCCACTTCCCCTCCCCACGAGCGCCAGGACCCTGCCCTTTGTGCCATCCAGTCCGCCGCCGCCGTACAAGAAAAAATGAATGGCCTCGTAAACTATCATTATTAGCTTCTTTTCACTCACCTCATCTCTTCGGCCACCGTAGCGGCTTCGCGCCTAACTATGTACACATACTTCGACCACCACGCCCTCCATTGGGGCTCCGTCTTGGTTGCGGCCCTTCTGAATTGAGTAGGGTCGCCAATTCTCCCCACAAATCATTCCTATTGGCGACCGTGAATTCCCCATCCAATTCCCCCGACTTACTAACAAGCCGGGGGTGACGCTCCATAAAATTGATCAGAATTTCCTCTTTGCGAATCGGAATTTTGTATCCGGGCATGGTGGTGTGGTGCTCTCCGTACATGTACAGGGCGCAAACTGGCCCTCTGCTAGCAAGACGACCAAGGAATTGAACACATTTTTTTGAATTACAGCCTTCATTTCCAACAAATAAATAGTCGTACGGTGTTTCTTCTTGCACAAACCTGCAATTCAGTAGAAAAAAACAATCAGTATCGGTGCCGTCTGTTCACAACCCCAACGCATGCAACGCAAGCTCACCAATTTTTCCGACGGTAGCAGGACAGCAGACGACTTTACGGCGATAGGGATGGTAATATCGATGAACGGTTATTAAAGCACTTCGATTAATCGTTTTCCAGACAGTGACTAAAGTGGCGTGAAAATTTTGAAATCGTACTATAGAATGCGGAGTACGAACAACGACTGCTCGGCTGCGAAGACCGAGAGCGACTGTCGACTGTTTTCCCGAGTTCTGCCGAGATGGCCAAGCGCTTCCCCACTTTACGCACACGTCACGCAGGCTGCCTGGGGCCGAAGAGAGTCTGCCCCCATAGAGGAAGAAATAAACTACGGAAGGAGCATTACGTGACCCAGCAAGTCTTGGCAAGCGAACTCACCGTCAAGCCATTTCCTTCGCTTTTTACCTCGCGGTATAGGGTCAACACGTGACTGCGAGAGGCAACGTATTGGCCGATAATGTTTGGTTCGCAGTAGTTTCATCCGTTCAGCTGCGCTGCTTCCCTTCTTCACCCTGCAGAGAGGCAGCATTAAACCTACCGCGCGCTCTGATGTGGCGATCACGTGTTGGGCCGTTACTTGATGTCAGTCGTGCTGCGGTGCTCTTTTCTAATTTCTCCTTCCCCATGCCCACCCTCCTCAGTAAGTGCCATATTTAACATACAGGGTGTTCGTTTTTAAGTTTTACGGAATTTTTAGAAAGCGCCTGTGGCAGGTAGCATAAGTCCTATCATTGATGAGGCGGAAATTAGTACGAGAAATTGAAACACATATTCAACTTATTAACAATAAATTACTAATTAACTTCATAATTAATTTACAACACATATTGCAATTTACCAATTGCAGCCGGTGAACTTATTTATTTCACGTACTTTCCAGGCCCGAAGGCGTTACAGAAAGGAGTGGAGTCAAAAACAAAAAAATAATGCAGCAAAATACAAACCAAAAATATTAACAAAAGATATTCGAACAGCGGTCTTGAAGTTGGTTGAGTCGGTGATGAGTGCGACTGATGCGGAAAGGCGATTCCAGTCCGTGCTTGTCCTAGGGATGAATGAGTCACTGTACCGGTGTGTGCGGCACAATGGCACCCCGACTGTGGTCAGTGCGGGACGAAATATAAGACAGAGGGGCAAGAACGGTTTCTTTTAAAAGGGGGTTCAAATGAAAAAAACTTTGAAAAAAAGGGAAAGACGGGAACATTTGCGGCGTGACGAAAGATCAGGTAAGTTGACAGTTCGTTTCATTGATGATAGCGAGAATAATTAGATAAGACAAAGCGTGCACCGCGGTTTTGAATACTTTCTAGAGTAGAAACTTATGAAGACTGAGTCGGATCCCAAATGGCTGAAGCATACTCCAATTTGGTGCGAACTAAAGTTTTGTAAAGAGTTAGCTTCAGGGACGAAGGGGCAGAGCTAAAATTACGGCGCAAGTAACCAACCATACGGTTAGCGTTATTAGCAACATAGTCAATATGCGAATGCTAAGAAAGGTTATTTGATATGTGAAGGCCGAGATACTTGTAAGAAGTAACTGACGTCACAGGTGCACCATTAATAAAGTAGATGTGCATGACATCGTTACGAGATATTCGCATGGCCTTGCATTTATTTGAATTTAGTCGCATGCACCAATTAGAACACTACTCAGTTACGCGAGTAAGGTCGTCCTGCAGTTCTTGGGAATCGGAAGGATTCGTAATTTTACAGTAGAGAACACAGTCATCTGCGAATAGCTCTATGGAAGAACAAAGAACGCAGTTCTCGAGATCGTTAATATATATTAAAATAACCGCCCAAGCACTCCGCACAGATGGTTAACCAGCGAGGCTGAAACGTGCGGCCCGGGTGTTTAGAAGTGGGTTAAGAAGAAGAAATAAACTTTATTATAACGTAAAAGGATGAATGTGGTTGGGGCCCTTAGTCCAGGGCCCCAATGACTACCGCCACCGCTCTTGCTCGTCGTATCAGGGCCAGCCAGACCTGAGGCTCGGAGCGACGGAGGATCGCCTCCCACTGCGTATATGTTGGTTGGGGGGATTTTAGAATGGGGGTATCAGTTGGTAGTTTTGGGCACTCCATCGTGACGTGGAAAGTCGTCGGTGGTGCACCGCAGCCTGGGCAGGTGGTGGGGTATAAGGTTGGGGAGAACTTGTTGAGAAGGAGAAGGTTAGGAGACGAGTTGGTTTGAAGCCGTCTCAGGGAGACGGCTTCATTCCGGGAGAATGATTTGGGTGGAGGTTGATATCGCAAGCGCCCTAGTTTGTAATAGTCTAGAGTGTCACGGTATGCGTTGGGCAAATTGTGGTAGGCTTGATCTGGGTTGGTCGCCTCACTGCCAGGGGCCCGGCAGGTTAGCTCTCGGGCAGCCGCATGAGCGCGGTCATTGCCCGACAGTGAGGCGTGACCAGGTGTCCAAATCAGCCTGATGCGTAGTATTGAGGGATCTGGAGTTGCGGGGAGTTTGCGTATGCTGGTGAGAGCGCGGTTAGCTTCCTGGGGTATATAACCCCTTATGTAGTAGGCTCGACATGCGTCTTGCGAGTCTGTTATTATGATGTGGTCGTGATTTAGTGATCTTTTCCTGTGAGTGACGATGTGGTTGATGGCGAGTGCTATGGCCACCGTAGACCCCCGTGAGCGTAGCCCCGGTGGACGCTGCATGAGGGTACGATATCACCCTGATCGTCCACCACCACCGACACTTTGTTTTCTTTGTTCTCGGTCGAAAGAGTGTACTGGGCAGCGTCGGTATAATAGGCGGTGCCCTCCGGTTGGGTGTTGAAGAATTTCCGAAGGCATTTAACACGTGCATTCCGGCGACCATTATGATGATACTCTGGATGCATATTGCGTGGTATCGGTGCTATGGTGAGTAGGGTTCTGATGTTTGAGGGGACGAGGACTTGCTCTCACGTACAGGGTGAATGCTGTGGGTAGCCCAGCCTTGATAGCAAATGCCTGCCTGTGGAGGTCAGTCTTAATCTCTTGAGTTGTGCCATTCTGTGTGCTTCGATGTGTTCCTCGATGGTCTTGTGTACCCCTAGAGCAAGTACGTTCCGTGGAAGCATAGAGAGGAATTCCTAGCGCTTGTTTATGCTGGTGTTTATGCGGTTAGTCTGGGTTAGGGTCAGGTTGTGATATGGAAGGTGGTAGGTTAGACGGCTGATAATACATGCCTTGACCAACCGTAGCATGTCAAAGAAGTGGGTTAATCCCGAAGCTGTATTGAAGCGTTTCTCAATTATTGGTTACATGCTTGTGTTTCTAGTGGAACGCAAGTGCCAACGGCGGCCGGATGCTGCTATCCACGACGACGAGCTAACTCGAGATATCGAACGCATGCGACAGCGGCGAGTCGAGGAGGAGGCGTTGCGGGCAGAGCAGCGTCAACGTGGCAATGACGGGAACGCGTTCGCTAACCATGTCACTAACGGCGCTGCCAATACCGCGCGCGCTTGGGCGCGACGTAGAGAACGACGTAACTGACGGCGCAGCCAATGGAGACGTTTATCGAAACATGGGCTGAACGGTTTTTCGTTTCGCCTAGCCATATACAGCTTTCGCTGTAGAGGAGAAGTGGGCCCAGGATTGAGCCTTGATGCACACCTGCTGGTATATTAGAAAACAGGCGTATCCACTTGTCAGGCGTATCGACTTGTCAGGCGTATCCACTTGGAATGAATTTCCAGAATAACACCAGTTTGGAGATATGCACGATAAAACTCGCCGTAAAAAAAAAACGCTATTGTTCCACTTACTTTTTTACCAAAATGCATTGAAGAACAAAAGTAACTGGAATGCCCATGTATTTCCTCCCACACTTTGAGCAATAATATCTCGAAACTGGTGTCATCCTCGAAATTCACTTCAAGTGGATGCGTCTTGCAAGCTCACCGGCTACAATTCATAAATTGCAATATCTGTCGTAAAGTAATTAACTGAGAAGTTCAATTGTCAATTTTTGTTAATTAGTCAAATATGTCTTTCCATTTTTCGTGCAAATAATGTCCGCCTCTTCGAATAACCCAGCTCAACGATAAGAATTATGCTACCTGCCACAGGCAATTTTGAAAAATTCCGTAAAACTGAAATATGAACACCCTGTATATTGTTTATTCCGTCACTATAGTCACTATAGTGGCAATTATAGTTGGCACGAAATTAAACATTATTCTTCATCAGGGGTTATATATACCCTTGTATTTCTTATCCTGGTTCCACCTTTCAAACGTTTTAATGGTTACTTACTGAGTAGATAACTGTGTTTCAGCCTTCTTAAAGCGCCCGAAAAAAAGTCGATTAATCGACGAAAAAACCCGCATCAAAAGCGGATTAATCGATTATAGGCTAAACAGACGAACGATTAATCGTTAATCGATTAAAATATTTAATCGACCATCCCTATACGGCGACGTTTGACGCTTCTTCTTTAAGGGCCCGGCGCAAGGTTTGTCATTTTTCCCATTATATTGATGGTCCGTGAAAACATTGCAGGTACTCATTCTCAAAAAAATAAAAATAGAACGCACACACTAAGCTCGCACAAGCGCTACGCCGCTCTCTTTCGTCTCTGCTCAGCCCGACCAATTGAAAAATAAGGAGCCATGTTTACACCATGCCCCTCTCGCGGTAACCGATGGCGGACACCCGACTTTCACAGACTCATAACTAAAACATGTTGCTTTATACCAGTACTGGTTCCAGTTATTTCAAGTATGGGGCATGGTTCTCCTTCATAGTTATTGTTCAAGTTCAAGATGGAGGACCTCTATGCTAGTGTGCTCCCGCCAGCAGCATATACAGTAACTCTAATAATCCCAGGCCAATTGTGCACACTATCTTGTTTTCCATTTGCTTTGCACACTTTCAGTGCAGTGTGACGATGCCTAGAACTGAGTGGAAAATAATGGCTCGTGTGTGGTCTGGACATGAAATATTGTATGCATTTTGTCAATCAATCAGACTTCAGACAGCACCATGAAGTGAACGATATGCCCTCTGTTGCAAGAGGGACGACAGTGGCGCATGATGTCGTCTCCGCTAACAGCAGAAAACAGATCCTCCCGAGCGCGAAGAGAACATTGTTCTGCGTGGCATTCAAGCCAGCTGGTCTGCATGCAACCCAACTGCATTAGACAAATCCATATGGGTGTCCACCACGCTTGCAAGAACGACAAAGGCTAGAGGAATATGGGCTCTCTGTACTGGCCAGAACCAGGCAGGCTATGTGAAACATTTTCTGACAGCCTCCACAAGATGATCACAGCTCACGCAGGCCAACCTGACCTACTGAAACTTCCAAAACTTTCCATATCCACTTACAACGGGCAACACACTATTTGCATCCGCCGACTCGCAGAACTTTGATTGTATTTGATTTGTATGATTCTCTTGAAGTCAGTGCGTACCAGCAGCCCAGCAAAGGCATGTCTCAAGGCGCAGTTCGTAATATGCTTGTAGAAACAGCTGAATCACTAGTAGAAGCATCGAACTAGGTAGGAGCCATGATACCAGCAGCATGTCCAGTGGATGAAAGCCAAATGACGCTGCTCACTTTACCGACGCCTAAGCGTCATCGTATTGTGAAGTACTGCAGCTGGCTGACGCCTTTGTCGCCGTACGTACCCAGAACGTTGGCGTGCTTTAGATGCTACGGGACTGGTTACAAACAAGACATGCATGCGCTCACCTCTTTGCACAAAGTCAGAAAAGGTTCGAACGGCGAAGATACGGCTTCAGGCGAGAGACGTGAACGATTTCGGTGGTGCGGCAACGGCGGCCAATAGCCGTGCTGACAGGAGCGACGCGATAGTTTAGGCAGTTGTTCTTTCAAGCATGGTGTACGAGCCGAGATACCTGTGCTGAAAATTTTCACAGAGCCCCGGCACTCGAGCAGGTCCACAGGAGCACTTCGTCGCCTGGGCGGAACGAAATGACGCGACGCGTCGCATCAGAACGGACTTTCCTGTTGTCCTGAATGGTCGCGGTGTTGGCGTGCGCAATTTCACGCGATGTGGGCTGCGAACTCTTCGGGAAGAGATGTAGATGGGACGGCAGGCGTGGAGATTAAGGTGGTGTCGAAAATAAATCACGGTGCACGGCCGTATGCGAGGAAAATGGGGCTGTATGTAGTTTGTGCGTTGAACTGCAGTGCTATAAACAAACGTGACGAAAAGAAGTGTCCCAGTTTTTGTGGTCGGGTTCATCATACATAGAGGTCACGTCGAACAGAGTTGGATGGAAACGCTCGGTAAGACCCATTGGTTTGGGAATGATACGCTGTACTCTTATGAATGGTGTTACAGCCCTGCAGGACTTCAGCAAGAACATGCCAAAGAAATGTATTCCCACGGGCACTCGGAAGAACACGAGGCGCAGGTGATCTGAGTTATATGTACATTGAAATTTAGTTTGAAAAATTGTTCCAGGTTCATGACCTCGGTAATTTAGAAAATGGTACGAATTATTTTCTTCCAGCTATCAAGCACAAACTTACCATGTCCTTTATGGCCAGGCTTTACAGCGCTAAATATTGATTCGATACGCGTATCTGAAGGCCTCCTAAAGTGCCATCGCGAGACTCCTCGATACAGTTAAACCTGCTTATAACGACCCTCGATATAACGAATTTCTGGATATAACGAGGTTTTTCTATTCCCCGCCTTTACTCCATAGAAGCACATGTATTTGAGAGACCTCTACGTAACGAAGTGGCAATGGGAGACCCCCTCGATATAGCGAATTTTCCCCGCCGGCAATCTAGATAGAGATTTCGCCCCAACATTTGTCATTTTTGCTCGAGCAGCAACCGGAAGCACCTTCGCCGCGACGGAATGCGAAGCGAGCGCACGTGTGCGTGCGTGCGAGCGTGTGCGAAGCGGGTCTGCATCCCTCGACCCGGCGATCTTGCCGCCGCGGGCGTGACCTTTCCACCTCCCTTCATTCAACTTTGATCCTGCCGCTTGCTGCAGCTGGCCTAGCCTGCCAAGCCGGTACTCTCTCCTTTTCCAGTTGATCTTGCCGACGTGCTGGCAGAAGCTGTGACACATCACACTCGATGAGCCCGGACACGCGCTGTCAAACGCTGGCGGCGTGTGGAAGCGCCTCTGCAGAAGCGAGCGAAGTGACCTTCGTGCTCTTGTCTATCGCTTTAACGCAAACTGAGCGCCGAGAACACACAGCACGCACGCACAAAGCTACGAGCCGCCGACGCACCTACACTGCCTAGACTCTGCCCCAACGCAGATCGCCTTCAAGATACGGCCCGCGCGCCGCCGCGCAGTACGCAGTTGATGCCAGAGTGCAGTACAACGCCGCCCTCCCCCCCCCCCCCCCCCCCCCCCTTTGCTTCCTCGCCGGTGCCTCGAGCGCAACGGAAGGCGCGCTTCTTCCCTGCTTTTCTATCGTGCGCGCGCGAGATTTGGACGCGGCCGTCGGCTCCCGTCGCACATACAGCATACGGCGCACGGCGACTGCGTTATCGCCCTTCGACTTTACACGGAACATCTATGAGCCAAAACCAATTTAGGGCTACAACGCGTCATAGACACCATCTTTAGATAGCAAATACGGATCTCAAGGGCCGTACTTTTGCTGCCGGAAACCGAAAATACGTCATAGTTGTCGCCCCCGGCACTTTGGGCGGCCAATGCCATCGTCAAGCCACCGAGCCAAATACGTCATAGTTGTCGCCCCCGGCACTTTGGGCGGCCAATGCCATCGTCAAGCCACCGAGCCAAGCGACATGAAAAGTCAAAATGGCCGCTCGGGCCGGCGCGGGGTTACAGTTCGCAACGTACGATGCGGGAACGGTCCCACAGTTGCGACGCAACAGCGGGGTTACCAATGCATTGTTCTATGGCAGCTGTGCCAGGACTGGCCGAAAACGACGTAACAGCCTGGAAAACGCAGTACCCGGGAACGTAACAGCGGAACGCAACAACAGAACGTAACTGTAACACTATACGACGCTACGACGCCATCGTGACGCTCGCTCTTGGTTTCCGATGCCTCGCGCTTGTGCGAAACGATACGCGTCCACGCATCCAATACCTGGTGTGACATTCCGAGGAGTGCTTCGACGAAAACGGAAAACGGGTGCGCGTTACAATCGAGGGCGTGTTAGAATCTAGTAAATACGGTAAGCGTTTCTTTTTCGAATTTTCGTGCCGAACCTGTATATAACGAAATCCTCTTTCTAACGAAGTTTTTCGGGAGTTTGTCAATTTCGTTATATCCAGGTTTAACTGTAACTTCATCCAGAGAATCGAATATTTCCGTAACTTAATCTAATTATCTGTAGGCGTGTGTAATCATCCAGAAATTTCAAGTCAAACCCTTGGCCAGGCTACTTCTCCAAATGGTCGGTACAATTTTCTCACCCTCGAGATCATGAAACAATGTTATTGTCTTTCAAGTATCTGTGATTTCTTTTTTTTATTCAACAATAAAGCAGCTGCATGGAAATCACTACAAGGCACCAAGAAACTATCTTGCCTCTAAACCACTCGGGAGCAGCTTCATAAAACAGAATTTCTGCGAAAATCCTGCATTAGATAAAATCTGCATTTAGCATAACGTCAGTTTGCTGAAAAATATTAAGGAATGTACAAATATATAACGTAAATATTCTGCCATTAAAAATGTGCGGGATTAATAATTAAGGCTTTCATTTCGCAAACGAGAAGATGATTAAAGGGGCTCATGGTAGGGTGAAGCATGTCCCACCACTTACTTTTTGGCGTTTTGGTTTTATAGTAGAACGTAAAAAAAAAGAAAAAAAAACGTTAACTGAGGCGCGTTCGCAGACGCCAGCCAACGCATAGGGCCGTCGCCCGCACGGCAGCCTTCTCAGCGTCCCGTGCGCAGAGCGCGCAGCCTGCTAGGAGAGGATATCGAGGAGGAAAGAGCGGGAGTGGAGGAGAGTTTCGCTAGTGCTATATTCTAGCCGCTGTAGCTATATTAAAGGGACACTAAAGAGAAACAGGAAGTTCAGCTGGAATAAAAGAGGGACCTTCAGGAATGCATGCAGTTTTTGTTGGGTGCAAAAATATGAGTTATTAGCGGAGAAATTCGTAAGCAAAGACCAAATATCTCTTCCTCAATTTCTCTCACCCCATATTTGGCGCTGAAGCAGTGTCGTCACAGATTTCATTGCTCTCGGCGAATCAGAATGCGCCATGATACGTCACCGCTTGCGTAAACGGCCGAGGCACTGGATGCATCATGGCTGCATGCATGGTCGCTGCGTTTGCGTTCGCCGAGATGGATATCGTTGCTGCAGCTGAACCTTGGAACGAAGAGCTCGCCAGGGAAGTAGGACTGCATTTCAGCGATATTCAGTGAAACGGAGCGCGGAAATGATCCTCCGTGTTCGAGCGGTAGGTGTTTCCGCGTGCGATGGCGGTGAGCCGCCGGCCGCGCCGGCGGAGAGCTTCGTTTTCGTCGACGGAAGGCGAAGCGTCCGGTCCGCCAGGCGACGATGTTCGCGACAGAGCAAGCGTAGAAAGTTGCGCACATAATCGGTATGGTTATTTCGTGGCTTTATTTAATTACATTCAGCACTCACCGAGCCGCCAGTTTGCTGCTGCACGGGCACCGGAAGGTGGTTTGATGAAGGCCGCATTGAGGGAACAGCTGCTCGAGAAAGGACTGGCCTCTGGGGCACGCCAAGATACTTTTCGAGGGCAGGATTATACACATAATCCGAGGGCGAGAAATTCAGAAAGCACACCATCGGTTTCTCTGGCTCTTTTGCCGTTTTATCATCGGCAGAGCACTGGGCGAACGCCGGGGAGCCGGGGCTCACCGCGCGACACCACATGAAAGGACACAATCGAGTAAACACTGCCGCTGCTCCTGAGCAAGCACCTTGGGCTATTTATACAGCCCTCAACACTACACACACGAGGCATTTTCTGGCTGTTTCCAGCGAAGTCAACGTTTTTTGAGCCACGCAACACGCAACCAAACACCGTAGAGCGGAACAGGCGCGCGCGACGATGCATTGACCAAAAACGAAACTACGAAACTATCACGACCGGATGTATCGCCATGCCATTTTTTCTTACTTATTTAATTTTGTGCTAAACTTGTACTTCCTCGCTTGAAACGGTTTAAAAAGTTGGCAAATGCTGTTTATGTACGTTTAAGGTGTATTTCATTTTGCTGTTTTATTAACAGCGATAAATCGCTCTCGACCAATCGCGACCGGCCTGCATTTGTAATCTCCGACGTCAGAACATGTAGTGCGGGAAATTCGAAGGGGCGTCAGCACCTATCCTTCAGTTTTTCGCTATTTTCTCGCCTATTAAACATCTGTTTACAGTAAGAATGGTATGGCTGTGATCGTGAAAGGATAATCTACCATTTAAGCTCAACTTCCGGTTTCTCTTTAGTGTCCCTTTAAGGTAGAGTGTACTACAATATGGTCGAGTGGGACGAGCGGCGCATGCTTTTGCAGTCAGGCGCCCGACGTGGAAAAATACTGGGGCGGCGCTGCGGTCGAAGCGGATTGGGCCGCTTCAAGGTCGCGCCGTTGGAAACTGCTGGCGATACTGCTCGGCAGTATCGCGCGCTGGTATTTGCGTTCAGACCAATCAAATGGGGTTCATAATTGCACACGACATAT
This sequence comes from Dermacentor silvarum, assembly GCF_013339745.2. Classification (NCBI taxonomy): domain Eukaryota; kingdom Metazoa; phylum Arthropoda; class Arachnida; order Ixodida; family Ixodidae; genus Dermacentor; species Dermacentor silvarum. The sequence continues at coordinate 398,775,920 of NC_051154.1, read as the reverse complement.
AGTTATGCCTTAAGAATAAATTCCTTTTCTTTGTCTTATTTATTTATTGTTTATTATTTTTTAATGCCGCTCGATTATTGCGCGTGCATTGCGGCCGCAGTGTCGGCTTTCATTCTACTATGTTATTATTGTACGGTTCCCTTTGGAGAAAAAAAAATACTTTTCTCGTTCTTCAAGCAGCATGTATCTCTCGTGTGTATTGTTACGCATATAGTTTTCTATCAGTAGGTCTTGCGAAACGCAGACGAAGCAACATATGTAACCTTCCTGCTTCCCGTTTCAAACAAGTAAAGCATATCTGCCCCATCCGGCGCCTTGTTGATTTACGGGAAGCATTGATATAGATATAAAAAAAGAGTAAACTGCAGTGCAACATTCCATTCAAGTTTCCGCCTTTCTCGCGTAACAGAATGCGGAGTAATTGGTACGGGGTTATTTATTGCAGTCGGACTTCGAGCGCCCAAAACGGTTTTATAGTTAGCCCATTCTACATGCTAATCTTTGGCCGTAAGCCGTACATGGAATTTTTTTTCCAGTCGATACTTCAAAAAAGAAAGAAAGAAAGCCTGCGCCGTAGCCTAATTAGTGCCTATATCGTGGATACGGCTTTGTGCTGCTAAACTGGAGCTCGCGGGTTCAATCCAGGTCGCGGAATTCGATGGGAACAAAATGGAAAAAGACTCGTTTTGCCATCCACTTTCTGGGTCATTTACGGCTCCGCGGTAGCTCAATGGTGAGAGCATCGTACGCGTAATGCGAAGACGTGGGTTCATTCCCCACCTGCGGACAGTTGTTTTGTAGCGTTAGTTACGCTGGCCTAGCCAAGCCCGTTTCGCGTGGCACATCAAGAGCCGTGCTGCGCATGCGCAAGGATCAGTGATGTCACACGGCTTGCGCACCGGAGCCAGGGGACCGGCACCTCTCGCGCACTCCGCTGCCGCCGCGCGCGACTCACCGCCGCCGGTCTGCGCATTCCAGAGGAGTGACGTCGTAGCCGTGGTAGACGCACTGGCGCCGGCGCGCGCTCGCTGTGCAGTCGCCGTCTGACACTGCGCTGGAGCCGCTGCGCTTCTGACTGGCGTTTGTGTGTGTCATTGGAGCAGCAGTAAGCATGACAATCAAGCTAATCCTTGACAATCTAGACAACCAGGAAAGCTAAGAATATCAGCTGAACCTTTGCTAACGCTACGTATATCCTGGCACAGCCGAGCTAAGCCACTGCAACATTTTTTTTTCATACACTTAAATTTCTGTTAATTTATCATTTGCTTTAATTGAATTAGTAAGTACAAGTCATTTCCACTATGTTGTCCTTGGTGTCATTGTTGGCTTCTTGTGGTATGATTAATAAAAATCTGGCCCCTCGGTTCCCATTCTTCTCGTTCACACACACACACACACACACACACACACACACACACACACACACACACATATATATATATATATATATATATATATATATATATATATATATTGTACTGAAGGCGATTGACCGCGCTTCAATGTCTGGGAAAAGGAGACGACGATGCGTGTGGTTGTTGTTGACGCTCTAGCTCGCGCTCGCCGGTAACCAGACCTGCCTTTCAGACAGCCTTCTGTAACGCCCCATCCAGGCCTGCTTGAAGACCAACACCGCCATTTTAATATATATCTATATAAGATGGTTTTGCCTGCTATGACTATTATTGCTGCGAATGAGAGTTTTATTTCCAGTATTCAATAATAAGTGTGTTACTGCAAACACGAGCGCTTATTCCGGTCGCGAGTTCTCACTTTTTCATTTCAATTATTGCATTTAGCATATTTGTTATTTTTCCCGTTACCTATATATATCGTAAATATGTATGTCTATGTACCCTTTCATTTAATTACCTAGAAATACATTGCTCATTAATAAATCTGGTTTATTTCACTCTTTGTTTTCTTCCATCATTGGCCCTGATCAATATCCACCAGCAAGAAGCGCGTGTAAAATGACACGATATCAATAATAAAATTTTCTTACGTAGCCTTCATGGTGCGGAGATACCAGTTACATTGACAGTGGTAAAAACAGCAGTTCACCTGGCTAAAACTACATTTGGCACCAGCCGTCAAGAGTCATGGGCGCACAGAAGCAACTAAACCATTAAAAAATGTACTGCACAGAGGTTCTGAGAGAAAAACTGGGCGTCCGCCAGAGTCCGCGTAGCAAACGGGCGCTCGCTAGCGGATGACGCGCTTGACAACGACAGCAAAATTGAAGACGTCGCATTGTACAATCTCTGCCTCAAATATACATGTTTGGCAAAATGGTTTAAGCATAAATTTGCAGTTGAAATAAAGCGCTATTTTAAGAGCGTACTATGCGCAATCGGCCTGGGCGCCCGCCGCGAAAGTACGTTAAGTATGCCGCGGAGCGCGTCTCCGCCCCAATCCAGTTCGCTCGCAGCGCCCTCGCAGTATTTTTCCACACGCGGCGCCTCAGCGGCAGAGCACCGTTCGGCCCACTCTAATTAAGGGGCTTTAGCTCGGACGGGTTGCGGAGAGCAGCCGATTTGGGAGGAGAATTTTCTTTTATTGCGATAGCAATTATATGGACACTTCAACCGGATTTCTGCCGTAGCCGTCGCCGTGAGGTTCCGTATAGATAAAATCTTCACCGCGCGCCGTATGCCCGAGCGGAAGCGTGCGGGGACGCGCGCTATCACGGAGAGCGAACGCACTCAATCTCCCACGCGCAAGCAACGAAGCGGGAAGCGAGCGCCGGAGGGAGCGGGGGGGGGGGGGGGGGGGGGGCACTTCTACTGTGCCAACAACCGCGCTCGTCGCTCGACCGCACGGTCTCTTATCTCTCCCACGCGCAAGCAAGGAAGCGGGAAGCCAGCGCCGGAGGGAGCGGGGCGGGGGGGGGGCGCACTTTTTCTCTGCCAGCAACCGCGCTCGTCGCTCGCCGCACCGTCTCTTATCTCCACACGGCTCTGACCTTTATGCACTGTGCATTCGCCGCACAGTTTCCGTTGATGCGATAGACCGCACGTACCTTCGCCCGCTGCTTGCTGCCAGCGTTTTGACAGTCGTTGTCTGCAGTCATTCAGTGTGATCTATTCATGTTTGTTTGTGCGCGCTCACACCACGCTTGTTCATTCAGTTAGTAATAGTCGGGCCACATTTTCCAACGCACGCTACACATGTAATGCTGCCCGGATCGGCAGTGCAGCGCTACAGGTGTGTCCCTTCGCACGCGCGCTGCCCACGGGAAGCGCTTCTCATCAACACCACCGTTTCACACGCGCCTTCTCGTGGTCATTCAGTCGCTCTTCATGTCGGTCTACTTACGCCGCAGCACACCTGCTTACTTAATCAGCTCATGTTTACTACAATTCATATTGCTACCAAAGCCGCTCACCTTACATCGTATGACATTGCTGTGTTGCTATCGCATTCATTGCTTGGCCCTTAGGGCGAAACTGTGACATTTTTCCCCCTTGCCCTTGCCACCACGGGCTGGGTAGCTGGTCGGCAGTGACACGTGAGCAGTGGCGGCGATAAGTCACCAAAGTCACCCTCCGTGGAGCCGTCGAAACCGGCCAGTTGTCATAGTTACGAGGGGGGTCGGCGGATTTGGGGTCGCCGTGGGCGGTCGCTTTGGGAGCCCGTGGTGCTGCCGGTTCCACGACCGGAATGGTCGACTCCGCGAAGTCGGTGGGGAGGGGCGCTTCGCCGTTGGAGCAAGTGGTTCGGCGGGTGAGCTCACAGGTGAGCTATTCGATGGACCACGTCAAGCCTTGCTGGCTTTTTGTCCAGGGTCCTCAACATCTGCTGTATGTTGGAATAAATTTTGATTTGATTTGGCTTCTTTAGACGACGCATCCTCGCTGGAGAGGCTGGTGGCTGTTTGTCACAGCTGTCCCCGATTCGTCGTCGGCGCGAAGTCGATCGACGGGGTAGACAAGCTGGTTGGTCGTTCCGTACGCAAGCGAGCACAGTGAAAAGAGTCAGAGTCGGGAGTAAACAAAAAAAAGCAAGATATTTATCGGCTGATAAATACACACAGATTAATAAAATACAATAATAAAAAAACACAAGACAGACTAACACACCTGAGCTTAATATACACAATGATAAGGACAAATAAATACGAGCGATTAACAGTAGATATAAAAATGAAAGTGCGAGGATGAAATACACAAGAATACACTTAACAGTTTTCACTAAAACAAAGTTCAAGAGCAATCAAAGTGCAAAAGAAAAAAAACGAATGGTGTCATACGCATTGCCGGGCAGCAGCAGCAAATCCATAAACCGTGGAAGTCGGTGCACAAAGCTTTCCCGAAGAAGGCTGGCGGTCCGATCTTGTCGAGGTGGATGCGAATTGCTGAGCTGGGGTTCCCGGGAGTCTAGATCTGACGACTTCCCTCAAGCAGGTTGAGCTAACTTGAGGTGAACTACCGTGAGCTTCGTTGCAGACGCTGGTTTGACGTCTCGTACGTCAACAAGTTCATCGGAGTTCCGACGTGGCCAGGCGGCCCAGGCAATACTGGACGGCACTAGCCCCCCCAACGGCTTCTCAGCAGCGCATAGGTTCAGCTTCTAGACTAATCAGCAGGGCCTAAAACATGCGCTTAAATAGCCTCTCCTTTCCCTATAGTTCCCTAGGTAGGGAAACTGCCGCTATGTAGCATTCTCCGAATTCAGCTCTCTTAGCTCCCAACAATCTTGGCCGCGCCCTTTCACTATGGACGAAGAACCGCAGATTAGCCTCTCTCCCAATGTCAAGGCCCAAGGTTGAGCCCGGCACTACCACGTGGCCGTACGCGCACACTTCGGGGTCCGTAATCGGCGTGACGCGTCTGGAATCGAGATGGCAGCCCGAGCGGCCACGACGCTTTTGACGCCCGTAATTCGGCGTGTCGATGTCGAATGCATTATACGCTGCACAGCCAGGAGCCCACGTTTTTGACACTCGTAATATAAATAGTTCGTTAGCTTTATTTGTTTCATTTGTCATGAACAATACAAAATCCGCGCGCTGGGTGTGCAGTAGCGTAAACTTTTCAGGGGATTTCTTGCATACTTTTGAAATGATCGCGCAGTGGTATTTACCAGGCTTGAACTTTATGTGCTCAATGTGTCTCTGCAGAGTTCTTGTTGCCGGCAAGGGGGCAACATTTTCCCTGACGAACTCATAGCCCTTGCTCCCACAGGCAACCTTTTATGTGAAGACGCTTTTGAAGCATACTTCAAAGCGTCTGAGGTAGACCATGGCTTCCCTCGCATGGTTCCCTTTTCTAGTACATTGACTTGGTCACTAGAAAGCACACGCCCCAATTATTGTTGAAGGCTATCTCTCCAGACTTTCTGCTTTCCGCCGCCGCTTCTGCTTCAGGTCAAGACGCCGCTCCAGATCAAGTTCTCTCTAGGACTTGGCAGGCTTCGCACTTTCTGAGAGAATGCATTTAGCACAGTATTAGCCGGAACAGTTCTGAAAATGGACTAAATTTTGAAGTTCTGTGCTGCGGCGTTTCTACAGCAGACACAAATATGCACTTGGACTTAAAATAGACTGTTACAGCAACGGTTTACCACAAAAAGTACTTCAATACGTTGGGCAGAAGCAGAGCTATTGGCAATCAAACAACCACTATGCGGTGCTTCCGCGCCTTCAGTTACTTGCACCTCAAAGGCTACAGCGGAAGGCAGGGTGGGCCCACAACGCTCCGCCTACTGAATGCCAAGGTGGCATGCAGTTCAAATTTTACTTTGGATTATCACGTAGACGAACTTACTTCGAATTTCGGCACGAAGGGCCAACCAGGGTTGCTATCAGTGAGTTGCAGTATGCTCTGTGAGTGGACTTCTCGCGGTACCCCTTTAATATAGATGAGATACAGATCTCGCCAGGGCTGGATTATGATACATCGATAGGTAGCATCATAGTGATAGTAAATGTGTTCACTGCTGTTCACCCGTGTTCACCCGTGCTGCAGGCTGTGATATTAATACTAAGTGACAGTCCTTCAAATGCTTACTTGTATTCTCAGATATTTCAGGGAGTCACTGAACAGAGCATTAATTCTCTCTGTGCACAACAAGCTACAAGATGTCTTATAATTCAAAAGTAGGATTAATCAGCTGACCTGGTGTTGCAGACTGCGGGTTCCGGAAACAGTCAGTGGACGGTTCTGCTACTGTCACACCTGCGAGGACAAAACATGCCATGAAATTAGCAAGCATATCTGTGTCAAGGCAGCCGCAGAAAAAACTCCGCGTCAGAAAATACTGTGTCTGACAGTCACAAATTGACTACTGAACCTGTGTCGAAGTAAAACCGGGAACACGTATGCTTGCCCTAGCATGGAGTTGAATAGTGATTGTAAAGACAGTTTTTAGACAGTGGCCCATTATTTTCTTACCTGTTGATAATGCAATCAGCTGCTCCACGGTCCCCTCAGCAGTGATATCAGGTGTAGCTGAATGTTGTGGTGTATCTTCCATGACAAAAACATTGCAAACGTTTTCATTTTAGTCATGATCAGCCTAACATTTGAGGTATCTGTATCCCCAGTTGCACATAAGTATAAGCCCTCAGCACCAATTGACGAGTCAGTTGCATCCAGTTGCTGTCGCACCCCTCTAAGTCTTCAAGATGGAAAAATGTCAAGCCCAATTGCAGGCCCCAGGCCAATTTTTATGCATAAGACACCCCCTGATAAATGACAAACCTTAGTGCGTGTTTACCAAGCATTGACGGCGTGCAGATACCACAGCACTCTCACTGGTCACCTATAGATATGATATTGTCAGCAAAATAACCTGAAGACTTGTAATTTTACTTTAGACCTCACCAGGAAAAATGCTCGGAACTGCATCTGGCTTCAGTCGTTTCTTTCCTGCCAGACTGCCCTCTTCAAATTGATTACGAGTGAAGTGACCCAGCAGATATGCAGAAAAACAATGAAGAACTGGTAGGGCATGAAGCATTGTATCAAAAATTTTGTTGCACTCGCTTTTTCATGCCCTACCTTAAGTATGCATCGTGGTACTACGCGACCATAGGCTAGTGCCGTCTGTGTACGAGTCCTTCACTGCGTCCCAGCTGTTATCTGGGCATACAGCTGTTTACCGTTCTAATCAAGGTAACAATATTGTTTTGACGTAAGCATGCGAATAGCAGGTTTACGAAGCAATGCCATAGCCATGTCCCAAGGCTGAGTTAAATGTCACAGTACAGGTGGTTTCTACGAATTTCTATTCGCATGCGGAGATCCCAGCTGATAACGCGAATAATGCTACGTCGCTATTGGACAGGAAATAAAGCGCATTTTATTATAATTCTGGTTCCCAACACAGCGACGTCAACTAAGCAAAAATAAAAGCACAGTAACCAATCGCAATGCTCTAAAGCCAACTAACAGCTGCCAGGCAATGAAGCGACAACCATCCATACCACGGTGAGAACTGGACGACACCGGCAAAACGTTCACACTTGATAATACAAGGTTGCTAACTATTACCGTTATTACCCTGCAATTATATTAATAAGCTTCCAGTCTGCGCTCGTAAACTAAGCACATCTCACACTACACCCAAACCTGGAAATGGTACATGCACGCAAACACGTGTACTTAGACACGCACACAGACTGAGTCTTGATACTAACGGTAATATCTATATGAATACAAGAATGAGATTCATATGGACCGAAGGGCACTTACCTCGCAGGTCGTTTCGGAGCCGGCCTGCCATACGCAGCAGCCACTGGAGTCAGCGGCGTCTTGCAGATTTTGCTCGTGGCAAATGCCTGGCTATTTTCGGTGCGGTTGGGCACGCAACACCCCGTCATAGTAAAAGAGCTGTCGGTCCGTCGTAGGACATTTAGTTTTACAATTCACCCGCGAAAACCACACGTGCCTCGACCAGAAGCACCGAAGCAGCCAGAACAATAACAGAGCCGATGTCGATTGCGCTTGGCAGGCCGGAACTTGCGGAGCGTTGTCGTCGCCTGCGAAGTGTTGGCTTCTCCGCAGCGCGGCGGAACCAACCACTTTTGACCACGTGATGGCACTCGGCGAACAGTGGTGCTGGAATCACTGGAGGCGGAGCGAGCGGCGCGCGGAAAACAGGGGCGCAACTCTGGCTCCCTAAAGGGAACCTATACAGTAAGTAACCCTACTCAATAGGTGCTTGGGGCGCCACATGGAAAATGGCCGCCATGGGAGCGGCCCAATTATCACACTTTGTAATTGCACGTCGGTAGTTGCAACAATCACGCAGCAAGGTTGTTATAGCAGTCAGTTTGGATCTTTTACACCTGTACCTTTGTCAATTCGTCCAGTTTGGGGCCAAATGTACCCGTGAGAAGCATGTCATACCGGGCTTGACAGGCCCGGAGGTTCAACAGACACTCGTGCTACTTGCGGATTGCCTACTTTAAGCTTGTCATTCTTGTACAGCTCGTTGCCTGCCAGTTTATAAGCCTTGGCAAGCTCCAAGTTCTTGGAAAGGGTACCAAGGTTGTCGCGGCGTTTCACCGACTTCCCGGTGGACGCGGGCATTCCGTCAACCTTCGTTTGGGTTCCCATCGGTAGAGCAGTTTCGTTTGCGTCTCGGCCATCGCAGTCGATGCAGGAGGGGAAAGGCGCTGGCCGGGCGGGCACCAACGATCTCTCGACAATCGACGGGGTGTGCGACGCTCAAGTGTCAAATAGCGTCGCAACACGTGTCACCGCAATAGCGTGGTATCGCACCTTTCGCTGACCCTGATGTGACAGCGACCGAATGTCCACTGGGACACCCTTCTCAGATACCGCGCCACGAAACTTCCTTCACTTCAAACGGCGCGCGATCAACTGGCGAGCTAAAAGCTGAGTCCGTTTTTACCGATAAGCGAAGAAAACCAAGAAATAGCGTACTAAACGAACCACCAGGGGCTTTAAATAAACTGCAACAATCGTGCACTGATCAGGCAACGCATTTATGGCTTTTGAGCGAACCTCCTCATTTTACGTTTTGTATTTTCAGACATACGTTTTGAATTTCCTACGCGATGTTATATATTACAAATCTGCAAAAAATGCTATCCAGAGTTACAATGGCAAAAAAATTATTAATCCTTTGCTTGCGTTTTTTTTTTGCTTGCTCTCAGAGGGCTCACCATGCGCCTGCACGCGGTCCGAGCATGGTCGCTCAACGTGAATCGGAATTCACTATACACGTGGTCTGGGCATCGCAGTTCTTAGGGAATCGTAACAGCAGATAGCCTTCAAGTCATGCTATAGTAATAGCCATATGCGAACGACAACTGCAGCTTGGAATAAACAGATTGTCTAAATGGGCAGATGAAAATGGTTTTAAAGTAAACACGCCCAGAAGAGCACTTGCGTACTCTTTACAAACAAGAGAGGCCTAACGCCTGTCCCAAGTATTGAAATCAAAAAGCAGATGCGCTGTGTGTGAGCAGCGATCACACGGTTTTAGGAGTCATTTTAGATTCTAAACTCACGTTTATTCCTGATCTTAAAAGCACGAGGACAAAATGCTTGACGGCAATGAATCTTAAAACTTCTGTCGCGCACAACATGGGGCACTGATAGAAAGTGTCTGCCTAACTTGTACAACAGCCTTGTGCGGTCGGGCCTAGTATACAGAGCTATAATATATAATTTCGCAAGGCCAAGTGCATTAAAAATACTAGACACCGTTCACCATCTGGGTATCCGTCTCGCGACCGGTGCCTTCCGACAAGTCCGATCCAGAGCCTCTATGTAGAGTCAAATCAGTGGTCATTTCATCTCCAGATGTCCAGCAGTTTTACGGATTATCTGAGAATACACGCGAACATGGAACATCCTTATTATTCAACCATGAATGACATGACCGCTCCCACTCTTCCATAATTGACCTGCAGGGAGAAAGCCGTACTCTTTGCCTGTGAGGCCATAATTGACCTGCAGGGAGAAAGCCGTACTCTTTGCCTGTGTGGAATCTTAGTGAAGAAATGGGTGTTCTGCTGCTTGAACATTGTCCTATGGCTCCAGGGAAACTGCTACCACCATGGTAGTGGCAGATCATGGATTGTGACACATCGTTTGTAGAGGACACTAAACACGCGCCAGAGGCACACATTAAAGTGCATTTCTTAGAACTCGAGTCCAAGTACTGGAGTTCAGAGTTTTACACAGACGCTTCTAAGTCATATGCCGTGGTATCTCATGCAGCGGTTGGTCCATCCTTCTCGGAGTATGGGCGTCTTGCAGTGGAGTTTGAGGTATAGTAGCGGCGCCTGATGGCTGCGAAAAACGTCATCTGGGTAGTACCAGCTTGGATAGTATTGAGCCCTGGCTGTGGCGAAGCACGTTTCTAGCCCGCGTTTTGCGTCGATTCGCACTTTTTTCTGCCCTGTTTCGAGTGCAAAAAGGCTCGTGACTTCTCACAGACCATGGCGACCAGGCTGCGAGCTGGCCGCAGCCTATAGTTTTACAAAAACGGACTCTCCGTGTGCCGTGGGACGTAATGCTGTAAGCAGAAGACATCGGCGACGCCGATCCGGAGAGACCTAGCTCAGCCTCGAAAAAGCGTCACCGTCGTTATTGCTGCGTCGTGGGCTGCCATGAACAAGACGGCCTGAATCCCAACATCAGATTCTACCGTTTTCCTTCAAGGCCTCACGCTGTGGAGCGTCGGGCGCGCTGGATAACTGCAGTTCGTCGCGCTGGGTAAGCGAAATGGGAGACCGACATAGCAGCAGGCATGGCTGGTGATTCACGATCCGAGACCCGGCCACAGCGACAATTAACAATTCGACCGGTGCGAAGTGGTTAAGTGACCAAGTGATGTGCAAATGACCACAAATGGTCGGACTGATTCGGTGACAATTCACTACCCCACTACGAGCAGCACAGGTTAGAGAGTTGAATGTGCTCATCCTTGATCTCAAGCCAGCACGTTGAGGCAGCACAGCAAGGTAGTATTGATTACACCATATCGATCTTCGAGCGCTGTCATTAAAAGCTACATCAAGCGAGCAGTGCACGAGCGCGCGCTGCAGCGCGATTCGCACGTACGTACGTTAGTGCGAGCTTATATGCATTGCATCAGTTATTTATCAATTGCTAGACAGATGGCCACTACTACAGCGCAGGCATAACTACTTGTCTAGCGGCAAGCAGTCAACAAAGATTGCAGGAGACCTGCCGTTTCGCGGCATGTCGAAAGACCGCTGCCGTCGCGGCGCGTACGATCGTGCGCTCGAGCAGTTCCGTACACATGTCTGCTTATCGCTGCTGTGAATTCATTTATAGAAAGCATTTCCTCGCGTTTGTGCGCCTGAATCTAGCAGCGTGCAAACCTTACCTGAAGTTCAACTTCGCAGGAGCGTGACTCGCTTCACTTGCGATTGACATCGCGCGAAAACTTCGCCGCTTATTTCTTGAACGGCGTACACGTATAATTTCTTGCCTTTACGCAGCATGCCACCCATGGAAAAATCTTCGGCGCCCGATATTCGCTGCAAGCCGTGGTACAACACAACCGAAAGTGGCGGGTCCATAATGTAAACGTACTTGCCGAAGCAGACGACCGAGCTTGGTACTACCCAGTTTCGGATTGAGGGCGCTTTTTAGTACCATTTTTGCAGCGCCCCCTGGGCAACGCAAGATCCCCATGGTGTACTGCACCCGGATATAAGTATTTTTACGGCTGAGGCCTATGCACTATTGTCGGCTGTGAAGCAAAACAAAGCTTAAAAAGCTTATATTTACAGACTCCCAAGGCGACGTAAAAACCTTGAAGTCGCTCTGTAAACAGAAAAATCCTGTACTCATTTAGCTCTATTCCACTCTATGCAGAGCGTATATATCTAACCAGCATGTCATTCATTACATATGATGGGCGCCTGGGCATAGACGCATCGAGGGTAATGTGCTAGCTGACCGAATGGCCACGTCAATAATATCGCACGCTACTAATCCTACAGCTGGTGTCCCTACAACAGCTTAAAAACCTTTCTTGTGTAAGAAACTGCAAAGCCACTGGCAACGCTTGTGGGATGTGGAAGCAAATAATAAGCTTCACTTGATTAAGGCACAGTTAGGTTTCTGGCCCTCTTCATTGAAAACACGGCGAACTGATGTCCTATTCGGTCGTTTCGGAATAGGACACTCGTACACTCTAAGAAAAAAAGGACGAAATGGGGTATCGAGGTTAGTCCTTTTGGGGAGTAACTGACTTGCCACAACCATTCGTCCTTTTGGGGAGTAACTGCGAGGGTATGAACTGTTACTCCCCATGCGGTTACTCCATCAAGGCGACTAACAGTTGCTCTTTTCCGATGGCCCTAAGGGACTAACGGTCATTTTTTCCGATGCTCCGCAAGGATGCAATTGACGAAATTGTCCATTTACATGCTGATAAAAAAAAGCTATTGAGGTGACAAAAAAAAAAACGTTTCCACAACAGGAATCGAACTCACGACATCTCGTTCACAAGTTGGTTACCCTACCCACTATACCACGGCAGCTTTTTTTTTTTTTCTTTATTGCCGGGCTTCGACACAGTACACGAAATGAACAACAATAGACAGTACGCCAGATCGCTCAAGTGGCCAAAAAGCCACTGCGGCCAAGTGTTGTTATTTTAAAATTCCCTGAGCACTACCAAAGGCTCCAGCCTTGACAGCCACTCAGGAACATCTGTTTGTGCTTTCAATATCTCAAGAAACCTGTGCACACTTTCGCGGAAGTACATGCGTGCTGGTCTTGCGTCTGGGTCACAAAAATAGCCAGCTATTCTGGAGCGCCATATACTGTGGAGGCCCATCAGCATAATCTGGTCAAACGGAAAACCATCCTCATTATCTGTTGGCAGGTACCTGATCCCGTAAGAGTCGAGCGGTAATTCTTTTTTAATGGTTCTTTGTAGCACATCCCAAAAATATACCCCTTCCCAGCAGTCAAGAAAAACATGGTCTATTGTCTCAAGCTGCTTGCATATGAGGCAGTGGGAACCCCAAGGTAGAAAGAAACCCCTTTCCTCTAGAAAAGACTTAACAGTTAAAGTTCCAGTGTGTAACATGAAAAAAAAGGTTTTGGTTCCCGGCGACACCTGCATTTTTTTAACTCTCTTTAAAACATTTCCACCTGGGCCTCCAGAGTATACGGCCCTGTACAAGGGCACGGGAAACACCACGTCACAAACATCTTTGTACAATTTTTTCCTTTTAACGCTACTCAAATACTCCATCGAAAAACGTGTGTTTAGAAATTTGAGACTTACAACAATTTCTCTGAAGAAACCACGAACGCCACCTGAAACATATTGCGTCGTCACCACAAAATTAGGCAATGCACGCCCGAGTCTTTGTTGACACACCGTACGCAGGAATGGGTCTCTAACATCTCGGAAAAATAAAAACCTGTTTACAATCTGTCGCACAAACAAATGTCCTAGTCCTAAACCACCGGCCTTCACCTGCCGAAACAAGTTCGTGCGGCTGCACCTCTCCCAACTGGACGCCCAAACAAAGACAGCAAAAACACGGTGCAGCTTCTGCACATTTACTCGGGAACAATGCAGCACTTGCATTACGTACCACAACTTGCTGATCAAAAAAAGGTTGCATACCGTAGCTCTTGCGAAGACTGATAGACGAGAACTTTTCCATCGGTCCGCTTTTTCTCGCGTCTCTTGCGCCTGCGCTCGCCAGTATGGATCAGTGTCTTTATAAAATTCCAGCGGCACCCCCAAGTACCTTGGTGGCGTCGTAACCCAAGCCACGTTGGCAAATGTGCCTGGGGTCGAAGGCCATTCTCCGTGCCAAAATCCCAGGCACTTACCCCAGTTTACCCCACTTCCGGTTACCTCACTGAAGCGCTTCACTCCTTCGACTGTTCTGGTAATACTTTCCTTGTCCCTGCAAAGAACCGCGACATCATCTGCATAGGCGAGCAATTTAACCTCGGTCGCCTGTAGATTGAATCCATGGATTGCATCGTTCTGTATTATATTAAGACATAGCGCTTCTATGTAGATGTCAAACAGTAGAGGGCTGAGGGGGCAACCCTGGCGCACAGAACGTCGTACGTTTATGGGGTCCCCCAGCAATTTGTTAACAATTAGCCTCGTAGTGCAGTTGCGGTACTCCAAAATCACTCCCTCCCGGATGACTGAACCGATATTGATGTTGTCCAATATGCAAAACAAAATACAATGTGGCACACAATCAAAAGCCTTTTCTAAGTCCAACTGTAGTAACGCCACACTTGCGTATGTGGCATCACAACATTCGAGTACACATCGCGCCTTGTGACCGAATGGCCACGTCAATAATATCGCACGCTACTAATCCTACAGCTGGTGTCCCTACAACAGCTTAAAAACCTTTCTTGTGTAAGAAACTGCAAAGCCACTGGCAACGCTTGTGGGATGTGGAAGCAAATAATAAGCTTCACTTGATTAAGGCACAGTTAGGTTTCTGGCCCTCTTCATAGAAAACACGGCGAACTGATGTCCTATTCGGTCGTTTCGGAATAGGACACTCGTATATGGCACCCATAGTATTTTGCTGACCGGTGATGAACCACCAAGCTGTGGTAGATGTGGTGAGAGGCTAAGCGTCCTCCACGTCCTCCTGGAGTGTCGCGATGCCGAAACAGAGAGAAAAAAACTTCCTTTAGCATACCGTTATCATGTCCCTTTACATCCCATTAGGTTTCTTATTGAAGAACCGCTTTTTAATGCTAAATCAGTTGTTGATTTCTTGAGCGATGTGGTCCTGCATGTTATTGGTCCAATAAATTCGTAGCGCATCCTCTCTCCAGAGGACCGCTGTGAGAGTAGTTCTGCATAACACATGCCTCCAGGCCCTTCTGTTTCAAGGGCACTGTTGAGACAGTGCTTCTTGCCAAACCTTGCATCCGACATAATTTGTATGTTGTATCATTCTTTTTCAATGCATTTTCATTTACACAGTACACCTCACTAGCCAATGCCATATTCTTATTACCTATAAATTTTACGCACTTTACAGCGACTATTTTAGGCCCCATTGCAGCCATGCCACATCTAATGTTTTTATCCACCCCTCGTATTAACGATTCATGTAACACTGACAAGCCGTTATCATCGCCTTGGCGCGCTTTGGCCACATCTGGCCCATGCGCCAATAAACCACGATAATCAGAATCAAATTTTATTACTACATACAGAGCTATTACAACATGCAATATACAGGACGAGTCGGAAGACTGAATTGGGACCTCGTGTACATGATATTGTAACGAATGATTCAAGAAATTCTAAGATAACTATTTATTGTGGGCTAAGTTAATTGCCACATGTATACAGTTTCAACCCTAACTTGTGGATTTTCATGCCTCGACCAATGCCTAAATCATAGTATTCCGAGTGTTTCCATGAATAATGTAATCTCATTGCATCCTCATGCACTCTACGTTTCCAATTTTTGGAATCTAATTTGTGTATCTGTATATTTTTGGCGTGCACAACCACTTCTGTACGACTATTTAAAGATGTTATGTAAATTTTTTCTCTTGTTTATGTGATTTATTATGTGTACTCTTGCAAGTTGCTAGTTGTCAATTTTTCTGAAACTGATGTACTGCAATCCTTTTTTGACTGTGTTGAACTCGAAGCGTGTGAGCTGTCACGAACTGCGGAGGGATTGCTTTTTAGCCCCTGCCCCTGCGGTGAGCTTTGTATATTGCTTACTGTAAATAAAATACTTACTAAGTTGTGCCTGGCAAGTAATTAATTAGATTTAGGTAAATAAGAATTAGTTTAAGGGACTAATGCGGCGAAGTACTAGGTAAGGGCCGAAATAACGGCGCAGAGACGCCTTTCGGACAGGCCACGCGTCCGTACGGGAGTCCACACCCATACTCTCTCACCTGGTGCATACTCGACTTCCCTTCGCCGCAAGTTGTACCGGTCGGCGTCAATGCGCTGTCTTTGTTAATACGGTGTCGCGCCAGCTGACGTGCTTCTTCGGCCCTGTGTGTAAAGTCGCTGATGTCAGGGTTTTGTTCTGCACTGTCGTTTGCAGGCAGCATTGTATCTAAGGGTGTGGTAACTGTTCGGCCAAACAAGCTGGTATGGCGTCACTTGAGTGGTCTCTTGCAATGCGGTATGGTAAGCGAATGTTGTATATGGTAGTGTCTTGTCCCATGTACGGTGGTCTAAGTCTACGTAAATTGACAACATATAGGTCAGCGTCCTGTTCAAGCGCTCGGTCAACCCATTTGTTTGAGGGTGATAAGGCAGTTGTTTTCCTGTGGCTGGTGTGAGTCAGTTGCATAATGGACTGCGTAAAATCCGCTGTGAATGCAGTTCCTCGGTCCGTGATAATAACTGCAGGGGCAGCATGTCGTTGTACTACGTTGGTGACAAAGAATTCAGCCACTTCCATGGCTGTAGCACTGATTAGAGAGGCTGTCTCGGCATATCGGGTTAGGTAATCACTCGCTACTACAGTCCATCGTTTCCCTGATGACGATGTCGGAAATGGACCAAGCTAGTCCCTTCCTACTTGTTCGAACGGGGCTTCTCGGGGTTCTATTGGTTGAAAGTAGCCTGCGGCTTTTAATGGAGGCGTTTTAAGTCTGGCAATCCCGACATGTTCTCACATAATGCTGCACCGAACTCAATAGCTTTGACCAGTAGTACTTTGCATGAATTCGAGCGAATGTTCTACTCACTCCGAGGTGTCCTGCGGATGGGTCATCGTGACAGGGTTCCAAGATTTCGGATCCCAAGGATAAAGGAACGACGAGTTGGAATTTTTCTGTACTGTGCTCAAATTTTCTTTTCTAGAGGACGTTATTTCTGAACACATACGATGACAATCCCCGTTTGAAAAATTGACGTGACAAGCAATCAGCATCACTGTGCATGCGAGCAGATCTGTACACGGCTGTTATGTCGTATTCCTGCAGCCTCAGACTCCATCTAGCAAGTCGCCCAGAAGGATCCTTCAGGTTTGCAAGCCAGCACGAGTGATGGTCGGTGATTGCTCGGAACGGTCTACCGTATAAGCATGGTCAAAATTTTCCTATGGCCCATATTACTGCGAGACATTCTTTTTCCGTTGCTGAGTAGTTTCAGCCCTCGAAAGAGTGCGGCAAGCGCATTGGATTGGGTCTGCACTGCTTTGGACGTGTTGTCCACTTCGTAAACTTCTGCCATCATCTTCAGTTGAGCGAATCTCAAAGCAGTATTTGGTGCTTGAAATATTCAGTGTGCAGTATTGAGCTGCAAGCCAAAATCACTCAGAGAAATAGATCGATGGAAAAGCAACTGAGTTGTGTTGCACTCTCCATTTCGACCTAGCCGTGCTGAAGGCATGTTTTGCCCTAAAGACTTCTAGTCTTCTAAACTCACTTTTTGACACTATGTGCCTGTCGACATTGTGTCCAGCAGTGATATTTGTCATCAGTTTTGTAACAATGCAAATGAGCTCCGAGTTTGCTTTGCGACGGCTTTCAATCTGTTTTTATTCCAAATCGATCATTACCCCTCCTAAATAGGCGAAAACGGCTTCAGCTTAGCCCATATTGGTGGCTAGCAAACGGCTCCATGTCTGCCCTATGCTGGCCGATGCTGGTATGCTTTTAATACTGGCACACGAAGCAAGCTTTGTGACAAAGGAGAAGCAGCCGTGGCTTGGGTGCAGTCCAGATGGGCTTATTGACCCTTTTCGCGGCGCTCACGTGGGCGCTGCCATGTTTGATCACGTGGTGACGCGTTCACTGCTTGCCTCAGCTACCTCCGTTGCCTCCGTGTTTACAATGCAAGCACGTGACGCGGGTGCGGCGCAGCAACCCTCAGTTTCGACGCACATCGTAGACGGTGACTGTGTGGACGACGCGATGCTTTGGCTAATAGCTACAGGGCATGTAAGTGCTTTCATAGCTCATTACGCCTTGTCCAAACGACGCGAGCAGCGTATACGGTGCTTATACTAAATGCGGGGCGCAAAATGTATTCCAAGCTGTTCAAACTTTCGGATTATGAATTAGATCAGGATCAGTGTGTGTGTTCTTCCTTAATTGGCAAACATTCTGAAGCAGCGACTTGTCATGTTTCTGGCTCAGTATAGTTCCTCGGTGTCGCCACTATTTGTTTGTTTATTTACAGCCTAATCGCTCGCTGGTGTGCTCTGCTGCGACAGATTTGTTCTTGCGGCGCACAAAGCTTAGAATGTAAATGTTCTGTACGGCTTGTAGCAAATACGTATTACAGTGAGTCCCTCGCTTACTCTGTGGACCGTCACGAGATATTCAGCTTCCAACATTCGAGTCTTGTCGGTGTAGTCGCCGTCACTCATGCTTCGGCATATTCATGCAAGTGTGCGCCCATTCAATTATTATTGATACGTTGGCGACAGGGTGGGTGTAAATTTGTGTGCGAGTAGGGGTAGATGTGTTAATCACGTGCGACAAACTTACCATGCCAGTAAGTGGCGTTATTTCCTTTTGTAACGAGCGGTATTCTCTTAAGTCCCGACGGTCCGGAGTTGAAGACCTTTCTTTTGAGGTTAGCTATACAGCGCTGGCGGATGAATTATCTATTTTTATCCTCGAGGAAAGCCGTGCATCGCGAAGGGCGGCAACACAGGTAGTCGTAATGTAGCAGCGGCGACACAGGTTGATCCCGTACCTTAATATGCGAATCACTATTTTTGCAGCGAACTACCGCACACGTCTTCCCTTTACCGATACACATTTTGCAGCATGAATTGGACACAGTGCATTAGCGCACACACAGTTGCATTTCCGACAGTTGATCACACGGTAGCAGGGCAGAAGCAGTAATGGTTTCGTATTCATGCGCATTCGCTGAGGCAACGTATGGCGCGCCGCCGAAAGCGCCATCTCGTTCCTCTAGAGCAAACTGCTCCACGAAAAGGGTCAATAGAACCGCTTGGTGGCACAGAGCTTCTCGAGATCAAGTGTCCCCGCTCCAAACGGAGCGGGCGAGAGGGCTTTCTTGAAGGCAAGTCGCTTGCCTATCTTAGCGTGCCAGAAGGAGAGGAATTCAGCTAAAGCAGTCACATGCATATTACACACAAATTCAAATAGCCCTGTAGGTTCTAGGACTACAAGTATGTAAACTTCTTATTTACACACCAAAGCAGCAACTCATCATTATAGTCAAGCGAAGTGGGGAGTTCTTGAGTAATGCTGTGGTGCAGCTTTACTTTATTCACCTTCTGCCAAAGTTAGTAGCTCGTATATAGCTTCAAATTTTCACCTGCTGCAGTTATGCACATTTGGTTCACAGTGTAAACAAGTCACAATTATGCCATGTGACAATTCCTCATGCAAGGGCACATTCCAGTGTGAACATTTTTCCCCGTTACCTTCATTCAACGCAAGAAACAGATTTTTTCAATATTTTATTTGTCAACCTTCAAGATTTGTTACAAGGAATGTACATAAAATAAATGTATGGTTTATAGATGAAATGAAACAGTACATATCATAAATGCTGTACAGAAAACAAGAAGTTTCAACAAATTACAATAAGTAATGCCTTCAACAAGTGAAAGTGTATGCTGAACACTTACAGCAGTGAAGAACAACACATTGACACGTATACATGTTTATCTTTCACCGGTGGCCGCTTTCACCGGCTAACAAATGTTAAACGTTATCGCTCGGCGCAGGACGCGCCTGTATCGGAAGTTTCTAGAACGTTATCGATGCTTCTTTCCGTTGCCTGTTTTCACCGACGCTTATGTTATCTGATTGTATGACCGACGCGAATTGTCTAGAACTTTCTGGAAGACACGCGGGCATCAGGGATTAATCTGGAACCTTCGATGACTCAGGTATAAAAGCCGACGCGCTTCGCCGCTGATCAGATTTTCGACGACCGCCGACTGTGTTCGCCGCTTTCGTTGTGCTTTGAGTGTAGCTTGTTTTTGTGGGCACAGGTTCGCCCAATAAAGAATCACTTTCGTCATACACACTTTTACGACTGTTTACTTCAGCGTCACTACTACGTGACATCTGGTGGAGGTGCTAGTCCGTTCATGCACCGAACGCCCCCGCAAAGCCGCGACCCAAGCCCGAAACCGGAGGACGAGACCAACGTCGTCAAGGACCAGCGAGCTAGCCGTAGGCAGCAAGGACTTGTGCCGGAGTTCGGACTTCTTCCCGAAAAGACCACTGCAATCAAGGCCAAGTCAACGACCAAAATGGCACCACCAGCGTCCCCCATCCTGCTGCAGCAACCTCGGGAGCCACCGACTTTTCGTGGATCATCCGCTGAAGACCCTGAAACCTGGCTGGAGACATACGAGAGGACCGCGACGTTCAACAAATGGAGCGACGACGACAAGCTGCGCCATGTTTATTTTTCATTGGATGATGCTGCTCGGACCTGGTTTGAGAACAGAGAGACCACCCTGGTGACGTGGGACCTATTTCGTGAGAACTTCGTGAGGACTTTCACGAATGTCGTGCGAAAAGAAAGGGCCGAAGTTTTACTAGAAACCAGAGTGCAATTGCCGAACGAGAACATCGCGATCTTCACGGAGATGACTCGCCTCTTCCGCCACGCCGACCCCGATATGTCTGAGGAAAAGAAAGTTCGGTTCTTGATGCGGGGCGTCAAAGAGCATCTATTCACTGGATTGATGCGCAACCCGCCCAAGACTGTCGCCGAATTTCTTTCCGAGGCTACAACGATCGAGAAGACGCTTGAAATGCGCGTCAGGCAATACAACCGCCGTGCCCTGACCAACTACGCCGACGCTCAAGCGCTAGGCGCCGACGACCTGCGCGAGACCATCAGAGCGGTCGTTCGCGAGGAGCTGCATAAGCTCTTTCCCAGGTCGCAGCCTCACGTGGCATCTATCGCCGACGTCATCAAAGACGAAGTTCAGCGCTCACTTGGAGTTCCCGATATGCAGCCACAATCGCCGCAACCCCAGCCGGAAGCGCTGACCTACGCCGCCGTCACCCGTCGTCAAGGCCCCCCTCCGCGCTCGCGCCAGGGCAACACCACCTAGACGTTTTTTCAAGGCCTCGGCAAGCCTCCGTCTCGACAGCGTGACGTCACTGCTGTGAGATCTGTGAGAAAGCAACGCTCGACTGGCTGGAGTCGGAATGGCTTGCGGCTTCTGTTCGCCAAATAGACAGACAATCTCGTTTGCTTCGAAACAAGTTTTCAGAAGGCAAACTGAAAGAAATTATTACCTACTATCTAACAAAAAGAGCTTTGCAATATTTTATCTTTCAAATGATGCACTTATTTACTTGATTTATTCACGCTTTAAGCATTTTCGTGCACAGCCGAGCGAAGTTGGCAGCGCATGACAGTGCGTCTGGCCACATTGATCTTACGTGCTCGCTCGCTCTGCTGGCTGTTGTGGTTGTAGGCTAGTGGCATTGTTACCGCTCACGCTGTTTTTTTCTTTCTCTTGTGCTGTGTGAGCATGGTTGGGTAAACTACGCAATATGCCTGGATGCTGCTGTGCACCGGGGTGCAACTCTAACTATGCTCATGGACCTAAAGCGCGCGTCTATCGGTTTCCGATGGACGCCGACCAAAGAACCGCATGGACGAGAGCGATCCCGCGCAAGGATTTTGCGCCCACAAAATACACTGTGGTAAGTGCGTTCTTTCACTTGTCGCAGGTGCCTACGCATGTGTAAACTCACTCAGCTACGCAACTAAAAACCTTTCAATTTTCATTATTTGTGAGCTAAGCTTTCGAGGCACTTGCAGCATATTTTACGAAGGACATGAGACACGCAGTGTTAGTAATCGTGCTGCTTGCCTAATTTTTGTTTTCGCGCGACCAACCTTGACAAACAGATACTTTCCTCGCAATCTCACGCCTAGCTGATGACCTGAGTCGCTCTAAACGGACTGCAGCGCCTGATCGAATCCCATGAGTTAGATTAAATAAACAGCGCTCGCCTTTTGGGCCGCCTAACAAGGCATTGTTACTATGATAATGCCTAATAATACAGCCACATTTTGTGATATGTAGTTGACTAATGTCCACTAACTTTTTCTTGCTTGATTTTTGTGCTATAAGCTCTGTTTCATTTTTTTTTTCAGGTGTGTGAGAAGCACTTTCTTACAAGTGATTTCGTGACCACTTCGACCTATCGAGATGAGAAAACCGGACGAGTACTTGAAGTTCCTCTCCAGCTGAGACGACTCAAGTCTGGTGCTATCCCCAGCCTATTTCCTAACTGCCCTTCGTATCTTTCTCGTCCCACTACTGTTGTCCGGGAAGGCCCTGAAGAGAAGCGGCTTCGTCTAGAGGGAGAATCACTACAGGAGGCAATAAGGCAGTCCGTTGAAGCTCACGAAGAAGAGAAGAAAAAGAATAACATCAGTACTTTTGAGGACTTGCTCACCGCTCTGACAAGTTTCCAGACAAACACCTTCTGCACAAAACTTGTTACTCACGACAAAGTCCTCTTCCTAAACTTCGATTCTCAAGAAGCTCCAACCGTGCGGTTTTCTGTGACAGTGTCAGCTGATTTGATCGTGAAAGTGTTTGTTGGTGACGTGCAGCTTAACAAGCTCGGGACCCTCGTGCTTCCTGTTTGTTTGTGTGATCTGCGGGAAATCGACAAGGTCCTTACTGCTGTGCAAAATTTGGCAGGAAACTTCTCCAACAGCGAAGAACGCTTGCAGATTGTCTTGAAGAAGACAGTGGAAACACTGGATGAACTAGCGTCACAAAGTTTCCCACACGAGTGGCAAGTGGAAGTTGTCAAGTTCGTAAAACAACAAGTCGGCATTTTACTGAGCAGAACTTCGAGATACCCTGCGGACTTGCTGGTATTTGCTAGCCTTGTGTTCACTATATCTCCACATGCGTACAGATTTATTAGGTCCACATCAAAGTTGAAACTTCCACATCCCGACACAATTAGACGTGTCTGTGGGTCATACCGTGTGAACCCATGCTCTGAGCAACAAGATGCTTTATTTCTGTCATATGCAAAGAGGCTGGCCGTAGGAATGGATGACCACGAAAAAACTGTGACGCTTGTCATGGATGAAATTCATCTGCAGCCATACATTGACTACAAAGGTGGTGGTCTAGTAGGAATGGCTACAAACAATCAAAACGCAGCAAAAAATGCATATGTGTTTATGATTCAAAGCCTCCTGTCGTCAAGCAAAGACGTAGTGCACATCCTTCCAGTGGCGAAAATAGATGCAATACAGCTGCATCAATTTCTTCGTGAGCTCATTGATGGGCTGGAGGCTACAGGATTTCGAGTAATTGCGGTTGTTTCAGACAACAACTCCATCAATGGGAAGGCAATGTCATTTTTTTCAGAGCCACGGAAGGTTGATACGGTCTACAAGCATCCATCAGACCAATCAAGACCACTGTTTTTTATTTTAGATTCTGTTCATGTTTTAAAATGCATACGAAACAATTGGCTTAACCAGCGTAACAGTGGTAAATGTATGTTTTTTCCAGACATCAATGGACTACCTGACAAGCCGTGCGTGCTAACAGCTTCATTCAACACGCTGCTAGAGCTTCATGAGAGAGAGAGAAATGAGCTTGTACGACTTGCACCAACATTGTCTTTGAAGGCACTGAAACCTTCGAACTTAGAGCGACAAAACATGAAACTTGTTCTCAAGGTGTTTAACAGTTTCACAATCGCAGCTCTCAACAGTGCACAAGCAGCAGGACTGCAGCATGCCAAAAGCACGGCCGATTTTATCAGCACTGTCGTAATGTGGTGGCGCATAGTGAATGTTAAGACGCCGGATAAAGGGAGGCGCCTTCGAGATGACTTCCAAGAGCCCATAAAGGCAGTTTGTTGCCCCCAAGTCGAGTTTTTGAACAAAATAGTCAGTTGGCTCGACTACTGGAAAAGCCTCAAGCATGACACTGGTCATTTCACTCATGAGACGCACAATGCATTGCGTCACACGTCTCTTGCTCTTGTTCAGGTGACAAGCTACTGCCTTAAAGAGCTTGGATTCAAGTACGTTTTACTGGGGAAATTTCAGTCGGACTGCCCTGAGGACAGGTTTGGCAGGTACCGACAGTTAAGTGGCGCACAGTACCATATCTCCATACGGCAGATGTATGAAGCGGAGCACAAATTGAGGCTGCAGAAGGTCCTCGAGCTGCCAGAGAGTGACGAGATTCCTCTATGTGCCTCCACTGATGAATTTCGTGATGCTTTAAAGCAATTCCAGATTGTAGTTGGAGAAGAGGACATTGCTGCAAAGCAGCACACACTTCCAGCTATAACTTATGTCGCTGGTTATTGCGCATATGCTGCACTCAAGAAGCTTACATGTGCATTCTGTCAAGAGAACCTGGTTGTTGAGAGTAAGACTTTCACAATTGAGGCAGACGAGCTCATAACGAGCATCACAAGAGGTGGACTTAAGTTTCCCCAAGCTGTCGTTGTGAACGCCGTACTGATTATGAATATTGTTCTCGAGAAACTGACAAGTGAAAAACATGCAGCCAAATTTTATGGCTGTGAAAAGCAGAAAGAACTGCTTGTTTCAATGACAACACTTTTCCTTGAGTGGAATGAAGACTTTGATGTTTGTGACAATGGCCATATGCCGCATGTAGTGATGGGGTACATACTTAGTGCAGCAGCAAACACTTTGTTAAATAACCTTTGCAAACGAGAAAACAACAAGCTGTCTGAAGCCAAAGCAGCTAAACGGAAACTGAAGACACTCCAGGCGTAATCTCTCGCACATGACTGATAATGTGTCCTTTGTGTTTACAAAGCCAAATCGTTTGAGCTCCCAGTTTCAACACTTTCAACAAGATCATTTTAAAAATGTTCTTAAAAGCTTTATCTCCACAATTTTTTTAAGTATTGTCACAAGTTCCGTTTTGCTGTGAACGTTACCTTTCTTTTGACGCTCGAGCTGTTATGTGGACGAATCATTTGAAGATTTAAGTAAATCATATTTAACCCATTCTGTGTGTGTTCAACTACATGTACTTAAAATAAGTCAACAAAGTGTCGAAAAGATTTTACAGGTAATGTCATGTCTGCTTTATTTTACTTTTTATAAAAATATTGTATGTGAAAAACTTCGCATGAATCCTCGTTGAATGGTTTTATTTCATTGTTGGTTTGTTTTTAAAAGCATTTCATATAATAAAACATGCAGTCTTGTTTTGACAAAAATCTTCTGGTGCATTTACTAAAGCATGCAAAATAGACCCTCCAATGCCTTCAAAAACTGAAGGCTTTGTCGGGGGTCTATAACATTTACACCTGTTGCTAACAAAAATTCCTTCTAGGCAGGCCCGTAGCCAAAAATTAATTTTCGGGGGTTGGGGCACCTGTTGAAGTCCTTGACAAACCCCTATTTTCACTATTCTGGGTAAAACAGCCCCTCCATCCGAATTTCGAAGGGGGGGGGGGCTCCTAGGGCCCCCGCCCCCCCCCCCCCCTGGCCACGGGCCTGTTTCTAGGTGTAAATCTCCGAAAAAAAAAATGCTACGAGTGCAACCGGGCCGCGGAACGACAAAACGCGAACGCGTGCCGGTCATTTGAGTGAAGCCAGCTTCCAGGCAGATCTCACACTGATGACGTCACGTAGGCTTGCGGAGGCCTTGAAAAAAAGTCTAGGTGGTGTTGGCCAGGGCCCCGTAACGCCGCAGTTCCGTCGTCCACCGCCGCCGCCGCCAGCACGCCCGCCCGTCGCCCAGCACAGCTACCAGAGGAAGACGGACATTTGGCGCGCCCCCGACCACCGCCCGCTCTGCTATCACTGCGGGGAAGCCGGCCATGTCTACCGCCGATGCCCATACCGCGAGATGGGCCTACGAGGGTTTCCCGTCAACGCGCCGCGTCCCGATCGAGGTGAACGACCGCGCGACATCGCCGACTACCTCGCCGGAGCCCAGTGGCAACCACGACGATCCTCACGCTCGCCGTCACCAGGCCGCTACATCTCGCCGCATCGCCGTCAGTACAACGGTCCCACCCGGAGCCGATCTCCTAGCCCTTACCCGGGAAACTGAAGGCAGCAACCGATGGAGGTGCGGTTGCTGTACAACGCAATGCCGAAGATCCTCCGACGCCGCCGACGACGACGATTCGCGATTCATCACGACGAGATATCAGCACGCCGCCTAGCAACAGCCTTGACAGCACTTCGCCGCCGAAAGAAGACCTTCCGACGCGACGTAGCAGCAGCAGAGCAAGCCGACGCAGCCGTGATCCGACGCCACGAATTAACCGCAACGCCAGACGCCGGTCTACCGATCTAGACGTGCTCATCGATGGTCATAACGTCACCGCTCTCGTCGACACTGGCGCCGACTATTCAGTTTTCAGTGGCGCGTTCGCCGCCAAGTTAAAGAAGGTGAAGACGGCCTGGCAAGGACCCGATATACGGACAGCGGGAGGTCACCTAATAACGCCAGCTGGAATCTGCACAGCGCGAGTCACGGTAAACAACCGCACTTACCCGGCGAGCTTCGTAATCCTGCAGCACTGCTCCAGGGACGTCATCCTAGGCATGGACTTTCAACACCAACATGGTGCAGTCATCGACTTAAGGTCCAAGTCGATAACGCTTTCAACACACAAAGCGATACCGCCGGATACAAGCATCAGTTACCATGCCTTGAATGTGCTTGAAGAACAAGTCACCGTTCCGCCTCGCTCAACCGTAATGATTTCCGTCGGTACCGAAGTGTCTCCAGACATGGAGGGCGTCATCGAGGGCGATCATCACTTACTGCTCGACCGTGAAATTTGCGTCGCTAGAGGCATAGGTGAACTACGCGAAGGGAAAGCAAGAGTGATGCTCACGAACTTCAGCCACGAATATAAGCACATTAACAAAGGCACCACGATCGCCTACATCGACGAAATAGTACAAGCCAGCAGTGCTTTCGCCTTCACGGATTCCAGTGCACCTTCAACGATGACTGTAGTACCTGAACCAACTTTCGACGTCAATCAGAACCTTCCCAATCATAAGAAAGAACAGCTAAACGCTCTGCTCCTGCAATACATGTACTTGTTGGCATAATAATGTACTTGTTGGCAAGATACGTTTGTAAACGTGTGGTCGTGGCCTAATGAGCTAGAGCACCGGCGTACTGAGCTCAACGGCCGAGGATATGTTTGTAAGGCGTCTTGGGAAGGAATAGGAGAAAAGAAAGGGAGAGAAGAAAGGGAGAAGGATGGTATGTTATTCAGAAGCGTGTCTGGTTGGCTAAAAATTACTAAATGCATTGGTCGTCATACCACTTCAGGTTACATCAGCATAATTTTTATTTAATTCCGCTAGTATTGTGCAATTATTGTCAATCAATCGAGATTAGAACACCGGCGTCATGGCATTGTATTCCGTCGCAATTATTTATCGCCATCACTTCAGAATCATCTCATTGTCGTCATGCCGTCGTCCTTATATGCCTTCGTCGTTCTATCGACATCATTCCTACCTCGTAATTCCATCGTCGTCACTGCATGCACCGTCGGCCTGCGGTCCTTGTTCTACCATCGTGAGGTAACATTGGCGAGCGATGGTCATAACTAATCGGGTCAATCAGGGAGACAGTGCATGGCCGCATATATCCGAATCACTTGAAACATCAGGGGAAACACTACGGATTCTAAATAAAGATGTCTTAGCTAACACGGTGTGTCGCTTCTTGCTCGCTAGATTGTGTGAATGTTAATCGCATTAACTTCGATAATCATCTTAACATGGGTTCTGCAGGAATTCTTTCGTCTTCGCTACACTAACGAACTCTTTGTTTATTTATTTATTTCAAAATACCTTACAGGCCCCATGAGGGGCATTGAGTAAGGGGGGCATTAATGCAAGACAGTTTTACACGTGAATTCCAAAACTCGAGGACCACAAAAATGAGCAGAAATCATCGTCGCAAAACAGGATACAAATGAAGAAGACGCGTTAGCGTACAAAACATCAGCCAAATATTATCACGCATATTGCTCGCGCACATATCGAATATCGTGTAAAAATGTGTATTTCAAAGTATGAAAGAAAAAAAATACAAACAATACGTAGATAAACAGAAATAACAGTTCAAGGTAGTGTACAAAATGCCAGATAAATATTATACCAAGCACATTGTTCAGGCATATAATCAAACATTGAGTAAGAAAAGTTTATTTAAAGCATGAATAGGAAACAATAGTCAGCGTGACGTTACATACAAATAGAGAGCATGGCATACAGAATGACACATTTTTAGGACAAAAACTGCAAGTTCAGGAGTTTCCTAAATTTATTTCCGTCCGTTTGCATGACAGCGCTGTCAGGGAGGGAATTCCACAAGCGGATGGCTCGTGGTAAAGCCGACAAATTAAATGCATCAGTGTTTCCGTAGATGCGAGTGAAACTTAAATCATTATTCAGTCGTCGTGATACGCAACTTGCACGTTCCAGCAGCAACGACGATGACTTCAAGTGATTAACATATTTATGGAACAAAGACTCATGTAATTGCGGGAAATGAATCGACTAGCTCGGTTTTGGATGGCTTCTAACATGCAGATTAGGTACTCGTGATGAGGAGACGAAATCGGGGACGCGAACTCGAGCTGTGGACGGACGAACGTCAGGAATGCTAACTTGCGGATGTCAGATGGAGAATTGCGTAGGTTGCGACGAATGTACCCTAGTGTTTTTGAACCATTAGCGCATATGTTTGTTATATGAGAGGCCCAGGAAAGATTTGGTGCGAGATGAACGCCTAGATATTTGTACAGTGAAGCTTCGGGTACTAGATCCGCATTTATACAATAACTTCCCAGCCTATTAAAACATTGTTCCCAGCCTATTAACACCTCGAATTCCTAGAGGTGATCATGCTCAGGCATGTGATGGACGACCCGAAGTTTGATGGAGGTAGCGGTATGATTTTGACAGCGGCGCCGCCAATCGACAAGGGCAAACACATTTGGATTGGTGGGAATAGCGGCGAAAGGCACACTTCAAGAGTGCCAAAGAGTTAGAAATACATATGCATTGTAGTAGTGCTAAAGAAATGGAAAACTATTGGATTGTTGTGAGGCTCGCTGCAAAAACATTCATTAGACTGTTTCAGGTATCCGAGCTATCCTTAACGGGAATCAATGAGATGAGTTTCGATTAAGCTCGTTACATTTTTCATAAGCGGAAGACGTGCCTAGAGGCAGAGTCGACTGCAATATTTTGTTGCTGCACAAAAATATCTAGATTTTAGGCGCGATCATTTTAAAGGAAAAACAAAAATTAAATAAGTTTTCAAGAATTACTTAGAGTACCTCGATAAAATTGTAGCAAATATAATCTGAAAAGTTCATTTGCAACTTTTTTGTATCTTAAGGCACAGGGCAACTTACTACTGGTTTCCAGTAATTTTCTTCGTTATATTTTCAAGCGAGTTGAATATTCTACCGTAGGTTAACTCACAATTAGCCCAACTAATTAAACTGAGACTTTCAAGTGTATATTGTTCTTATACAAATGATTTAAGTCTACGCGGATGCTGCAAAATTTCTCAACATTGGGGAGGGGAATATGAAAAACAAAATAGAAATGCAGAGCATTTTATTGCCTCAGTAAATTTTTATTTTGAATGCTATTTCCACTCGTTAAGTGGCTCAACCCTCGTGTTCGCAGCCTTGTATATGTTTTTGAAAGCACTAGGTGCGTTGTCTGCGAATTTACCTGAATAAGCAAGCAGATCATACTTTAATCTGGGCGGAGAAAAAAAACAAGGAAGGCCTACGTTGTAGATGCACTGTACTGAAACACAATTAGACAGAGTCTAAATTTGCATATATTTCTAAACAAGGATGCCTATATTGTCGAATAAAAATTGACATAATTATAATGAAGCTGAATAAAGCAATAAAAATGACATGTTCCATGTGAAAATATGATGAGCGTTAGCCTTGTGGGTCAACAATTTCTGTTTATTGAAAAAAAAAGCTTCTAGTGGCCGTGTATTATCGTATTCCTGAAAGCCAGTAACCAGCGTATCTAAACTTATATACGCAAGTGCAAGTATTGGCGGCGATTGCAGGCGTCGCTTCAGTTCTTCAAATGCTTCGACTTGCGGCGTCTCCCACTTGAACTCGACGTCGGCCTTCGTGAGGTACGTCAGTGGCTCAGCGATCCGTGAAAAATTCTTGACGAAGCGCCTGTAATAGGCGCGCAGTCCAAGGAATCTACGGACTGCCTTCTTGTCGGTGGGCGGAGGAAAGTCAGCGATGGCCGCAGTTTTCTGTGGGTCAGGGCACACTCCAGACTTGTTGATGACGTGTCCCAAAAACAAGAGCTGGTCGTATGCAAAGCGGCACTTTTCTGGCTTTACCGTGAGTCCGGAGGTCTTGATTACTTGAAGAACTGTTTGAAGGCGCCAGAGGTGTTCCTCGAAGCTTGAGGCAAACACAACGACGTCGTCCAAATAGATGAGGCAGGTCTGCCACTTCAAGCCTACCCGTACATTATCCACGACGCGTTGGAAAGTCGCAGGTGCCGATCAAAGACCAAACGGCATGACCTTGAACTCGAACAGTCCGTCTGGTGTTATAAAGGCAGTCTT
Source organism: Dermacentor silvarum (assembly GCF_013339745.2). Taxonomy (NCBI): domain Eukaryota; kingdom Metazoa; phylum Arthropoda; class Arachnida; order Ixodida; family Ixodidae; genus Dermacentor; species Dermacentor silvarum. Next base: position 398,745,355 of record NC_051154.1, on the reverse strand, counting down.
CTCCCGGTCCCTCTCGTCGACTTCGACTTACCAGTAGCCGGTTTTGAGGTCCATTGACAAAAAACTTTGCGTTGTAGAGTCGATCCAAAGCGCCGTCAATACGTGGGAGAGGGTATACGTCCTTCGTGATTTTATTGAGGTGACGATAATCGACGCAGAAACTAAGCGTTAAATCCTTCTTCTTTACTAACACTGCGGGGGACGCCTACGGACTCTTGGACGGCTGGATGATGTCGTCCTGTAGCATTTCGTCGACTTGTTGCCTTATGGTCTCGTGTGGCGCGCCGAAACTCGGTACGGACTCTGACGGAGTGGGCGGATATATTCGTTGGTTATGATGCGGTGCTTGGCGACAGGGGTTTGTCGAGCTTGTGACGACGACGAGAAGCAGTCCTTGTATTGCAGGAGCAGAGCTTTTAGCTGTTCTTTCGTATGATTGGGAAGGTTCTGATTGACGTCGAAAGTTGGTCCAGGTACTACAGTCATCATTGCAGGTGTACTATAATCAGTGAAGGCGAAAGCACTGCTGGCTTGTACTATTTCGTCGATGTAGGCGACCTTGGTGCCTTTGTTAATGTGTTTGTATTCGTGGCTGAAGTTCGCGAGCATCACTCTTGCTTTCCCTTCACGTAGCTCAGCTATTCCTCTAGCAACGCAAATTTCACGGTCGTGCAGTAAGTGATGATCGCCCTCGATGACGCAGGCACTTCGGTACCGACGGAAATCCTTACGCTGGAGCGAGGCGGAACAGTGATTTGTTCTTCTAGCACATTCAAGGCATGGTAACTGATGTTTGTATTCGGTGGTATCGCATTGTGCGTTGAAAGCGTTATCGACTTAGACCTCAAGTCGATGACTGCACCGTGTTGGTTTAGAAAGTCCATGCCTAGGATAACATCCCTGGAACCGTGCTGCGGGATTAAGAAGCTCGCCGGATAAGTGCGGTTGTTTACCGTGACTCGCGCTGTGCAGATTCCAGCCGGCGTTATTAGGTGTCCTCCCGCTGTCCGGATATCGGGTCCTTGCCAGGCCGTTTTCACCTTCTTCAACTTTGCGGTGAACTCGCCACTGCAGACGGAATAGTCGGCTCCAGTGTCGACGAGAGCGGTGACATTATGACCATCGAATCGCACGTCTAGAACGTTAGACCATCGTCTGGCGTTACGGTTAAATCGTGGCGTCGGATCACGGCTGCGTCGGCTTGCTCCGCTGCTGCTACGTCGCGTTGGTAGGTCTACTTTCGGCGGCGAAATGTTGTCGTCAAGGCGCTTGCAGGTGCTATGCTGATACCTACCTCGTCATGATGATTCGCGAATCTAGTTCGTCGGCGGCGGAATATCTTCAGCATTGCGTTGTATAGCAACCGCACCTCCATCGGTTGCTGCCTTTAGTTTCCCGGGTAAGGGCTGGGAGATCGGCCCCGGGTTGGGCCGCATACAGCCGGCAATGCGGCGAGATGTAGCGGCCTGGTGACGGCAAGCGTGAGGGTCGTCGTGGTTGCCACTGGGGTCGGGCGAGGTAGTCGGCGATGTCACGTGGCCGCTCGCCAAGCTCTGGACGTGGCGCGTTGACGGCGAACCCTTGCAGGCCCACACAAGCAAGCTACACTCGAAGCACAACGAAAGCGGCGAACACAGAGGGCGAACGTCGAAATCTGATCAGCGGCGAAACGCGTCGGGTTTTATACATGAGTCATCGAAGGTCCCAGAATAATCCTTGATACCCGCGTGTCTTCCAAAAAGTTCTAGATAATTCGCATTGCTCATACAATCAGATTACATGAGCGCCGGCGACGAGAGACAACGGATAGAAGCATCGATAACGTTCGAGAGACTTCCGATACATGCAGGCGCGTCCTGTGCCTAGCGATTACGTTTAACGCTTGTTAGCCGGTTAAAGCGGTCACCGGTGAAAGATAAACGTGTATACGTGTCAATATGATTATGAAAGATTGAGTAAAGCAGCTTAAGACGTAACCTGCTTCCCTGTTCAAGCAAAAGGATCCAGTCAAGTTATTTTTTCCTCTTGCACTTAGAAAGCGGTCGTACATCCCCAGGGCGAACAGTGTCGCGACGGATTGGACTTTTTCTAAAGCATTATTATGCAAAAAAATTTATTGTTGCGCTTTACGTGCCAAAACCACGATCTGATTATGACGCACGCCGGGGTAGGGAACTCCGGATTAATTTAGTCCACCTGGGGTTCTTTAACGTTCACCCAATGGCGCACTGATATGCACATCAGAAACCACATTCAACACACAGCATGCCTACACCAACATTGGTAAAACTTGTTTTTTATGCTGCTCTTTTAAGTTAATACTTATGTGTTTTTAACTTTGTTGCAAGAAGTGAAGGGCATGCCCTGCATTTCTAACTACGGTACTAACATGTTATGACCAAGAGCCATCCTCTGACAGCATAAGACCTAAATATTTCATTGGTGAATTATTTTTCTATTTCAACTGGCCACTTAACAAGTACTTATATATGATTTTGTTACATTTTTCTAGTGAAGCTGCTACATAATTATTTATGTTTAGGGACATGCTATTAGTGACACACCATTTTTATACTCGCTTCAAGTCGGCCGCCAATAAAAACAATGACTCATTAGATGCCCTTGCACACAGTACACAATCATCCACAAAATTTGTATCCCGGTTCGATAATATCACCCATATTGCTAATAAAAAACCTTGCACTCGGCCGCGCAACGCTTGAAACTGCGAAGCTGTGGGATCGTAGCCCAGTATTTCCCGGAAGTGCACGCGAACTTTTCATCTTATCACTCATGTAGATGATAATTTCTTTTCGTGCGTCTCGGACTTACGGCCGACACTGCGCGTTGCACAGCGCAGCTTGCAACACCGACACCGCGTTCCAATGCCGACATCGCGTTCCAGGAGACCCGCTTCGTGAATGCGTCGCTCTCTCTCTCTCTCGCTCTCATAGCACGCAAAACCTCTTCACCTCGCAGAGCACGACCATACAAACGCGCCAGCTGTGGACGAATACGACGACGCTCGAACGCAATGCAGCCGTCTTGCAGCACGAACATGCGGCACGGGCCGTCGGTGCTGCCAGATTGCACTCCGGCGATGATGGCCTGCAAGGACTCGTCGCGATGTTATTCCGCGCGCATGTTGCACATGTCAGTGAAAGCCAACACGCAGGTCTCCAGATCATGTGCAACAGGATCAGGAGGATCCACGGGATGACGAAAGAGGCAGTCAGCGTCCTTGTGCAGACGTCCAGACTTGTAGATGACAATAAAAGAAAATTCCTGGAGCCGCAAAGACCAGCGACCAAGCCGTCCTGCCGGGTCCCGGAGGGAAGACAGCCAGCAGAGGGCATGGTGGTCTGTAATGACCGAAAACGTGCGGCCGTACAAATATGGCCGGAACATGGCGACAGCCCACACTAAAGCCAAGCACTCACCCTCGGTGATGGAGTAATTCCTCTCAGAAGGTGACAGCAGGCGGCTGGCGTAAGGTATCACGCACTCGGTACCATTCTGCTGCTGGGCGAGAACAGCACCGATGCCGTGGCCGCTGGCATCAGTGTAGACTTCGGTCGGTGCAGATGGGTCAAAGTGGGCAAGTATGGGAGGGGTGGTCAGAAAGCCGATGAGAGCGGCGAACGCGTGAGCCTGCTCCGGGCCCCATGAGAAAGGCGTGTTCTTCTTTAGAAGATCTGTCAAAGGGCGAGCAACGTCGGCGAAGTTTTTGACGAAACGGCGAAAGTAAGAACACAGGGCGACAAAGCAGTGCACGTCAGAAGCAGAACGAGGCACAGGGAAACTGCGAACGGAGTGAACTTTATCCGGATCTGGTTGTACACCGGTTGCGTTAACGAGATGTCCCAACACGGGAATCTGACGGCGCCCGAATTGACATTTCGTAGAGTTCAGCTGAAGGCCGGCTTTTCGGAAGACCGCAAGAATTGCAGCGAGTCGCGTGAGGTGGCATGCTGAACGTGGGAGAAAAAACAATAACGTCGTCAAGATAACAAATACAGGTGGTCCATTTGTAGCCTCGCAGAAGAGAGTCCATCATTCGTTCAAATGTCGCAGGAGCATTGCATAGGCCAAAGGGCATTACTTTGAACTGATATAAACCATCAGGTGTTATGAAGGCAGTCTTCTCACGGTCCATTTAATCAACAGAAATCTGCCAGTAGTCGGATCGAAGATCAATGGATGAGAAGTATGTAGCTCCGTGCAAGCAGTCCAAGGCGTCATCGATGCGTGGTAATGGGTAGACGTCCTTTCGCGTGATCTTGTTTAAATGGCGATAGTCGACGCAAAAACGCCAGGTACCATCCCTTTTCTTCACGAGGACGACTGGCAAAGCCCAAGGCCTGGCTGATGGTTCGATGACCCCTTTGCGGAGCATTTTGTCCACTTCTGACTGCATTACTCTACGTTCAGCATGTGATACACGATAGGGACGCCGACGAATATGATTCATGTCTCCAGTGTTTATACGGTGGTGAACAACAGATGTTTGGCCGAAAGAGCGGTCGCCAAAATCAAAGATGTCACTGTACGATTCGAGCAGGAGACGGAGGTCCTTCGCCTGAGCAGAGGTGAGGTCAGTTGCAATCATTTTGGCGAAGTCATCCATGAAATAATCAGAACTGTGAGCTGCAATTGGTGCTAATAATCCACTCACGGCGTCCATACTCTCAATGTCAAATTCGGACGTACAAGAAACACTGGCCAAGAACATGCCAGCCGGAAGCACTTGAGGGCACAGGCTGAAGCGGGAGAACGACGTCATTATTCGTAACCGTGATCAGCCTATGCGGAACCGCAACGTTTCGGTTCAAAAGCACGTCGACGATGGGCCGAAGCACATATTCACCGTCAGGAACCTGTGGCTGTGAGGTCAAAGCGACGTAAGTGACTGCCTCGGGTGACAGACGCACATCTTGAAGCGAGCACAGGCGCGGTACTTGGAGCATCGGCGAGTTGAGGCAGTTCCAACGCCGGCTGCGCAGTCGATGAGAGCATAATGGTTGGATAAAAAGTCCAACCCAAGGATAACGTCGTGAGGGAAGTTGTCGATCACAGCTAAGAGAACAGAAGTATACTGCAACAAGACGCAAGTCAGCGCCGTGTTGTCGTCTTTCCTTCCTTTTGTCCCTGTATTGTTTGCGCTGTTACGATACTTAAGATGAACAGAAGTAGGGCGGCCGGCTATACTTAAACGTACAGTACACATTTCGAGAACAACCAGCACGCCACCATCGGGGACACGAAGCACTTGTGCAGCTTCTGGGGTGAGGACCTTCTTTAAACGTCTGCGTAGGCTAGCACTCATCACAGATATGTGGGCTCCAGTGTCGACGAGTGCTTGGACAGGTACACCGTCTACTTTGACGTCAGTTATATTTCTCTTTGTGGGCTCAGACAGAGGATTTACTGCAATAGTTGTCAATGCAGCACCACCTCCGAGGGCTGCAATTCTTAGTTTTCCGAGAAAACGCGGTCGAAAGCCACAGGGCACCAAAGGCGACGTGGCTGCGGCGAACCGGAAGATGGGCGACGTGTTTGTGGTGAACGAGAATGGCGTCCGCGAGGCGATGGTGAGCGACTGTACCACGTGTTCCTGGCAGAGTTGTCGGCACTGTTAGACTCTGCGGAGGGCAGAACACGGCGGGAATGTCCACGAAAACGGTTCAGGTTGGTCGGCGTGCGAGGTGTTGAGGGCCACGAGTTGCGACAGTATCGGGCGACATGACCAATACGACTACAGGTGAAACATATCGGCTGGTCGTCCGCAGTTCTCCACTCAGTCGGGTTGCGATAACGCGGAGAGAAGCGTCGCGGTGGATCAAACAGAGTAGAAGGGCGTTCGTTGGCTCTGGGGTTGGCGTCAGCACAGACAGAATGTAAACCAATGCTTTCAAGTTCCTGGCGAACGATGGCTTGAACGAGAGGAACTGAAAGAGGGGTAGCGTCAGGGCGACGCGAACAGAAAGCTGCGGGCGCCATAGCTTCCAGTTCACGTCGAACGATTCGCACCACGACCTCTGATGGAGACGCATGCTGCTGTGTGGGCTGATCTTCACAAGTCGACGTTGCGGCAGTATTGGGGAGTTTGGCGAATGGTTGCAGGACGCGGCGACTTTTGGCCTGCTCTAATTGTCGGCAATCTTTAATGATAACATCAACTGAAGAACAGCCTTTGCACATGAGCAGATTAAAGGCGTCGTCAGCGATTCTGTCACAGCTGTCCCCGATTCGTCGTCGGCGCGAAGTCAATCGACGGGGTAGACAAGCTGGTTGGTCGTTCCGTACGCAAGCGAGCACAGTGAAAAGAGTCAGAGTCGGGAGTAAACAAAAAAACAAGATATTTATCGGCTGATAAATACACACAAGTTAATAAAATACAATAATAAAAAGACACAAGACAGACTAACACACCTGAACTTAATATCACACAATGATGAAGACCAATAAATACGAGCAATTAACAGAACATATACATATGAAACAGTGCGAGGATCAAATACACAAAACTACACTTAACAGCATTTCACTAAAACAAAGATCAAAATAAATCAAAGTTCAAAAGAAAACAAATGGTGTCATACGCATGGCCGGGCAGCAGCAGCAAGTCTATAAACCGTGGAAGTCGGTGCACAAAGCTTTCCCGAAGAATGCTGGCGGTCCGATCTTGTCGAGGTGGATGCGAATTGCTGGGCTGGGTTGCCCGGGAGTCTAGATTGGACGTCTTCTCTCAAGCAGGTTGAGCTAACTTGATGCGAACTACCGTGAGCTTCGTTGCAGACGCTGGTTTGACGTCTCGTACGTCAACAAGTTCCTCGGAGTTCCGACGTGGCCAGGCGGCCCAGGCGATACTGGACGGCACTAGCCCCCCGATGGCTTCTCAGCAGCGCATGGGTTCAGCTTCTAGACTAATCAGCAGGGCCCGAAACATGCGCTTAAATAGCCTCTCCTTTCCCTAGTTCCCTAGGTAGGGAAACTGCCGCTATGTAGCGTTCTCCGAATTCAGCTCTCTTAGCTCCCAACAATCTTGGCCGCGCCCTTTCACTATGGACGAAGAACCGCAGATTAGCCTCTCTCCCAATGTCAAGGGCCAAGGTTGAGCCCGGCACTACCACGTGGCCGTACGCGCACACTTCGGGGTCCGTAATCGGCGTGACGCGTCTGGAATCGAGATGGCAGCCCGAGCGGCCACGACGCTTTTGACGCCCGTAATTCGGCGTGTCGATGTCGAATGCATTGTACGCTGCACAGTCAGGAGCCCACGTTTTTGACACTCGTAATTCGGCGTGTCGATGTCGAATGCATTATACGCTGCACAGTCAGGAGCCCACGTGTTTGACGCTCGTAATTCGGCGTGTCGATGTCGAATGCATTATACGCTGCACAGTCAGGAGCCCACGTGTTTGACGCTCCTAATTCGGCGTGTCGTTAATCAGCGTCCAAACCATTTGAAAATATGCCGCTCCGTGACAGATTCCCTTCAGCACGTGCCCGACCTTCTCAGCTTCAGTCATGTCGTGATCGCCTTTACGACAAATTGCCAGCATGTCCTGGATATACGAAACATAGGACTCGGTGGGGGATTGGGCGCGGGAGGCGAGTTCCTGCTTTGCGGCCATCTTACGGCCGGCTGGTTGGTCAAACAACTCTTTTAGCTTCTCTTTGCATTGGTGCCAGCTGGTCAGCTCCTCTTCGTGGTTTTCGTACCAGACATTTGCCGTCCCTCTTAGGTACAACACGTTAGCTAGCATAGGCGTAGGGTCCCATATGTTCACTCCACTCACGCGTTCGTACATGGCCCGGCACTTTTCAACGTCGGCGCCATCGGTCCCACAGAAAGTTCCGGGATCCTTGGCTTGTACAACCACAACCGATGGGGACGACGACGTAGCTGGCGACGGTGACATTGACGTTGGAGGCGGCAACGACGTTGATCCCGCGTGCTCACCGTCAGTCATGGTGGGGACGGTGATGCGACGTCCTCTGCGGAGCTCCGTTTCCAGCCTTGGTACCCCGCACCTCTCACCAATATGTTACGGGGATGTTGGGAGTATAGACTGGATGCATTTACAATATATGCACAGGTACGGTGAGTGTGGTCAAGATAGTTGACCAGCAACAACACGCAGCAGCCAGTGTCTCTCGATCTTCTTCTTTTCTTTCCTCCTATCCTTCCGTAACAATAAGATTCGCATAAATGCATGTTCTGGCAGCGTGGCTCTATAGCCTAGTGGTTACGACGCTCGCTTTGGGACCGGAGGTACGCGGGCTCGAAACCCACCTCGGCAAGAAAGTTTATTTGTCTTGTTTCTTGGTAGTTTCTTGATACGCACCACAAATTAAGGATGTTAAAAAAAGAAGAAATAGGTGACCCGTAAAATAGCGAGGGATTGTGGGATGCGCCGTCTGCTAGCTGCTTCCGGTTCGAGTCAGCACAGCCGCCGCCACCGCTTCGCCGTAGAATTCCATTGATGCGCTTGCAGTCCGTTTTTCTTTGTAGGGTTTTACGTGCCAGAACTAGTTCTGATTATGAGGTACGCCGTAGTGGAGGGCTCAGAATTAATTTTGACCACCTGGGGTTCTTTAACATGCACTACAACGCAAGCATACGGGCGTTTTCGCATTTCGCCTCCATCGAAATGCGGCCCCCCGCGGCCGGGATTCGATCCCGCGAGCTCGTGCTCAGCAGCGCAACGCCTTAGCTGACTGAGCCACTTGCGCTTGCAGTCCGGCTTTGTCCCACTCGAAGATTACCCGGTTGCAGGTGCCTAGCAAAACCATCGTCGGCTGTTCAGCCGTTGGCTGCTCAAATTCAAGCGTTAAGGGTGAACGCATGTAACTACTGTCTTGCAGCAACCCTTGCTGTGTCCGCTGTGCACAATCATCAGAGGAATGGCTGCCGCTTCCAAAACTGTAACAAGGCAGAGACCTTCATCAATACTCCTTTTTGGGCGAGTTGGTACATCTTGAAACTTTGGGTAACAGTGCAAACAGACGACCAAAAGAAGGGAGACACGTACACAGAAGCGCTTGTGTGTACGTGTCTCCCTTCTTGTGGTCGTCTGTTTGCGTTGTTACCCAAAGTTTCAAGGCAGAGACCTCCCGTGAACAAAAAGAAAATGAACGTACAGTGCCACTTATCAGGCGGCGATTAGCTGTGTAAGGGGCCGACACGGAATGATTCCCCAGGATATTTCTTTCTCTAACATTGACTCAGGCAACCAGAACTACGTCAGTACTCGCATGCACATATAGAGGTATTATGTAACGAGGTTTTACGGCGCGAATTTAGGCGGGAGACAGCGAGATACATACATAATACTCGTAACCAACTAGCCCTCCTTAGCTCCGTCAGCACAGATAGACATAATGCGCAGCCGTAATGTGACGGCGATACGGCCATTGTTGACAAAAAGCGAGAACGTCTAACTACGTACCACTTCAAATGAACCTAGAGTTTCGATCGAGAAATGACGTTGACAGCGCGCAAAGTTATCATTTTCAGCGCTAGCTGCGCCGTTATACCAACGATATCGGTTTCTAGCTACGATCACAGAACAGCATGCACCGCTGTAGCCATCGCCTCAGCACGCGATTTTCTAAGTAATGCTTCTACACGCTTGATAAATTATCGGATAACGATAACTTTTTCACCTGTTTGACTGACCCGCAGGCAGAGCAGTCAGTGACGGTGCGTGCAAGCAACGGCAAATGTCGTAGAGCTAAACCTGGCAGAAACAAAAAAGGCCGCCGGAACGAAAACCAGAGTTCCTTTATGAATAAAAGCGTATCCTTGCCTTTCTTGGCTCGTCATCGTCGCGCCTAGAAACCTAGAAATCAACATTGCTGGTCGACAAAGCGGACGGAAAGCTTCAGACGAATGAGAGTTGAAACCGCGTAGAAAAACACGTTGTACGGAACGGCGTTCCAGGAACTAGTTCCTTATGGGAGGAACGGAATAATGCCACCATTCCTTTAAGGGCCGGTGGAACTGTAACGGTAACTCGTTTTTTTTACGAAGGAACGGCAGAGGGAACCGCGTTCCTTCTGTAAACGTTCCATGGCACTAAACAGGCGCACCGACGTATGCAGCACATCATGCAGGGCGCAAAGAACTACCGCTTGTCTGTCACGTGACTATTGTGCATTTTCTTTCGCGAGTTCTGCATTGTATTTTTAATCACTAGGCTTCAAGATTGTCACATGACGCTCCCTTCTGTAGTTTCTTTCCGCCATGGCGGCCTGTCGGACACTAACATCGAGATGTAACTCTTGCCGAGTTAAAACAAGGGTCTTTACTAAATTGAGAATATCTATTCTGGACATTTCTTTTTCTACTTATACTACAATATTGAATCAGCAATAATTAAACGCCTACGTATTGTTCCTTTCGATGCGGTTTCTTGCGCAACCATTTAATTATATCCTCCTGAGACCCCTTGTACAATACATTGCACATTGCCTTCCATTTTTTTTTTCGAAATTCACTCAGAAGTGATTACGCAAAATATTCACTCTGGGTTTGAAGTACGATGCATGTGTAACTACTGTAATGAAGTGGTTTACTCATATTCTTGTCATCCGCTTTCGAGAAATTTGACAATAAATTGGTCTAGACCTCTGTGTCGTCCCACACGGCCGAAAGACGTCGAGGCGTATTTCGAAGTCACCGAGATTTCGGGAAAATACCGGACGCGGCAGCAATATGGCAATAAACTACACGAAGTTTCATCTTCATCTCAGCATTCAAACAATGAAATGCAGTTTTTACCGCAGCTAACATGAGGAGATGATGGAGAGATTCACGTACACGGAGACAGAGCTTTTGGCATCTATCAGATACCGGCTCAGCCGGGTCTGGAGAACGTGCTCCATAAGCTTGTCCACACAGGACGTAAGGGATATGGGACCGAGATTAGCGGGTCGAAGTGGTTTGCCCGATTTGGGAATGAAAACTACCTTAGCGTCCTTTACTTGGGGTTGGGAGGGCGCCGCGCACCCAGCATTCATTGAAGTAGTCGGTTAGGGCTGTGCTGGAGGGGGAATCGAGGTTGCGTAGTGCCTTGTTGTGCACTCCGTCGGGACCGGGAGCTGAGGACGTATTCAGGCGCTGAAGTTCTGCCCTGACTTTGGCCTCTCTGATGGTTTTGTCGAGGAGATCGTTGGGGGAGCCTGTATAGTGGGTGGTCTCCGGGGGGATATGCGGGGAAGTGTAGACCACGAAGCGTCTGGAGGAGTTCCTGCGGGGAGGCTTCGGATGCGTGTATAAGCTTCGTCATTATCTTTTTCTGGTGTGTCTTGGACTGAGTCGAATCAATGAGATGCGGAATAGGTTCCATGTCTGGAGCAGGCTCATGTTGTGCTCCAGCCTGTTACAGAGGGATCCCCAATTTTAGCGAGAGAGATTCGCAGCATGCGTCTCAGTCTCCTTGTTGAGCTGGGTCAGCCGGTGTCTGAATGTTGTATTCCAGCGCTGACGCTGCCACCTCCACTCGAGTCCCGCCTTGGCTTTCCCGAGCTGCAGGAGATGGGAATCCATCGCGTCCGCAGGGCAGTCCCCTGAGAGGGGGCGAGTCGCGGCGCGGATGTCGCACTAGAGCTGGTCGGACCAAGTAGCTATGTCTGAGATGTTGTGTAGAGTGTGGGCTGCTCGGAAAGTGTGGAACGAGTGCCACTTCGTGATGGCCGCACCACGAGCGGGTCTGCGTGCTGGGCCTGCTGTAGGAGAATCTCAATAATGTAGTGATCACTACCCAGATTCTCCCGGGTGTTACACCACCAGCTTGAGGTAGGCGGTGGGTAAATGTGAGGTAGGGGGTAGTGTCTGCGCAGACACTGTTTGCGATGCGAGTAGGGGTGGTGGGATTTGTGAGAAGGGAGAAGCCGGCCTGCTGAGCTGCGGGCCATACCCGGCGCCCGTTGGGGGTGCCCGTTTGGTAGCGCCAGGCCGTGTGAGGGGCGTTGAAATCCCCTAGAATTAGGAGGGGGCTCTTGTGAGCGACGCGCTTGGCGAGCGTGAAGAGTCGGTCGAAGTAGTTGCCGCAGGCACTTCGGGTGGCTGTATTGACCCTTTTCGCGGCGATCCCGTGGGCGCTGCCATGTTTGATCACGTGGTGACGCGTCCATTGCTTGCCTCAACTGCCTCCGTTGCCTCCTTGTTTACAATGGAAATGTATGACGCCGGCGCGACCTAGAAAACCTCTGTTTTCAAAGATATCGTAGACGGTGACCAGGTGGACGACACGAAGCTTTGATCACAGCTTCAGAGAACATGCAAAAGCGCGTTCGGAGCTGATTAAGCTATGTCCAAACGGCGCAAGCAGCGTATATGGTGCTTGTTCTAAAAGCGGGGCTAACTATGTATTCCAAGCTATCCAAACATTCCGCTCATAAATTCAGTCAGGATTAGTGTGTTTTGCTCTTTGTTCTTTATTCGGCAAATATTTTGAAGCAATGGCTTGTCAGTTTCTGACTCAGTGAAGTTCGTTGGTGCGGCCACTATCTGATTATTTTCTGCCTAATCGCTCGCGGGTGTGTTCATTTCCGATAGATTTGTTCTTGCTGCGCACAAGGCTTGAAACGTAGCTGTTTTGTACATTGTAATACCTTGAAGCAAATATATATGGCAGCTAGTAACTTGCTTACTCTTATGGACCGTCACGAAACATTCAGCTTCGACCATTCGTGCGCCATCAGTGTAGTCCGTCATTTATTGTCCGTATACAGTGCGCATATATTCAAGTGTGCGCCCATTCACTTATCTTGATACGTCGGTGATAGAGTGGGCGTCAGTTTTCCTGCCATTTGGGTCAGATGTGTATAGACAACGTGCGCGAAACTTACTATGACAGGAAGCGGCGCTACTCCCATTGTCATTGTTTAACGAGTGGTACTCTTGCCGACGTTCTGGGGATGAAGCCCTTTCTTTGAAGGTTAGCGATACAAGGCTGGCGGATGAGCAAATTTCTGTACCCTCGAGGAAATCCGTACATCCCGAAGTGCCGGTAACACGCTCGGACAGTTGCAGCAGTGGTTCGCGAACTTGGCCACACAGATTCATTCAATTCCTTAACATGCCAGTCCACAATGTCTTAGCGAAAACTCAGTTGCATTTCCGACAGCTGATCGCACAGAAGCAAGGTAGAAGCGGTAATGGTTTTATATTCGTGCGCGGTCGTTGAGGAGACGTATGGCACGCCGTCGTGAGCGCCATCTCGTTTCTGTAAAACAAACTGCTCGGCGAAAAGGGTCAATATGTAAAGGAGGAAGAGGGTATCGCGAGTGCACTGCGGCACAAGTTCGATGAAGAGATGATCTATTTCGGGGACGTCTAGCGGGTCGGAGGTGGTAGTGAGCGCATGGCGTACGAGGAATGTGACCCGAGGGGACGTAGGAGAAATGGGGATGATGGGTACGTAGCTTCGTAGGGTGAGAGGATTGGAGGGCTCTTGCAGCGCGAGCACGTCGGGGCCGTCTGCCCGAGCTAGGAACTGGTGAACCAGCCCCCGCTTGGAGCCAAAGCATCGACAGTTCCAGTGCCAGATGGTGAGGCTAGTGCGAGGTCTAGCCATTACTGAGGAGGGTGTAGTTTGCAGCGGAGGGGTGGAGAGGGTGTGAAGCTTGGCCTTCTTTTTAGGCCGCGCGGCAGCACAGGCTGTCCAGTGGAGAGCCTCTTGCTCCTTAAATCGCTCGTCAATTTGGTGAGCAAATTCGTCTAGACGGCTAATGATATTGGCGAATTGTTGGGTGAAGGCTTGGATAGCCGTCTGTACCGCGGCCTGAATTTTGGCCTCCACGAGTTGTTGGAATTGGGAGGGTAGGGCTGGGGTTGCCGCGGCCGATGTTGGTGTGGCCGAGGAGGTAGTGGGAGTTGCGGCCCTCTTTTTGGCCGGCGGTTCGCGAGTAGGAGGAGAAGGTGGTAGGGGAGGGAGTTTATCAGCGGCCGAGATCATTGTCGCCGGGGTAGGGGTGTAGACGTGCAGGAAGGCATGCAGCTGTGACTGAAGGCGTTGGTTGGTGGTGTGGAGGGAGGCGAGCTGTGCGTGTACATGCACCATTTCCTTGTAGAGGGGGTTCGCGGAGTCCTGGGAGACTACGCCTGCCCAGCTCACCTCACTGGTGTGGCGGCGGCGGGGTTCCTGTGCAGGTGGTTGGGGGGGACTGGAAGTGGGGGTTGCCTGAGTCCGGTCCAGGAGTGGGATCAGGCCATGGGCTTGGTACGGTTAGAGGGCTGTTTCAGTGCGGCAGGATGCAGCACCGGGAGGGACTCCAGGGCGAGCTGCAGGGCCTGAGGCTTGCGGGTCATGGAGCAGCTGCTATGTTGGGGTGGAGCTTGATTGGTGAGAGCCTAGTTGGCGGTTGCCTCGGGGGCCCGCCTGGCATCCCATTACCTCTTCTTGACGAGGTATGGGGTGCGGTAGTGGGCCTTGCAGATTCCGTCCACCATCAGGTGTGCATTGCTGCAGATCTTGCAGAGCGGCGTGGTCCTTGGAGGGGGGGGGTCTACTTGGTCACAGCCGGAGCAGCGGCGTTGCTTGGGAGCCGGGCACACATCCGCGCGGTGGCCGAGTGCGCCGCGGTTAGGGCAGTGCTCGATATTCTTTTTGAGGAGGGAGCACCTATTGAGTACGGAGGAGAGAGGTAGATGTGCTTCGGCCCCCAGTCTTGTTCGAAAAGGATGATGATGGACTCCATGGAGCCCATGCGTATAAAGTCGAGGATGGGAGGGTTCTGCTCGCGATTGAGACGATCCTGAATGTCTTCGTAAGAGTGGGCGACAGGGACCCCGTGAAGCACACCGCGGGCGCAGTCTTCCGGGGCCGCTTCGTAGGAGTAGTCGTAGGCAGTGTCTTTGATGAGTACGGACTTGATGGCGAGGTAGTGGTGTCGGCGTTGCGGGTCGGGAGTGTTGATGAGGACGACGTGTTGGCGGGTGTTGATGATTACGGTGCCTGGCTTGGCCTCTTGGTGTCCGAGGCGGGCTGCTTGCAGAATGGCATCGCGAAGCGCAACGCTGTTCACGGTCCGAAGGTTGAGGCCGCCACGGGGACGGAGGATGATTTTATGATCGTCGATGGGTAGCTTGGGGTGGCGTAGGGCAGAGAGTTGGGGCGGCCGGGGCCGCTGCCTCGCCAGAGCTTGAGGCGTAGACGGCTGCATACATTTCTCGGCAGCGGCGAAATTCGGAGTAGTGGTGGGGCGGGAGTTGCGAGTCGAGCTAGGATGAGTTTATCCGGCCGTAGGGGACAAAGTCGGGTCTCCTCCGCGCCCCGGAGGCCCGGTTTCGATTCCCACCCAGATCAAAATTTACCTATTTTTTTATTTCAAAGGGATTAGTTTACTTTGTTTACATAAACCTGCCTGATAAATTTGTCATCAATTCGAGCATTTTTTACGACGCGTTTTTACTCTTTGCCGTCGGCCATTTTTGGTAGCGTCGCCGACTACAACTGCGGGTTTTCGCGTAAGGGGGCATATAATGCTTTCGCATTAAAAAAATGAAAAGGAATGGGCCCCAACACCGAGCCTTGCGGCACACCAGACGTAGCAGCAACATCATATCAGCAACTCCCATTCAAAACAGCTCTTCGACGTACTTACTTAACAACACGGAGTTACAGCCTGTATAGTCATAAAAGCATTCACGTGTTCATAGTACGGCTAATCTTACCTGGTATATCGAGATTAGTAACAATGCGGATCGAACGTTGGGTTATTGGCTCCTGTACACTTATAATGTCAGCATCCTCTCTCATGTTACTACTACAGAGAACACTAATAGGAACAAAATTTGAGTATACATCCAATGTGTGAAATTCCCTATTATTTATTACCTCATTAGAACTCAAAATTACTCCACTCGTTTTATATGTTCAACTTATAATCGAATAGCTACTCTAACACCAAATAAAGCTAAACTTGAATTTGTAACCCGTAAACTGATACAGTCGAACCCGAATATATCGAATCTGAAGGGGATCACAAAAGGTTCGATGTATAGGTAATTCGATATATAAAATAATAGGCCCTCAGGTAAACGGTGGCTTACCGATTAGTGCATCCGAGAGCCGCTAATTTACTGCACGCAACTCTGGGGAAAAAAGCAAGCACACTTTATTTCGCAAAAAAAAAAAAAAAAAAAAAAACTGCTGGTTCACTTTCAGCTCCATTGAAAAGTCCAAGCCGATTCTTTTCTTTACACTTGTAGCGGCCATCGCTTGCGGAAAATAAATTCATGAATAGGCACTCAACCCACACGACGAAGCCTCCAAAATCGGATTGAAGGAATGTTGATGTCCGAGGTAGCATGAGGGCTATCCGAACAGGCTGACAGGGCTCAACTGACTGCACTATCTCTTCTCCACCTCCAGGTGCCAGAATGCCTCAAAGTGTACGAAGACGTGCACTATGAGGTCTTCTGCGTGGCGCCGCGTTCGATATATCGAATGTAATGGTGAACGAGCGTTCTTTATACGCGTGCACCAGCCCGATACATTTGCATGGAATTTTCAAGGGTATTTTACAGCTGTTCGATATACAGAATAATTAGTTATAAGTTGGCTTGTTATATCCGCGTACGACTGTATATCCGTCACCACATATATGGCATCTTATTGATCAGCTGTACAAAATACGTATCAGATTTAGTCACATTAACTTCCTTCAGCTCTTTCTGGCCTCGCACAGCCCTTGAATGGTATCGCCTCCGCAAATAGATCGATCCTAAAGAGTACTAATAAACGCAAGTTTCATGCAACATCAACTAGCGTACGTTGTGTAATCTGAATTTGTTAATTACTTACTATGTTCCTCTTAAATTATTTGTAATATCAGGTAATATGGCATAATTGTAACGCTGCCTTCCTGGTGCGCACTGAAGTTTTTTCCACGTACCACCAGCTAAAATTATATGATTAGAAACTTACTTTTTAATCATTGCATTATTTGTTTAGCCTGCTCAACCCACTTCCTTCCGTAATGCCTTCGAGTGCTGACGGCGCAAATAAATGTATTATTAAACTGTAAAAAATATTTCTTGGAGGAGGGGTGGTCACCTCCGGCAATGTTTATACATCATCATCAGACTATATTTATCTCCATGGTAGGACGAAGGCCTCGCCCAGCGATCTCCAATGACCCCTATCCGGCGATGTATAAAATATGTGCATTATTTAAAGCTACATAGTTTAACGCTACATAGCTAAACTCAGTTTATATTCTGGAATGACTAGTCAGCTGTTCCTCTTAGCCGCTTATTTTGTCTGTGCATGAAAGTCTCTCGTCTTATTTGCTCAAATGACAACCTAATTAACAAGCTCTTGAAACTCATATCGCTTTGGTAAATAAGTTGCTATGTGTTTTTGGGCTCTCGCTAAAATAAAAAAAAACGTACATTACTTTATAAATGCAGTGGAAGAAATTGCCGCGAAAAGACGAAGCCGTGTAATACATTTGAACTTTTCATTACATGCCTATAGCCAGGAAGTTTATGCAACCAAACGATTGTGTATTATTACATTCTCAAATTCCTACGGCATTTGCCCTATGTGGAGCAGCCAGTTTAACTTTTAAATGATTCACAATTCGACTTTGTGATGTTTCGACCGTATATTCGATAGAGAGAAATGTGCATGTCCAATAGGAACATATGTTGGAGGCAAAAATTCTTATCAAATTTTGCAAAATAATCTGAGTTTACCAACTGAACAGCATATTTGTACCCTGGAACAGATAGGAAATTGAAATGAATCACATGCATCAAAGTTTGCAGTGCGAGTATTATGAAGTACAGTTTCAGTTTTATTTCTTTCAATTTATGATATATGATAGTTGATGTGATGACTTCAATTTTCTGTTTTATGTTTAGGCTACACTGACACTGCACAAACCATATTTTTTTGTCATAATACGGAATACAGGCCGCAGAGTGCGGCTCATAAACACATTGGGAGAATGAGGTGTAATTTCTGGATGCATTTCTCGCTATGGGTAATATAGGAGCCCCTCTCTCGCAATTATGTCTTGTTTGAGAGCGCGTTTGCTGAGAGTGGACTGATTGTCCGCGCTTTCCGTATAGCTACCGAAGTGACAGCCTTTCGCTGTTTAAAGCTTTAAGCCTTTCGATGCCAAGCGCACCTGAAATATACACAAACAACGCGCTTGTCCGGAACCAGAAAGGTCGCAAGCATCATGCGAAGTGAGGGATTACCCTTGTACGGGTTAGTTTCGTCCTTGAGCAAAAAAGAAAAACCGGGGAGTGACAAGTCATTTTTAACAACGGGCTGTCGCTCTTATCGTTATCACAAATGACGACTTGCGCCAACGTACTGCGCTTTGTCGGGAAGCTGTTATGGTTCATTCTTTAGAAAGGGTATTTATTTTTTGCCGCAACGTAACTTACGTCATCGGGGAAGATTTTAAAATATAAAGGTCATGTGTCAGGCGGTGGTACCTAGGTGACATGAACGCCCGAGAAAGATGGACTTGTACAGTCACTTTCCTTTGGAAGCGCTGATAACGTTGCAATTTAAATCACAATAGAACTTCGTACATGGTATTTTTCCTAACATTTTAACAGAAGGCTAATCAGTCCTGATGTTATTAAACTTATTACTTTTTAGCAAAGACACTCTCCGATGACTTCAATATATATGCAATAAAGGGCTCTGTAATTTCCACCGTGACCTTACGTAGGTACGTTGGCGCACTTCATGTAATAATCCCAGTCAGCCTACTCACATATACCGCATTACTAACCACATCTACCATGGCCTCGGCTTCAACCCAAGAAGCAATTGCCTACCTATTTTGATTACTTGAAACTCGGTAAGCTTAAGACAAGCCAAAATTCGAATAGGAATGCGTAGTATAGAATTAGTATGGAACCTACCATGATATAGAACGTATGCGTTACACTCTAGTCTGTCCAGAATCGCACAGTAACATTCATTTACTTTGACTATTCATTTATCATCAGTGTTAATAAACAAAACGCATGCTGTGCCCATCTTTCCCCCCACCTCACCCCAAATTCAGTTGGGCGCAGGCTACCACCCTGCGTCTGCTACAAACAAATACGTACCCTTCACCCGCCCGCCTCCACCTTATATTCCCTGAAGTTTACAGTACCCCGCAACTGCCGGTGCTGTGGCACTCACCCGGCTACGCTTCCGCATATGCAGTGGGAGTGCCCAGCACAGTACACTCACATTCACACCACGACCCTCTCGTCGAGGTTGCGTGAGGCTCTGCGGAGCTCCGCCCTCGACGACCAAACCTGGGCGACCCAGCACGCCCGTGAGGCGGCGGTGAGGCAAGTCTCGACGTCCCCTCATCGCTATGTTTGCGTCTTGAAGTCGCCTGAGCTTGCACAAGTTATACAATTCTACGCTCCAATATTCCATCATCAAGAGTTCGCGCTTGTCATCACGAATAAGCTAAAAAGCAACCTTGCCTTAAGAACTTATAGTCAGCGTCAAAAGTTTTCGTACCCCAGAAGGTGAAAAAATATTTATATTTCTACGCCTCAGTCACGCATTGTAGTATTCGGATTTATAGCGTATACTGGTCTAGAGTAAAAAAAATGTCACAGTTTCGCCCTAAGGGCGAAGCAATGAATGCGATAGCAACACAGCAATGTCATACGAAGTAAGGTGAGCGGCCTTGGTAGCAATATGAATTGTAGTAAACATGAGCTGATTAAGTAAGCAGGTGTGCTGCGGCGTAAGTAGACCGACATGAAGAGAGACTCGATGACCACGAGAAGGCGCGTGTGAAACGGTGGTGTTGATGAGAAGCGCTTCCCGTGGGCAGCGCGTGCGAAGGGACACACCTGTAGTGCTGCACTGCCGATCTGGGCAGCATTGCATGTGTAGCGTGCGTTGGAAAATGTGGCCCGACTATTACTAACTGAATGAACAAGCGTGGTGTGAGCGCGCACAAACAAACATGAATAGATCACACTGAATGACTGCAGCCAACGACTGTCAAAACGCTGGCAGCGCAACGTACCTTCGCCCGCTGCAGCGGGCGAAGGTACGTGCGCTCTATCAACGGAAACTGAGCGGCATAAAGGTCGGAGCCGTGTGGAGATAAGAGACGGTGCGGTCGAACGAACGACGAGCGCGGTTGTTGGAAGCGTAGAAGTGCGCCCCCCCCCCCCCCCCCCATGCTCCCTCCGGCGCTGGCTTCCCGCTTCCTGGCTTGCGCGTGGGAGAGATAAGAGACTGTGCGGAGCGACGAGCGCGGTTGTTGGCAGAGAAGTGCCCCCCCCCCCCCCCCCCCTGCTCCCTCCGGCGCTGGCTTTCCGCTTCCTTGCTTGCGCGTGGGAGATTGAGTGTGTTCGCTCTCCGTGATAGCGCGCGTCCCCCCACGCTTCCGCTGGGGTATACGGCGCGCGGCGAAGATTTTATCTATACGGAACGTCACGGCGACGGCGACGACGACGCCGACGGCAGAAATCCGGTTGAAGTGTCCATATAATTGCTATCGCAATAAAAAAAAAAAACCTTTGCATTGTTTTACTGGCTGCGGGCGTAGTAGCGTTGAAAATGAACTTTTGCGCAGAACCTCAGGCGCGTAAACTTTTGGCGGCGACTGTGCGATTGAACACCTGCATTTTCTTTATTCTGCACACAATTTTTTTTAATGAATGGCCTTCCAGCCAACGTCATGCAGTGCTTACACCTGGTTAATTTTCACGACAGCCATCTCAGACATGACTTACTAAGTAGAAGAACGGAACTATTATGTAGTACGTCATTATTATCACCAATCAGGTGCAATAAATATGTAAACAAATAAAGGATAACATTGCCTATGAAATTTTACTAAAATCTCAGGACTACTTCAAAACTTCGAATGTTCGCCTTGTGTACGTCCCTATACTTTTTAGGAAACTGAAAGGGAGAAATTCAAGGGTGAAATTGACATCTCTTCTGGGACCATGGCAGAAAAGGGAAGGTGTGGCTTAGTGGGCCCATATGAAAGGATCAGCTGCGATTGTGCTACTCACGCACAAGGAACGACACTTTTGTATTTTATTTACAGGCAGTAAAGTGATAAATGGTGTCAGTGGACGCTGGCGTGATCATGACAATACCACCGTACCGATATGGGCCATAAACGATTCTAAGGGAACATTTCTGCAAACCCTCACGGTTCTTTCTCATGTTTCTTCAATTGTTCAAACACATTAAATTTAGGGTAGGAGAATATTCTTACCGAATTACCGAAGAATTGTACCAGTAATTATATCATGGTGCTGCGATCTGATTCATCAATAGAGTTAGTTAAGAACAGAACAGCAGAATGCCATAGCAACTTTGGTGATTCTAGCCGAAAACAATGTCTTCTTGCAACACTTTGTGGGCATAACTCAAAAAGGGTGTGGTCTGTGATAGCAATCGTTCTCTATTTTTACACGACAAACTACATTAACACGTCCCGGTGTCTTTTCGCATAATTCCCAATACTCCTCAGCGTACGTCGTGGTAAAAGGATATGAAGACCTTAAGTATTTCTGGAATTTCGTGAAGGTATATGGGAATGGCTCAAATGATAAGACACGTGCGCTGCATATTGAGGATAGACTGTTTATGTTTCGAGATATCGGTTTTTACTAAGCAAAAAAGCTTGTGAAATAATTCGGACAGCCTTCATTTCCACCGAAGATCCGGTACGGAAAATTTCTGCTTTGATATAATGCAAATATACTCAGTCAAATAGCTTCTGTATTCCTTTGTAAGAATACTATACGTCTGGGGCTGCAGCCAAGTTTTCTACTTCTGTGTCTTTTAATTGCACACTGGACACTATTTTTTTTGTGGTACGTTTCAAGCTGCAAAATAATCGCACAAACACGCCTTTTCCATGACATAACTGAAGACGCCAAAATATTTCTTAGTAATGTCTTCATAAATGTTTGCCTTAAGAAAGAAATTAACTTTCAAAACACGTAACCTGGGTTTATTGTCTCAAATACATTACACCTAATGTGCAAAAGAAGTTTGGAAGCACGTTCGCATGTTCACGAAACCAGCCAGCAATTTTTTAGGAAGACGTTGGTACAGTAGAAAGAAACGAAACAAGAACCGTAACTAAATGACCTGCATGTTGGAATATGCCATCTGGCGGGAAACCGCCAAACTAAGCAGCGACAAAGGGATAAAAAATAGCGGTGCCGCTGGCTTCGAACATGCGAACTCACAATTGTGGTATCAGTGATCCTAATCTGTGGTCACGCAGAACGCTCGGCTATCGGTTCGACGTGCTGCGGGAGGCAAAAACTAGGTTTATATACGTACCGCAATAAATTCTGCGACCTTCTTATGAAAACTGCGATTTTGGAACGACTTTTTTGCCATTTCAAGAGCTGCTGTTGCAACTAGCTGAAAGCTGAGTCATTGAAGTTGATAAATCCCCGGTAATACGTCGATCGATGCAATAGGCTCATCGCAAATTGCTTTTTACTGGTCAAAAATGCCTCCAAAATATGGCCTTTTCCATAGACTCCCATACTTCCAACTTCGCCCGCAATTTGGAACGGGTTTTCTGTCGTAAGTAATGGTACCGCTTGCATGAGATGTCGGGCTAAGCTTCTAGAGCCTATTTCCACGGTAATATTTTGAAAGTGGCTTCTATGATTAGTTATTTGGAAAAAACGACGCTCTCCCATAGAAAATGCGCATGTTTTCAGAGGCGGCCGCTAGAGGCGCTGTTCGACGATGTCCCAGATTCCTGGTATTGGACTCGGCGCCGTGCTTGTGCAGAGGACTGATGGACTAGAAAGGGTTGTAAGTTACGCTAGCCGGTCGCTTTCGAAGGCGGAAGCAAATTATTCCACAACAGAAAAGGAGTGCCTCGCCATCATCTGGGCTACATCAAAGTTTCGCCCCTACCTCTATGGCAGGCCCTTTAAAGTTGTGAGCGACCACCACGCCTTGTGTTGGCTAGCTAACTTGAAGGATCCTTCAGGCCGCCTAGCACGCTGGAGCCTGAGACTTCAAGCATTCGACATCACCGTCGTTTACAAGTCCGGGCGAAATCACTCTGACGCCGATTGTTTGTCTCGCGCCCCCGTCGAACCGCCGCCACAAGACGACCAGGATGACGACACTTTCTTGGGACCCATCAGTGCCGACGAATTCGCCGAACAACAACGAGCCGACCCGGAACTAAGGAGCCTTGTAGACTACCTGGAAGGCAAGACCGTCATTGTGCCGAAGGTGTTCAGGCGAGGATTGGCGTCGTTTTTCTTGCAAAACGACATTCTCCTAAAGAAGAACTTCTCGCCTCTCCGAGCCAACTACCTCCTCGTGGTACCCTCAGCATTGCGTCCAGAGGTTCTGCAAGCTCTCCATGACGACCCAACGGCTGGACATCTCGGTTTTTCACGCACTCTCGCGAGGATACAAGAAAAATACTACTGGCCTCGCCTCTCTGCCGACGTCGCCCATTACGTAAGGACATGCCGAGACTGTCAGCGACGCAAAACACCGCCGACAAGGCCAGCCGGACTTCTACAGCCAATCGAGCCACCTCGCCGACCGTTCCAGCAGATCGGGATGGACTTACTGGGGCCTTTTCCGACGTCGACGTCCGGGAATAAATGGATCGTCGTCGCTACGGACTACCTCACCCGCTACGCCGAAACAAAAGCCTTGCCCAAAGGCAGTGCCGCCGAGGTAGCCCGATTCTTCGTTGAGAACATCCTCCTGCGTCACGGTGCCCCAGAAGTCCTCATCACCGACAGAGGCACGGCCTTTACGGCAGAACTCAAGCCATCCTGCGGTACAGCCAGACAAGCCATCGCCGCACCACCGCCTACCACCCGCAGACGAATGGCCTCACCGAGCGCCTAAATAAGACCATCGCCGACATGCTGGCAATGTACGTCGACGTCGAACACAAGACGTGGGATGCCATCCTTCCGTACGTGACCTTCGCATACAACACGGCCGTGCAAGAAACGACGCACATGGCGCCGTTCAACCTGGTCTACGGAAGGAACCCGGCAACGACGCTTGACGCCATGCTACCAGACGTCGCTGACGAAAAAAATCTCGACGTTGCCACTTATTTGCAGCGTACCGAAGAAGGTCGACAGCTCGCCCGCCTGCGCATCAAGAACCAGCAGAGGACCGACAGCCGACACTACAATCTACGACGACGCTACGTCGAGTACCAGCCCGGCGACCGTGTTTGGGTCTGGACTCCGATACGCCGACGAGGACTTAGCGAGAAACTGTTGCGTCGCTATTTCGGACCATATAAGATAATCCGACGTATTGGCGCACTGGACTATGAGGTCGTGCCAGACGGCATTTCGCAATCACAGCGGCGCCGCGTACGACCTGAAGTCATCCATGTGGTGCGTCTTAAACCTTTCTACGCCCGCTGACGACGTTAGGTAATTTGTTGCTTTGTTATTTTTTTTTACGCATGGTTTTGTTTTCGCTTTCGTGTTTGTAGCATCGGGACGATGCTTTTTAAGGGGAGGGTATTGACACGTATCCATGTTTATCTTTCACCGGTGGCAGCTTTCCACCGGCTAACAAATGTTAAACGTTATCGCTCGGCGCAGGACGCGCCTGTATCGAAAGTTTCTAGAACGTTATCGATGCTTCTTTCCGTTGCCTGTTTTCACCGACGCTTATGTTATCTGATTGTATGACCGACGCGAATTGTCTAGAACTTTCTGGAAGACACGCGGGCATCAGGGATTAATCTGGAACCTTCGATGACTCAGGTATAAAAGCCGACGCGCTTCGCCGCTGATCAGATTTTCGACGACCGCCGACTGTGTTCGCCGCTTTCGTTGTGCTTTGAGTGTAGCTTGCTTTTGTGGGCACAGGTTCGCCCAATAAGTAATCACTTTCGTCATACACAGTTTTACGACTGTTTACTTCAGCGTCACTACTACGTGACAATATGATAGTGTGGTTTCTACTCAGAAATGTGGCACACGTGTTTCTAAGGTATTAATTGCTGTAGTTTTTTTCCAACACTGAAAAAATTGCTGTATTTTTTTTCTAAGAAGGTGTGAGCTGCTGCAGCCTAAGGGACAGGGGTGGATAACATTGCATTTATTGACAGTACTGTAGAGCTCCACTTTCCTCTTTGTTCATCTTTTCGCATTCACAATTGTCTGCCTTTCAGAGTTTGTGTGTGATTGGATGTTTGCACATATTATTTCTTCTTCTTTAATCGCTTATGATAAATTAAATGGCATTCGTTCTCTTTTACGGACGACCTGTGAGTGGAACAAACTGCGAGAACATTTGGTAAGCACAAATGGTCGAGAACAGTTTCCTTCTCTTGTTTGAGAATGTCTTCCTTAGTCGGGGATTTTTTGTCTCGTCTGATTGCAGTGCTTCTAATTCGGGCTTGATGTTCGTGCCAAAGACAGAAGCACGATTGTAATTGCATCAAAATATCTTGCTGCTGTGACATGTAATACCGTTATAAATTGTAATATTGTTTGTTATGACATTGTATTCCAACAACTGATTTTGCAGTATGCATTTTATGTTCTTAAGTTAGTGTTGTACAGATTACACTACAAGTGTTACCAACTCCTATCTAGGCCCTGTAAGGGGCTCAGAGCATGTCCAAATAAATAAATATTAAATATGCACTAGCGTGTCGAGCCTTTGACACAGGTAGAACTCTCTAGCTATCATTAATCTTTCTCTCAACAGCACGCACATGTCTTCACATACTGATTGATTATACAGTCTCCTTGTAATACATTTTTTGAACATGCAAGTTGTGTCAACGATGGGTGAGCTGTACTGTGTACATAAATTAACATGGCAGTGAGTGTGCAAGAGGATTGTGGCCATCCATAACACAGCAATTACTTTCTCAGCCCTTTAGCTCAGTGAATCCGAAATGCAAAATATATTTCTTCACTACTGTATAGAAGAAGCCTGTGCGCTGCTTACTCGTGCTTTAGTACACATGTTTGCTGTATACACATTATTTATCACGGTTTCCCCCTGCTGAAAAAGGTGGCATAACTAAGACTGCCTTTGCCACTGCTGTGTCGACCCGCCTTTTCAGCAAGTACAATGTCACCAGGCTCTAGCAAAGAAAGGATGCCCGAGTGAACTGCATTCAAAGGATCTGTTGACCTGCCTCCGTACGCCTTAGATATGAACATTATGGTGCCATTGGGAGCAATTCCAATTAGGAATTTCGCTGTGTATGTCCCTTTCTACTGTGAGTACATCAAGTTCAGCAGCTCAGCTGACTTGGGACGCTCTGCTTTGATCTCAGTGCAGTCGATGAATTACTCTGCACTGTGGATAGTGTGGCTTAAAGCATGGCGGCATTGTAGACGTCACATCATCTTTATGGTGCCATTAAATCCATCCTTGTGTTTTTGTGAACCCTGCCGTGAGAACATTAATGAAACATCTAGCTGCAGTCCTGCGGTGCACACCAAACGAGGCACCCAGGGCAGTGTAACTGAGACCGTTCTTACGTTTCATGAATAGTGTCAGTCGTTCAGCTTTGCTCTGCTCATATACAGTTCTTGTCTCTGGAAGCGTACTCAAAAACAATGAAAAGACAGGAAGAGTCGCTGCACACAGGCTTAGCATGGCAGGCTCGCTGGTTTGCACTGATTGAATGCCTCAGAAATAAACGGTGTTGTGGTCTGGACCTGCTGCAGTGCAACTAGTTATTGCAGTTGTTGTGTGAACGCTGTGCTCCGAGAAAAATCTACATGAAATTTGGACAGCTGCAGTGGTACCGTCGGTAACACGGAGGAAAATGTGAGGGTCAGCGCACGATTCTTCAGAGCTGGTTGTCATCGTGCCAGTCTGAAGCAGAATATGCGAGGTCACTTCATTTCACTAATATCTAAAATCCACTCTGCCAGTACACATCTTGTATGCATATAAGCACACGAGCAAAGGAAGAGATGGTGGGAAAGAATTTGTTTAACCTGGGACATTCTCCCATCATTCATTTAAATACTTAACATAGCGTTATATGCAGCATGTGTGACCTGGCATACCTCTCTTGTGTTCCCTTCAAAAAATTCCTGGGCTCCTTCAGCACTAGAAAGCATACCAAAGGATACTCGGCCGACCGGCGCGGGACCCGTTAAAAGCAAACCGTATTGCAGACCAACTGCGGTGAAAATAGCAAGGCCACCGGGGAAGATCAGATAAATCAACATGGCGCCGCGTAACTAATACGCGATTTGGGAATGGAACTGCCGCGGGTATCGTCGCAAGCGAGGAAACCTGCAGCAGTTCATAACAAGCAAGGAACCGCCAGATGTCATCGCCCTGCAGGAGACCGGGGGGATGGCAAAATTATCGGGTTATAAATCTTACAGTCCTTCCGGCGAGCAGGCATACGTCACGACACTGGTACACAGAAACCTCGTGGCTGTCGAGCACGATACCGGAATGCGAGCCATAGACCACGTCCTTATTGAAATAATTCCATCCCGCAAAGAAGCGGGACGTCTATTTATTCTGAACATATACAGTCCACCCCGGCACAAGCCGACATTCGGTCCACTCTTCCGCAATGCGTTGAGCGTAGCAGACAAACAGGCGCTAGTCGTGGTTGGCGATTTTAACGCGCCACACGCGGCTTGGGGATACAGCTTAGGTAACATTAAGGGCCGAAGCCTATGGGCAGATGCTCAGCAGGAAAGACTAACGCTCATAACTGATCCTCAAGCGCCCACCAGAATAGGAAACAGTGTAAGCAACGACACGACACCAGATCTCACGTTTACAAAAAACATAGTGGATTCTCGATGGAAAAACATGCAGGAAAGCGTAGGTAGTGACCATTACATCGTCGTCACAACGGTAAAAGCAGGCCCAAAGTAAAAGAGGGGTAGAGAACTGAAACTTGTAGAATGGGACTCTTTCCGCAAAATCCGAAAGGAAGATGCGGAAGCGAATATAACGGACATCGAGAAATGGGCAGAGAAACTACAACAAAATGTTAAACGAGCTACTAAAACTGTTCCAAAAGAGGCAGGAATTGAGGAGATGGATAGCAGATTATTGCATATGTGGGAAGCGAAAGGTAGTTTGCTGAAAAGATGGAAAAAGCAAAAACATAATCGGAAATTAAGGAAGAGAATTGCAGAATTAGACAAGGAAATCGAAGTTTATGCGAATAGGTTAACCAAACAAAATTGGGAAGCCACGTGCAATTCGATGGAGAGGCAAATGGGTATGTCCAAGAAGACCTGGAACATTCTCCGATGCCTCTTGGATGCCGAGAGTACAAAAACTGTACAAAGACACAATGTACAGAAGGTTATACACAGCTACGCAGGTACAGCAGAAGAGCTCTTTCGAGAGCTCCAAAAGATGTACGTTGGAGATGCGAATAGAGAACGACTTCCGGATTACAGCG
The DNA here is from genome assembly GCF_013339745.2 of Dermacentor silvarum. NCBI lineage: Eukaryota > Metazoa > Arthropoda > Arachnida > Ixodida > Ixodidae > Dermacentor > Dermacentor silvarum. The sequence continues at coordinate 398,716,939 of NC_051154.1, read as the reverse complement.
GCAATGAGAATCCTGATCTCGATGCCCCAATTACGGAGGCAGAAGTCAGATATGAACTTACCAGACTGAACCCGAAATGCTCAGAAACCTCGACGATGAATCCATCCGAGCTCTCACAGACTGAATAAGTGTTGGGAGCAAGGTGACATTCCAAGTGAATGGAAAGCAGCCCAAATCATCTTTATACCAAAGCCTGGAAAAAAACTACACCTGACAAACTTAAGGCCCTTATCGCTAACATCCTCCGTCGGTAAACTCATGGAACATGCGGTTCTCACACCACTCACGAGATACATGGATGATGGAGGACTTTACCCACATAGCATGGTTGGATTTCGACCAAAGTTATCGACGCAGGATATTATGCTCAGACTTAAACATCACATATTAGATGCGGGCGCGAAAACTCTAGACACCAAGGCGATACTAGGGCTCGATCTAACAAAGGCCTTTGACACTGTCACGCACAAGGCAGTACTGCAAGATCTCCAAGAGCTGGATGTAGGACGTAAAACATACGCGTACATCAAAGACTTCTTGACGGATCGTACCGCAAAGATTACAATTGGGGGAACCAAATCGGAGGAGATCAAACTAGGTAATAGGGGTACTCCGCAGGGGTCGGTCCTATCCCCCTTTCTATTCAACATGGCAATGATTGGTCTTCCTGCGAGACTCGAAAAAATAGAAGGACTCGGACACAGCCTATACGCGGACGACATTACCCTCTGGGTGGCGGCTGGAAGCGATGGGCACGTGGAAGAGATCCTCCAAACAGCAGTAAACACGGTCGAAAACTACATCAGAGACAAGGGACTGCGATGTTCCTCTCAAAAATCAGTACTTCTCTATAGACCCACATGCAGAGGTCGAAAAAGCATTAAGGAAAAGCCGGACATTGTGGTCACAGTAGAAGGCACCAGGATACCGATAGCCTAAGAATACTGGGACTCAGCATATCCGAAAACGGTCATAATGGGGAAACCATTAGACTACTGGATAATAGTGTTCACCAAACAATTAGACTAATAAAGCGGATACCCAACAGGAACTATGGCATGAAAGAGCACAATCTTATTCGATTAATAGAAGCATTCGTAATCAGTCGTATTGTATATGTGGTCCCTTACCTTAAGCTCTACGCTGCGTAGAAAGCCAAGATAGAATGTATCATTAGAACGGCGTATAAGCAAGCCTTGGGACTTCCAGCAAACACGTCAAACGAGAAGTTGCTAGCACTCGGCGTGCACAACACATTAGACGAACTTATTGAGGCCCAGAGAGTGACGCAGTATGAAAGACTTACGCAGAGTTTGACGGGCAGACACATATTAAACGACATCGGAATATCCTACGAAGCACAGCACGGACTGCGGGGAGACATCCCAAGGAAAATAAGGGAAAATCTCTCAATACTCCTAATTCCCAGAAACATGCACCCGGAGTTTCACGTAGAAGAATCGCAAGAGCGAGAGCTCTCCACAAAAAATTTAGTGCTAGGGACGTGGTCTATGTGGACGCGGCGGAATACACAAATAGACAGAGTATGTCGATAGTTGCTACCAGTCTAGAGGGTGACTCCAGAGTTAGTGGCAGTGTAAAAACAGGAAAGGCTGAGGTGGCGGAGGAGGCTGCCTTAGCACTGGAAATAGCCTCCACGGAGGCCAACATCATAGTCAGCGACTCCAAGACCGGCGTCAAAAACTATGCCAAAGGAAGAATCTCGCCGGAAGCGCTACGAATTTTAGCCAATTATCGTGAAGATCGAAATGTTTACATTATATGGGCACCCGCACACTCCTCCCTTCCCGGGAACGAAATTGCGCACAACCTGGCTCGAGAACTGACGGACCGAGCAGGTAACACGCAAATACTGGGAACGGAGAGAGACCGGATGACCAGCTTTACAGAGATAACCAAACACTATAAATTGGGCAGGGCCCGTTTCCCCCCGGCACACTCCTCGCTAAGTAGACGGCAAGCGACAGCATGGCGCTTGTTGCAAACAGAAGCATATCCGAACCCGGTGGCCTACCACCGTTACTATCCAGAACTTAACACCGATAAATGCAGAAAGTGGGAGACCGCGCTGCTCAGCTCTGCACCGGAAGACGAACTTAAGGCAATCCAGCAGGCCGAAGATGCCGCCAGAGCCCAAGGGCTCGAGGCCGTCATCTAGGTAGAGACGCCTAGGTCTCACGAATCTGCTACACAAATAAAGTTTATTCCTCCTCCTTCAGCATGGTCGCGGCTGTCTGCATTGCGCAACTGCTGACACAAAAAAAACAATGAATTGTGGCGTTACTGGACGCTAACAGTTTTACAAAAAATTACCTCATCCGTAGGCTTCTTGCCCGCGGTTGGCGCAGCAGGGGTAGTCGTCTTTGTCCGTCGTCCGTCTTTGTCGTCTTTGTCCGTCGGTAGGCGCCTTTGTCCGTCTTTTCTTCAACTATAAATGTCACATAACTTCAGGAAGCACAGCCTAAGAAAAATTTCCATCAACACGTAATTCATGCGTGCGACAACTATATTTAGCACAATCCATATCAGAGGGTGTCCCTTACTAAACTTCTGCACAGCACAGATCCGTATTGCAGTAAAGCAAACTCTGATAAGCACGCGAACACGCACTGAAAATGTAGCGAACGCCACTAGCAAGGCTTTCAAGATTGATGCCTGCACAATATTCAGCTTCTTATCAGCGTCTGTATGTACCACTTGCAAATAATTGACCCATTAAACGTCGAATCACTACTACGTTTGCTTTCCGGTACAACTGCACAAGTGACGCGTCGTACCATGCATATTAAAACATACATTATATTTATCTTTATTTAGGCAGGACATTCAAAAAACACAAAAATACAACAGAGACACTTTCCTAGCGTAGTCAACGAGGCAAAAGGCGCCTTTTTGGCGCCTGCCGATGCCTCGTTTCTCAGACGTACAGCACACAGCGATCAGCGCTGTCGAAAAAATAAATTTGTAGTACAAAAACATATATGTGCATGCATATACTGCATACATTATAGGACACGAATAAAAAATTAGGGGCGGGGGGTTTTGCTCTGGAAGCACAACATATAGAGACAGACATTTTAAGTTCAGAATGCACTAGATAATAATAATAATTTAAAGACATTGTGAATGTTACAGGGCAACAAAGCAATGACAGTGTCACACTTTGCGCGTAAAATATTACAACAGGAAACAATTCGGTGCTTTCATACATTTTCTCCATTAGATATATTTAGGTACATGGGACTATCACACATACAGGGCTTTCACTCGTGTTTTAAATGAAAAAATGGAGTTTGATTGATGTGCGATAGCAACTAGTTCCGGGTAGAAATTTAATAATTCAGGTATTGAGTAATCTAACAACTACGGCCTGTAACATGTTCTTATTTTCTTCACATAAATATTCTGCCTAAGTGCATAATTAGATTCCGGTCTCTTATATAGTGCTAGAAATGTGGTCGGATCAGCCTTTAAATTGGGCAAAATCTTGAGCGCAAGGCGCTGGCGAAAAATATTAGAAATAGTCAAGATACCGTTTTTTTAAAGGTAGTGAGTGTTGTTGCCATGATAAATTTTCAATGAATCGAATACACTTCTTTTGTAATAATTGAAGGTGATTTAAATTACCCTGAGTGATGGTTCCCCAGACTAAAATACAATACTGCAAATGCGAGAATAGCATGGAGTAGTAAAGCTGTCGTTTAAATCATGATAGCATGAAACGTAACCTGTGTAGCATGCCTACTGTTCTGGACACAGCAGCGCAAAGATAGGTGACATGTGTCCAACTGAGATGTTCATGGAAGTGGACGCCTAGGAACTTATGTGTGGGTACTTGACTTATTATTGTTTTACCATTAAAAGTTAGCGTTAAATTATTGCTGATTGCTTTATTTTTAGGTCTGAAAAATATAGTTTGTTTTTTCAGTATTAAGAGCCAACTGATTGTTCAGTAACCAAAACGACAGTTGTTGAAGCCAAGCATTAGCCTGACTGGTAATACTGTCTATGTTAGCACCGTGAAAAAATACGTTAGTGTCGTCAGCGTATAGCACAACGTCAGGTGTATCAGGTGTGAGTACAATGCCGATTATATATAGAAGAAACAAGAGGGGGCCTAGAATTGAGCCCTGAGGAACACCGTATTGTATTAATTTTAAACTAGATTTAACATCGCCGACGCTTACAAACTGATAGCGATTATGCAAATAAGTTCTAATCAATTTAAGCGCATTGCCGCAGATACCGTACTTGTTAAGTTTATAAAAAAGAACGTCATGCTTGATAGAATCGAACGCTTTCCTGAAATCTAAAAATATGCCAATAGAAAAGAGCCTATTTTCAATATTTGTTATTAGTTTTTCTTTGATTTCCATAAGAGCTGTTTCCGCAGATTTAACTTTCTCAAAGCCATATTGCTGTCGTGATATTGTGCACCTCTTGTGTAAAAAATCCTTTAACCTCCGATTAATTACGTACTCCGCTATCTTTGAAAAGATGGGGAGTACAGAAATAGGACGATAGTTGCCGAGACTATCTCTGGCGCCACTCTTATGCACTGCGCAGACGCGAGCAATTTTCATTTTCTCTGGGAAAACGCCTTGAATCAGGATACCGTTACAGATATGGGCGAGGGGCGCGCACAGTACATTTGACAGCGCTTTTACTGGGCGAACAGCGATATCGTCTTACTACTTGCGCAGTTCTCTTTCAAGCTTCTGAGTGTTCCTTCTATTTCATGCGGCGTGACCGGAGACAAGAAAACGGAGCTCATTTCCTGCGTTTGTACGTATGCGGGTAGGCACTTTGAACATGTTGGCTTGCACCAGGCGAGAGAAAATGGCCGTTGAACTTATCTGCCAGGGGAACACCGGTATAGACTGTGCCGTCAACAACCAGTTCATTTAGAGCATTATCTGTTTTTTTAGAGATAAGAGATTTCATCAGCGACCATGCTTTTTTTTTTTGACAGCCGTATGTCACCGAAAACTTCTGCAGATAATATCATGTTCGGGCTTTCTTAGAGTAAGCGTTTAGACAGTTTGTAATTTTTTTATATTCTTCTAGTTTGCTTATGCTCTTGGTTTTTAGGAATCTATGAAATAGCTCGTCTCTATTTCTAATTCTTGCAAGTAATTCCTTTTGTAATCCATGGCTTCCTAGCTTTACGACATTTAACGAACGGTCTGATGGGAAATGCTGTCTCATACGATAGCAAAACCTTGTTTAGAAACAAATTATAAGCATCATCAGGGTTCTCAGTGCTGAATACATCATCTCAAACAATATTTGACAATAGATTACGGAAATGACTAATGCCACTGTTTGTAATACATCTACGAAAAGACTGATTTTTAGTGACTTCACGTTTCGAGTGTACAGACATAAAGAAAAATAATGGCAAATGATCACTAATACCTATCTATAGAACACCAGCAAATACATTGTCACCGAAGCAGCTTGTCAGGCACAGGTCAATTAATGTGTTACTGTTCATTGTAACACGGGTTGGAGCATTAATAACATTAATCAGGCCGGCGGAATGTACCAGATCAAGAAAATTACCGCAACTAGTGTCGTCAGAAAGCAAGTTTATACTGAAGTCTCCAACTATGACAACTGGTACATTATAGGTTAATAAATATTCACTTAATTCTTCAAAGAAATTGTAGAACGCAGGTAGGGAGCCAGAAGGCGGACGGTAAAGAACCGAGACCACAAACGAGGAATTCGAGATAGCCAAAGATTCACAGTCGTCAGTCATTACTGAATATTTCGGTATGACATTGTACGAAATGAGCTTCCTAATGTAAAGCCCTACGCCGCCTCTTCGTTTATCGCGGAAGAGGGCTTCGCATTGGTAGTCGTCGAACTGTACTATATCTTTGCGTTGATGCAGATCGGCCAAGGGAAGCAGGCCCATTCTGGGATTGTGTGGCTGCTTTACGTTAAGGGTTCCGATGGCCGTGTTGTGGAGCACACTCGTTCCAGCACCGGCTGCAAGAGCGTCTGTCAACTAGGATGACCAGGGTCGCCAAGGCCGACGCTTTACGGATGAGCTGGATGAGTGGCGAGGCGGCTGGCTCGATGATGCGAGTAAGGCAGAGGAAAGAGAAGACCCTCATCTGTACGCGAGTGACGAGTTGGCACGCGACCACCTGAGTGTGCGTTCAAGGTCACAGAAATATACATTCGCAAGCCGGCCTACTTCATATGCTGGCGATCCTATTGTGCTTGGATATGCGCCTTGCAAACAATGTCCGTGGTCACTCTGCCCACAACTCCAGTAGCAGTAAGGAACTTGCAAAACTCTAAAGCGTTTTGGCCCAGGCGGTGTATCGTGACCCTGCGCAACGTGATGTTTCTAGACAGAGACTTTAGGAATGCGCGGCACTCCAACGTACAGAAGCCGACCATGGAGGATCAAATCTCATTCAGGGAATCATATACCTGCAACAGGGCCTGGATCCGAGGCTTGATGCGATCGGTTTCTTCCACGTGAACCGTGCGACACCTCAAGCAGAGGGGCAATGGGACCGACCAGTGCAGTAGGTAGCATTTATCGACGAAAGTGTAAATTAGGCTGAAATGCTTTAGGGTCTTGGTAGAGCCCAGAAGGTACCTAAATAAATAAATAAATAAATAAATAAATAATCGGAACTGCGAACTGTTCCTTCAGTATGGACAACTCCAGGTTCAGTGGCACGGCCTGGCAGATGGTTCGGACATCCACCTCTGGCCCGTGCATTGGAGCAATCATTCGAAGAGCCGTGAGTGAGCGACTCGTCGCTAAATACCAAGCAAAGGCGGCAGATCCAATATCTGGCGATGGGCTGCCACAGGAAGCTTGACGAATCCCTGTCGTGATCACGAGCATGGACATACTTTTGTTTCGATAGAAGCCTTCGAGAAAGTCCTTGGCTCCACCCAGCCCTGTCTTGAGTTGCAGCGCCCGAAGCAGCTTCAAGGAAGAGCTAGTTCCAAGCAGAGGCCCAAGATTGGCGAAGTGCTCCGGCGCGTCGATCATTAGGTTCAGTTCCTCCAGTTGCTTTATGGAACGGACAGCCGTGACCAGAGCGTTTTCATCACTGCCTTCGCCAAGGATTGCAGCAGCGTCAGCGCCGAGATCTTGCCCACGCTGCCGCTGAGAGCTCGGCATACTACCTTCTCGTGGCTTCCGAAAACGTCATCGTTGATGGCCGCCTTCACGACGCACCAGCAACGTGGCCGCCTGCGTTCTTCTCTTCATCCGTGGCCATGTTAGCTATGGGTCACGCCTTCGCGTGCTCCGAGGAGTGACAGTGTTCCGCATTTCCCCTCTCGGAGCTCAAGACCGACGTTTATGAAGAAGCCGTTCCAGGGGTACACTGTAAACGGAAATGAGCCGAAAAGGGTATTCTAAGGGCTGCAACCTCCCTTGGGACTACGTGCCTGAAAACCGTGCTCCCTCACAGTGGTGTAGAAATGGTTAGCGTCCTCCATATTGCTCCCTCGCAAAATGGCGATGAAATATGGAGGGAGAGCCTCATTTTTACATCGTTTTTAAAAGGGAGTTTCCAAGAGACAACAAACCTCCCTTTAGCATAAACGGAGTTCTATTTCTTATTCGCTGTATTATTTTATTTTATTTTACACATGCGTTGGAAGTAAACGAGCAATGGGAGAGATGTATTGTTCAACATTTTCCCTTTTTACTGCGAAATTATACATTTCTACAGTGCCAATTAAATTCTTCAAAGCGATATAATAGTCGATTTGTTCGTCTCGCCGACTACAATGTCTTGTCGCACTGCAAGATCGGCCCCGACATCTGAATTTGGAAGCTGTCACGAATTTCAGCGCTCCAGAAACGGACAGAGACAGAAAGCCAATACGTAGAAGAACATTTAGTCTCAAACAAAAAAAATGACATTGAAGAAAAACAAACAGCAAACTACCCTGACACACTATAAACACTATACATACACAAACACTCGAAAAGCTAGCCATACATATAAAAACAAACAAGCCCTCAACTACTTATTTTTCCTTCGCTCGACTAACCAACGCGAAGTCACGAACAAACGAACGTTCTGACCGTCGCCAGTCGTGCTGTCGGACTCCGGCCCAGCGTGGCAAAGGACGTTGGCCTGCGTGGTTCCGACGCAGCGTGGGCGTCGACCTCCGTCGAGAGCGATGAGGTTGTGGTCTTCCACAGGGACACGCGTGACACAGGACGCGGTATGGGCCAGTCGGCCGTTGTGCCGCTGACGTGGCGTTGGCGATTGCCTTCGTGGCAAAGGGCAGCAACTGGTTCCGGCAGCGTGGGGCTGGACCGGGGCCGCGGAACACAGCCAGGGCGACGCAGTCGGGGCTCAGGAGCTGGAGTTGTCGCTGGCCAACTCGCGAACGTCCCCTCTTCGCTCCATGGTCCCTGAAGCTGCTGCCTCCCGTCTCCAGAGCACAGCTGGAGATGCAACTGCTTGTCGACCAAGTGAGCAATGCCAGCTCATCATCGCCTGCGTCTCCTTTTTGTTCATTTCTTCTTTTTTCTCTCGCGCTTCACGTGGTTCTCGCCTGTGGGTCCCTTGGCTGTTTCTTCGGCCAGCGTCTTCGTCTTTTTCGCGTTATCATACGTCTTGCCGGTGACTCATGACAAAAGCAGACCATGCAGGACTTCGATGGCTTCGGCCCAGAGTGTCCTCGCGTCTGTTCGTATCAACTAAAAGTGAAACTGAAGCCAAAGTCCGCGAAGCGCCACCAGTTGGTTCTTTATTCTGTGGCGCCACTGTCGTCAGCGCTGGTGATGGCACCCGTACGTCTTGCTCTTTGTAGTTGCCCGTGTGTCGGTATGTGTGTTTACGAGTAGCATTTGGGCGTCCATCGGCCTTTATACCGCACAAAAGAATTACGTGCACCGGTGCTCAGAACGGCGGTGATCGGCCGCCGCGAAGCCATCGCCTTTTCGTTATCTATGGTTCTCCGCACTGACGCGTGCTCGGGGCCTTCCCCGCTGTGCCACGATATGCTAGCGGCTAGCTAGTGAATCCTAGCCCACAGTCGTGCCGAAGTCGCACTCGTACGGCGTCGACTGAACGGAGTACCACTTGTCTTCTGTTTTACGCGGCTTTTTTAGCTGCGGTGGTGAGTTCGCGGACGGCGCGGAGCAATGGGCGCTATGCGCGTAATGCTCAAGCTTTTCTTTTCTCAGACATATTCTAAGAAAAAGAACTAGCTGCCGCGCAGATGTAAGTGCAGCTATTGTGTGTGTGTGTGCGTGCGTGTGTGTGCGTGTGTGTGTGTGTGGGTGTGTGTGTGCGTGCGTGTGTGTGTGTGTGTGTGTGTGTGTGTGTGTGTGTGTGTGTGTGTGTGTGTGCGCATGTGTGTCAGGCTTCGAAGTATTTTAGTGACATGTTCATGTGTACATGTCTTGTGAATGCGTACTCGGACATCAGTTAGGTTTCACTGCATTAAAAGAAATCACCCTAACTAATTTCTAGTCCTTAGTGCTATCAGCCGGCAATATACCGGGAACTAGAAATTAACCACATGCCATTTGATTCACTCAGTTTCCATCCAAATAATGCACACTGGTGGAAGGCATGCATGATTAGTGCATGTGTTCAACATTCTGTTGCATGTAGAGAGACATGTGAGTGTACATTAATACACTCTGCAGTAACTTGTTCTGAATTACACTTTTAAAAGTAGGAGTTTCAATAAACGACCACATGTGTTTTTGTTTCTTTTTTTCTTTTTAACTCAATGAGCAGTGCCCTACCTTATGAGATTTTTTGCTGCCACATGGTCGAGGGGTGTGGCTTTCATTGTATTGCTTTGAAGCTTCTCCATTCGGTGTGCTTGTGACACTTGGGACAATTTCTAAAAACGAGTATGTGTCAGATAAACGCGAATTCTTGCAACACGTGGCACACATATTGCTGTATTTGTCTTTGAAAAGTTATTCAGAAAAGCAGCTTTTATAGCTTCAGTAACTCATTCGTTGTGGCCGCTTCAGCTGACCCTTTCTGAGCTTGACCGTCAATTTCATAGTAGCAGCTTTCAAAAGCTCTGGTATTGAGTGCTTATTATATTCAGATATGTTCACGGCATACAAGTCTATATTACTCAAACTAAAACAGCCAGAGGCCGCATTGTTAAGACAGGGACCTGAGCATCAAGAAAAAATGCGATAAGAAAGGCAGCAAGAACAAGTACTCACAAGCAAATGTTTATTGTCAAGGGGGATGCAACAATAATACAGCCCATTCAGGGATGCACGGAAACCAGATAATAGCCACAGAAACAAAGCATACTTATATGCATGTCCCAGGCATCTTAATCACAAATGACATTTAACTCCAGTGTATGCCTAATGAAGCCTTGCCAATTGTGCCGTTTTACTAGTGCTACTGCCCACTACTGCTGTGTGCCTGAATGGTGGTTCACATTTGCAGGCGGCAATAGGTGTAGCGACATCCATCATTCGTGCATCACTCATTCTGTACAATACACACCTTGCAGCAAGGAAAAGGAGCCACAATATAGCTTTCTAACAATTCCAGGAGATTAATTTGAGAGAGGCATTTCCAACCGTACCAGACTAGACCAGCATTGTCATGCAGCATGCTTGTCAGTAGCATAGCCAGGGGGGCACACTGGGAACGTAACCCCTAGCCCCAGAACTCGACATTTCTGTGTGCGTGGCATAGGTTTAAAATTGGGTTGCTCAAATTGAATATTCTCAGTTGGAAAGCAGCACTGAGTGTGTTTGTATGCCTCTCACTCATCCCGTATATGCAAATGTATGTTGCCTAACTAACTTTCTTTCAGACTTTAGTGCAATAATTAATATGTCGTCTCATGCTGTTTCAGTTAAGACAATGAATAGAACCGTTATTAAAATGAGCAAATAAATTAGAGACAACTAATGCAGTCAGTGTTTAATTTGTGGTAAGTGTGGCATGCATGATCTTACAAAAGAACAGAATTCATACTCGTTTCAATGTTGAGGAAGAAGATGCGGTCACTGACCAAGTCAAACTAATACACAGAGACGTTTCGGGACCCGTACGGGTTCCTTGTTCACACTAAGCAGGCAAGAGCCGTAAGTCGCTTTTTATACTAAAATGTGACGTAATGAGCGGGTGTAGCTGGCAGGGAGATTACCATCTGTCCTGTTGATAGTGTCCTCCGTGGTCTGAATAAACACTGATTCTAATAGTAGTCTTGTGGCCGGATTCTTCTCCTTGGCTATTATAGTCGCGTTATCCCAATTGATGCAGTGACCGTGATTATCGGCGTGCTCTGCCAGTGCGTTCGACGCTTTCTTGTTGTTGCAGACGTCCCTCCGATGTTCCTTTAATCTTCTGGTGAAGTTGCCAGTTTCGCCGATGTAACTGCAGCTGCAGTCTGCGCATGGTATCTTGTAGACAACACCGGTAGCGTCAGCGTGGGGCCACAAGATAATCCGACAAGCCGAGAAGAAATTAGTGTCAGCACGCACTCAAGAAAGCCGACAGAAAATCATGAAATTGGAAACCGAGACTTTTTTCGCAAGGCGTCAGCTCGAACACGTCATTGCTACGGACTTCCCCGACGTACAGCTTCACGCCAATTTCATGGCGACGCTAAGGGAACGCAATTGCAGACAGTTGCAAGAAAGCAAATTGGACACACTCAGGCCGCAGCAGCCCGCCCAAACTAAAGCTGCCGTTCTCAACTTGTCCTCGTACAAGCTTACTGCTTCTGTAGCTGCCGTTCTACGCAAGGGATTGAACTTCAATTCTGGTGCCTCACCCAACCCGACGAGAATGGTCTGCGCCGTGGAGCGAGCCGTCGCACAGCTTCCTTCCGAAGTAAGAGACGAAGCTCGTACCCGCGCTATCGGTGTTCTGTCCAAGTGGCGGACACGCGACCCTCAAGCCCGGCCTTCACCGGCTGAGAAAGACGTCGTCAAGGGCCTCCGAAACAACCTCTCCATTGCCATACTTCCTGCGGACAAGGGAAATGGCGTCGTAATACTCAACAGAAGTGAGTACGATCAGAAGATGACGGATTGCTTTTGGACGGGGATACTTACGTAACCATACAAAAAGATCCCACGGCAAGCCTTCAAACGAAACTGCAGAAGCTACTCTCCAATATTTTTAAGTTCGTGCCGCCGCAGCACAAGCACCTTTACAATCGCCTCCTGTGTACCAATGGGTCTGCACCTGCAATTTACGGCCTGCCCAAAGTACACAAGCCAGGCGTTCCGCTAGGGCCCATCGTCGACTTCACAAGGTCGCCGCTGCACCGACTTTCGGGTTACCTACACCAAGTGTTGGGCCCACTCGCCGGAAAAACAGCAACGCACATTGCCAATTCGTCAGCTTTCGTGGAAAAAGTGCGCGACATTTCCCTAGATGAAGAAGACGTGATGGTATCCTTCGACGTCAGAGCGCTCTTCACTTCCGTGCCTGTCGACTTGGCCGTAGCGGCGTGCACGAAAGTCCTGCTGGCGGACGAAACGCTCGCAGAGCGCACACCTTTGGAGGTACAGGACGTCTGCGAGCTGCTAGAATTTTGCCTAAGCAACACGTATTTCACCTACCGCAAGCAGTGTTATAAGCAGATCCACGGAACTGCCATGGGGGCTTCCATCTCCGTTACTACGGCCAATTTGGTCATGGAGCTAGTTGAACAGAAGGCCCTTGCCGACTTCGCTCCCGCGCCCAAGATATTCGTCCGCTACGTGGACGACTGCTTCTGCATCCTAAATAAGAATGATGCCCCACGGCTCCTGCGTGTTCTCAACTCGATAGAGGCAGCAATACAGTTTACCGCAGAATACGAGTGCGACAGCGGCCTTCCCTTCCTCGACGTCCAGGTGGGCCGAACCGGAAATAAGCTCTCGTTTGCTGTGCACAGGAAAGCGACGCATACCGGACACTACCTAAATTTTAATTCGTGCCACCCAGCTTGTCACAAGCAATCCGTTGTTTCTTCTCTGGTGACGCGGGCAACACGCATTTGTTCAAGTGACGACGAAATCAGGAAAGAACTTTCCAGTTGGCAAATTTTCCAGTTGGAATATTTATTTCTAGCTGGGTTCCAACTGGAAAATGTGCCATTTCCAGCTGAACATCCATCATTTGAGAGTTCCAGATAAATGTAAACCACTCGCACAGGAAAATGTCTTTTGAATTGGAATAAGGCCTACGTTATTGTTAGCAAGATGTTTCTGGCTAAACCAATAGGGCAATATTAGCCTATAACGATATATATCTAACTCCTGGTACAAAAGTACACAGATTGCTCAATACTTCAACAAAAATGCAGAGCTTACAGCTGGTTGATTTGCGTGACTCACTATTGGAGTACCTTCACTGAAATTTCTGATCAGCTCAGGTACACAGTAAAGGAAAGGTCAGATTGTAAAACAGGAAACACTTTATTGCAACTTTCCTCGTGGGCCTTTTGTTAGGACGACGTTGTAATTTCAAAAGCGCAGCTTTTTTTTTTACGTCTTGGATTTTTTCGCTTAAAGTGCGCAGCACTTTTTCTGATGCCACTGAGGTGTCAACACTGTCTTTTTCCCCCCAGTGGGACAGGCATGCTAAAAGGAAAGAAAGAAATTAGTAAGCATAGTTGAAGTACATAAGCCTACCAAGAAAAAAAAACTCACCATACACAGCGTCCAACTTATCAGGAGATAATTATTTTGGTTCGCCTTCACCGTGTCTGGTGGGTCCCAGTCTACCACTTATTGAGCGCTGCGACAGGGTCTCGACACCCCAAATTACTTGTGCGGCTTCCCGCACAAGAATTGAGGGCTTCTTATTATTGAAAAGCTTTGCAGCTTGTAGGGCAGTAACAAAAATGCCGTTGCAGAGGTGGAACTAAAACAAATATGCCAAAAAACAAAAGTTTAGAGTCATAAGCAAACTAAGTTTTTAGAATGCTGCTTGAAGACTACTTACACGTCCATCAGGAGTTGTTGAGAATGATGGAAATACGTGCGCAGTTGCACACTCCTTTGAAAAGCTTTCCGAACCTAACATTTAAAAAAAAGTGTTATAACAACACCTCTAACCTGAAAAGGGCAGCAAGTGGCTCAGCACAAAAGTAAAGTTTGTGAAATAAAGTACCTGTGACATGCTCTGGACTTTCGCCAGATGGCACCATGAGCTCTAGGCAACTGGGCTCCCCAGTTGTGATGCCTGCATATAATTTTGAACCATACACAATTAGATAAGGCTGAGCATAGGAATAGCAGATTTACACAACAAGAGACAAATAGGTGATTACGACAAATTCTTTGTACAGAATTCAACACAGGTTTGCGATTAACAGGAAAGCTGCCAACATCACACAATATCGACCTACTTCTGCATACAACAAAGCAAAACATTACAAGGAGTTGACTGCCCTTGAATAGAATGCAACAGAATGAATTATGCTTTTTATGGCATTGCACAGTGCCTCCTGCCTGCTTGATTAGTAGAGACAGAATGTATCAAAAGGTTGTCCTTGAGATTATTGCATCCTGCACTGTGGTAACAATAGAACACTGGCCATGAAACACTTGCACATTCAGAGCTTCATTGCAGCGTTACGAGGCTGCGCTGAATGAAGTCTGCTTCTGCAAGCAAACCACAATGCAACCAAAGTCCTTTAGCACAACACAGTGTTACACATACATGCGTCTTTTCCGCTGTCATCACACTGAGGAAGCCTTGACCTGGAGGCATCTGCAAACCCCCTCCAGCTCCTGAAAATACCACAACAACATTGACATACAGTACATATGTATGAGTCTAAACACAAATTCTTATTACTATGTATTCTCCTGCAGTCAAGTATTCAATAATACATCACACGCTTACCTGCTTCCGTCCTCATGGTGTCCAATGTTTCCTGAACTGTAAACACAGGCAGTGCTTATTTAAGTATACAATTTAGGCTAAAACATATTACACTACATGCAGCTGCAAAGAGGGGCGGGAATAAAAGCAAAATGTAAATTTGTCAACTCGCAACATGTCAGCCGGCTCACAACTTGAGCTTCCAGGAAGTCTACTTGCTCTTTAAGAGCAGCACTGTGTTTTCGCTCTTCTTTGACCTGCATCTTCCAGTATTGAACTTCTTTCAATGCACTTTTCAGCTGACTTGCTGGAACTAATGTCTCATCAGAGTCGGAGCTTGACTCTGACTCCGTGGCTACAAATGTGGCCCTTTTCTGCACAATGAAAATAAATATGACTGTTGCACAATCAGGCCTCTAATCGATGCACCATAATGTAACCACATCCATGACTATGCATATTATACTCAAATATAAAAAGTTAAGAAAAAAAAAGACGTGAAGACGCATGAACCGACTACATACGTGCAGTATCATGGCCTATTATTACATTAAATTATAAATGTATCAGACTAAAAATGGAAAGGGTTCACAGGAAAGGTAAAAACCAATTCGCACCTTCCTGGCAGGAGCTCCTGAAGGTTTTGATTTTGGCCGTGCTCCTCTTTCAAATGTGGCACCACTGCCTGGAGCAGGAAGCTGGAAAATTTCATAACACTGTATTTAATACATAAAGGCACAGCTAGCATCCCAAGAAAAGTTCTTGCACTACCTTTGCAGGTTCCAGCCGACAACATTGTGAGCCATGTGCTGCGTATATTGAGACAGAATACTTGAGTACTGCTGTTTCCTAGCAGCGGCCTTTTTTCAATTCCTGCAACAAGACATACAAATATATATACTGTCAGAATCAAGTTTCACATTGACTTATGTTTGTACTGAAAAACTGCAACTTGAAAATTTTGCTTTTGTAAGCTGTCTTGCCGTTTTTTTTTTTTTTTTTTGCTGCCTGCTCCTCCTCCCCTTCTGAATCAACATCCGACAGATTAAGCTTTGGTATTTGAGGCCGCTTCAGCTCCAATTGCCGCTGCATCTCCTATTTTGATGCTGAAATGCAATTGAAATTAAGACATACTTATCTGTCATGTACAATGCTACACAAATTGTATCAAACTAATGAAAATAGAGATGATATATATGTCAATTAATTCGGCCAATTTCACAAAATAATTCTGGGATATTACTGACAATACCACGACATGATTATAGACAAGCCTTAGTGGAAAACTCCAAATTGGTTTTCACCACCTGGGGCTCTTCAATGCGCTCCTAAGCCTAATTACACAAGCATTTTTGGATTTCGACCCCATTGAAATGCGGTGGTGATCGAACAAGCGAGCTCGAGCTCAGCAGTGCAATGCATATATAATCACTAAGCTACAACGGCATTTAATGCACATTTAATGTAGCTATACAAAACATTTTAAACTGCTACTTGTCTATTATTGAGCACATCCAACAGTGATGCTTTAGTGAGCTTCCTTGGTCCTCTGTCGCGATTGGCTTCTTTGCGCAAGCTGCGGGAGGAAGCCGATCGAGGTCGATAATTTCAATACGGATCCGGCCCGATCGTGATCGAAGGTGGTCGTGTGACACCGGTGTTATATATAGAACCTTGATGATGCAAATCTCTCATGCTCTTTTTTGTTATATACATTGCAGATAATCAAAGACAGTCGCGTTTTCCTATACGCCTTTTGATCATCGGCAGTAATTCATTCGGCTTCGTAGTTTCAATTTACCGTCGTTAATTAGGCCCTTGGCCTAGCTAATCCTGACACCTGACTTACTTTGCGCATGCAGGACATCGCTATTCGAGTGCATAAATATAATCGCGATAATGTATAATAAACGCAGAACGTTAAGTGTTTGAGCACATTAGCACAAAAAAAGTTCAGTGTCACGTTTATCTTTTTACTTTCAAGAACGCTAACGAAGTACCTGGACGACTGCTGGAAGAAATATCATTTGCTAAACACACATTGATGTATAGATAATTTCAAGTGCTCTCCTGAGGCATTATGTGCCCTCCTGCGCAGCTGTCCCAAAAGCTATGCCTAGAACACTGCTTCGAGTGCACTGTCAAAACACGTGCAATCAGTCGTAACCAATTAGGAGCAATAGAATGCGCTCGACCTAAAGGAAAGTAAGGAAGGCACAATGCGTTTTTTTTTTTCAAATGACAAACCACTCACCTGCAAGTTTCAGGATTTGCACAACATATTGGCCGCTGTTCTCTTCATCAGATGTATTACGCCAATACGCATTGTATGTTGTGCGGTTGTCAAAGTCTGACTCATCCTTGGGGTTAAAGTTTAAGATATTGTTACGGGGATGTTGGGAGTAAGACTGGATGTATTTACAATATATACACGAGTAGGGTTAGCGTGGTCAAGATGGCTGACCAGCGACAACACGCAGCAGCCAGTGTCTCTCGATCTTCTTCTTCTTCTCTTGCCTCCTATCCTTCCGTAACAGGACTCCCGGGTGCTGAAGCGCCGTCTCGGCGCATGTCAGGTGAAGAACTGCGAGAGAAGTATTGCTTCAACCGCGAAACGTGCACGATGTCAACTGGCGTCGGACTTGAGGACGGATCAAACTGTAACGGCGAGATCTCGTAATTGACGTCGTTAACTTGACGTAGGACTTCATAAGGCCCTGCGTAGCGAGAGAGAAGCTTCTGGGAGAGACCGACACGACGACATGGTGACCAGAGGAGCACCCAAGCACCTGGGGCGAACTTAACATCGCGATGGCGCCGATCGTACCGCTCTTTTTGTATATCCTGAGAGGCCAACAGACGAGATCGGGCGACTTGACGCGCCATGTGAGCGCGATCGATGACTTCACGAGCGTACTCTGTTGTAACACGTGGCACAGAAGGTAGGATGGTGTCAAAAGGCAATGTAGGGTCGCGACCATACAAAAGATAAAAGGGTGAATATCCTGCGGTGTCATGTCTGCACGAGTTATACGCGAAAGTGACGTAGGCCAGCGTGGCGTCCCAGTCGCGGTGATCATTGGAGACGTACATCGACATCATCTCTGTGAGTGTTCGGTTGAGACGTTCCGTAAGACCGTTCGTTTGTGGGTGGTAGGCGGTGGACAGCTTATGCTCTGTGGCACAAGAGCGGAGGAGGTCGTCAACAACTCGAGACAAGAACGAGCGGCCGCGGTCGGTCACTGTCGAGGTGCACCGTGGTGGAGGATGACGTCTGGAGGAGAAAATCTGCGACGTCAGTTGCGCAACTAGTAGGCAACGCCTTGGTTATCGCGTAGCGTGTCGCGTAATCGGTAGCGACGGCGATCCACTTATTCCCTCTATTCGTCGTCGGGAAAGGGCCCAAGCAGGTCAAGGCCTACGCGATAGAAAGGTTCAGAGGGAACTTCAATTGGATGGAGTCGGCCGACAGGTGGCAGGGGAGGTTTTTTCCGGCGCTGACACAATTCGCAAGTTGCGACATAACGACGCACAGAGCGGTAGAGTCCCGGCCAGAAGAACCGGCGTCGTACGCGGTCGTATGTGCGCAAAACTCCAAGGTGTCCCGCCGTTGGTGCATCGTGAAGTTGTTCGCGAACGACGGATCGTAGATGACGAGGAAGGACAAGGAGAAACTCAGGGCCCTCAGGGTTGATATTGCGGCGGTAGAGGATGCCGTCGTGCAGCACGAACATGCGGCACGGGCCGTCAGTGCTGCCAGATTGCACTCCGGCGATGATGGCATGCAAGGACTCGTCGCGATGTTGTTCAGTGCGCATGTCGCACATGTCAGTGAAAGCCAACACGCAGGTCTCCGGATCATGTGCAACAGGATCAGGAGGATCCACGGGATGATGAGAGAGGCAGTCAGCGTCCTTGTGCAGACGTCCAGACTTGTAGATGACAATAAAAGAAAATTCCCGGAGCCGCAACCCCAGCGACCAAGCCGTCCCGTCGGGTCCCGGAGGGAAGACAGCCAGCAGAGGGCATGGTGGTCTGTAATGACCGAAAACGTGCGGCCGTACAAACATGGCCGGAACTTGGCGACAGCCCATACTAAAGCCAAGCACTCACGCTCGGTGATGGAGTAATTCCTCTCAGAAGGTGACAGCAGGCGGCTGGCGTAAGCTATCACGCACTCGGTACCATTCTGCTGCTGCTGGGCGAGAACAGCACCGATGCCGTGGCTGCTGGCGTCAGTGTGGACTTCGGTCGGTGCAGAGGGATCAAAGTGGGCAAGTATGGGAGGGGTGGTCAGAAAGCCGATGAGAGCGGCGAACGCGTGAGCCTGCTCCGGGCCCCATGAGAAAGGCGTGTTCTTCTGTAGAAGATCTGTCAAAGGGCGAGCAACGTCGGCGAAGGTTTTGACGAAACGTCGAAAGAGCACAGGCCGACGAAGCAGCGCACGTCGGAAGCAGAACGAGGCACAGGAAAACTGCGAACGGCGCGAACTTTATCCGGATATGGTTGTACACCGGTTGCATTAACGAGATGTCCCAACACGGTAATCTGACGGCGCCCGAATTGGCATTTCGTGGAGTTCAGCTGAAGGCCGGCTTTTCGGAAGACCGCAAGAATTGCAGCGAGTCGCGTAAGGTGGCTGCTGAACGTGGGAGAAAAAACAATAACGTCGTCAAGATAGCAAAGACAGGTGGTCCACTTGTAGCCTCGCAGAAGAGAGTCCATCATTCGTTCAAATGTCGCATGAGCATTGCATAGGCCAAAGGGCATGACTTTGAACTGATATAAACCATCAGGTGTTATGAAGGCAGTCTTCTCGCGGTCCATTTCATCAACAGAAATCTGCCAGTAGCCGGATCTAAGATCAATGGACGAGAAGTATGTAGCTCCGTGCAAGCAGTCCAAGGCGTCATCGATGCGTGGTAATGGGTAGACGTCCTTGCGCGTGATCTTGTTTAGATGGCGATAGTCGACGTAAAAACGCCAGGTACCGTCCTTTTTCTTCACAGGGACGACTGGCGAAGCCCAAGGATTGGCTGATGGTTCGATGACCCCTTTTTGGAGCATTTTGTCCACTTCTGATTGGATTACTCTACGATAGGGACGCCGAGGAATAGGATTCATGTCTCCAGTGTTGATACGGTGGTGAAAAACAGATGTTTGGCCGAAAGGGCGGCCGCCGAAATCAAAGATGTCGCCGTACGATTCGAGCAGGAGACGGAGGTCCTTGGCCTGAGAAGAGGTGAGGTCAGGTGCAATCATTTTGGCGAAGTCATCCATGAAAGAACCAGAGCTGTGAGCTGCAATTGGTGCTAATAATCCACTCTCGGCATCCATACTCTCAACGTCAAATTCGGACGTGCTAGAAACGCTGGCCAAGAACATGCCGGCCGGAAGCACTTGAGGGCACAGGCTGAAAAGTTCAGAAGCGGGATAACGACGTCATTACTAGTAACCGTGATCAGCGTATGCGGAACAGCAACATTTCGGTTCAAAAGCACGTCGACGATGGGACGAAGCACATATTCACCGTCAGGAACCTGTGGCTGTGCGGTCAAAGTGACGTAAGTGACTGTCTCGGGTGACAGACGCACATCTTGAAGCGAGCACAGGCGCGGTGGCGGCGCGGTGCTAGGAGCATCGGCGAGTTGAGGCAGTTCCAACTGAAGGACGCCGGTTGCGCAGTCGATGAGAGCATAATGGTTGGATAAAAAGTCCAACCCAAGGATAACGTCGTGAGGGCAGTTGTCGATCACAGCTAAGAGAACAGAAGTAGGGCGGCGGGCTATACTTAAACGTACAGTACACATTCCGAGAACAACCAGCACACCAACGTCGGCCACACGAAGCACTTGTGCAGCTGCTGGGGTGAGGACCTTCTTTAAACGTCTACGTAGGCTAGCACTCATCACAGATATGTGGGCTCCAGTGTCGACGAGTGCTTGGACAGGTAGGCCGTCTACTTTGACGCCAATTAGACTTCGCTTTGTGGGCACAAACAGAGGATTTGCTGCAGTAGTTGTCAATGCAGCACCACCTCCGAGGGCTGCAGTTCTTAGTTTTCCGAAGGAACGCGGTCGAAAGCCACAGAGGACGAAAGGCGACGTGGCTGCGGCGAACGGGAAGATGGGCGACGTGTTTGTGGTGAACGAGACTGGTGTCCGCGAGCCGATGGTGAGCGACCGTACCACGTGTTCCTGGCAGAGTTGTCGGCACTGTTAGACTCGGCGGAGGGCGAAACACGGCTGGAATTTCCATCAAAACAGTTCAGGTTGGTGGGCGTGCGAGGTGCTGAGGGCCACGAGTTGCGACAGTATCGGGCGACATGACCAATACGGCGACAGGTGAAACATATCGGCTGGTCGTCCGCAGTTCTCCACTCAGTCGGGTTGCGATAACGCGGAGAGAAGCGTCGGAAAAAACTCTGTGCTCGGAAAGCATAATTTGCCCGCCACGCGGTCCCCGCAGACGACGGCCTTCGCCTAACTCCTCACACAGCCAGCGCACTGACGTTTTGGAAAGGAAAAAATGACGCGAAACTCTACGTCGGTCGTGTAGGTGAACGGGTCCAGACGGTCATATTGACGCTTACTGCCACCGGATGCGATGACACAGGTTGCTGCTGCCACTGCCACGTTCACGAGTTCAACTCGAGGGGGGTTTCGCGATGTACGAGTTTGGCGCGAGTTTGCCTGTCAGTCAAAACCATAGGTCACGCCCCGCGCGAGGCATGTAACTCTTGCGCGCGCCCACCACGGTTGGGCCACGCCCAACTTATTTTTCGGCAACAGCGACGTGGTGCGGAACTGAGAGGCATTAACAATCTTGACCGGCGAAATAAAACACGCACAACGCACTGTCATCGGTGATGTACTGAGCACCACTATCAAAAAAAAAAAAACGTCGACTTTTGCTGGTTTATGCACATATCTTCTTGGGCTGTGTTGGCCCCACAACACGGTTCATGCCTGCATTGTGGCGACGTAGCGCACAGCAAATAATTATCGGCACGTCACTGTAGCTGCTTGCAAGGCGTCGATGCGCCGCGGTGGACGACGATCCTGAGCAGTGCGTAGTGTTTTCCAACGACAATGTATCGCAGCTGTCATTTGAGATGGCTGCTCTCTCAATGATGCAGTGTCGGAAACACGGTCAGCAGTCAGCGCAAACACAGCCAGTGCGATGGCATTTCTTCATCACAAGCACGGCACACTAAGCAATTGCAACACCTTCCTGGGTTCGAAATCTGATATCCTAACTGCACACAAGAGCCCTCACCCGCCAAAAAGCGATTGCTGTGCTGTCGTTACAAATCCATCTGCGATCGCTGTTAGCTCAGCAGCAGAGGCAAGCGGCAAGCACATTGGAGTGAACAACACACTCAAATTCTGCGTACATGCGCACCGAGGCACCTTCACTTGGTAAGCGATGACAAGCGATGAATTGTGTCGCTGGATAGCACGCTCTTCATCGCGGAGACTTCGCGCGCGCAGTTAAACGGGTGCATTTTCACTGTGCTGCGTCACTACGGACCCTACAATACCGCACAGCAATTTTGCAGCGACAGCCATTGCCCCCGTCTCTATGGCTAGAGTCTCGTTTTAGTTGGTAAAGCGGCGGCCTTAATAGCCGCCTCAGTGAAAGCACCTGCGGTGAACAGCCATGCCGCAGCGCTGCGTTGCCATTCCCATAATAGACAGGGAATGACAGATCATTGTCATGACTGACTTTATGCGTCATCATCACATCGATTTTATCGAGAATAGCACTGCAGCGCCCCTGGCGACTGCTCACCGTATGAACTAGTCCCTAGTGCGTGCGACCCTCTAGAATGTATCCGCTTGTAAGCTTTCGCCTCACTGTCGCCACACGCGGCAAAAAAGTGCAAAATTTAATACTTAACTCGATGTCCGTTTGTCATCACAAATTTATAGCATTCAAAACGAAAAACCGATACTTTAAGAAATAAAATGTTTGTTATTTAATTTGTCGTATTTCAATGTATTCGATTGAGGGAAAGTGTAGGTGCAAGAATGCACCGCGTATGCCCAGTTCGCATTCGATGGAGGATAGAAAGATAATGCTCGAAAGAGGAGGCACGCCCTTAACGCGCCCGAGAAAGGCGTGGCAAGCGGCTGGCGGCAAGTGTGCAGATAGACAGCGGGACAGTCACGGTATTGCTAAATTGCGATAATACGTGGATAACAATACGCGGCGCTGGCGCGTATTGTTGCGCAGTCCTCTGTGCTTGAAGCGCGGAAGCACTGTGCTACGCAGGGTGCGCTCATGTTGTCATACGTGGCTTTATATCGACATTTATTTTTGCCTGCTGTTATTGCACGTTCCTTGCTATCTCCGTTCACTGACTGCCATCGAGCAAACTCGGGTAAAACTCGTGCGAACGAGAAACTCGGCGCATCCTGCATAGCACCCCTGGTCTCAGTTTCTCTTTAATTACTTATCTCCACCTAGCGGATTTCCGCTGAACTATTACATCAAACACTTGCCTTTGCTTCGAGTTGTCGACAAATTCGACTTCGCCCTGCCATCTGCTAGCCGCCTGGTTAGCTCAGATGGTAGAGCGGCTGCCCCGGAAAGGCGGTGGTCCCGGGTTCGAGTCCCGGACCAGGACGAATTTTTCTTCAAATGCGAGGCTTTCTTTCGAGGAACCCGGTTGGGTTTCCATAGTAGCGAATTGCTACATTTGGGTGGATGTCTCAGGTTCTGTTTAATTACTTATCTCCACCTAGCGGATTTCCGCTGAACTATTACACCATACACTTGCCTTTGCTTCGAGTTGTCGACAAAATCGACTTCGCCCTGCCATCTGCTAGCCGCCTGGTTAGCTCAGATGGTAGAGCGGCTGCCCCGGAAAGGCGGTGGTCCCGGGTTCGAGTCCCGGACCAGGACGAATTTTTCTTCAACTGCGAGGCTTTCTTTCGAGGAACCCGGTTGGGTTTCCATAGTAGCGAATTGCTACATTTGGGTGGATGTCTCAGGTTCTGTTTAATTACTTATCTCCACCTAGCGGATTTCCGCTGAACTATTACACCATACACTTGCCTTTGCTTCGAGTTGTCGACAAATTCGACTTCGCCCTGCCATCTGCTAGCCGCCTGGTTAGCTCAGATGGCAGAGCGGCTGCCCCGGAAAGGCGGTGGTCCCGGGTTCGAGTCCCGGACCAGGACGAATTTTTCTTCAACTGCGAGGCTTTCTTTCGAGGAACCCGGTTGGGTTTCCATAGTAGCGAATTGCTACATTTGGGTGGATGTCTCAGTTTCTCTTTAATTACTTATCTCCACCTAGCGGATTTCCGCTGAACTATTACACCATACAGCTGCAGAAACTAAACGCAAGTGGCATAACTTGGATATTCAACGACACCCAGATATGCTCTAAAGTAATTAAAAGTACTTGATGTGCAATTACCGTATACGTGCGTACTAGCTTGTCTATAAATAGCTCGTTTTGCAGGTGTTCTGCATCTGCTGTTATGCAGATTCACCCGCAAGAGCAGCAATGCAGCAGATGATGCAATTTAACGGCTACTTCGGCTGCAGCTGGTGCTACCATCCGGGCAACAATGTAGATGGTGAGTTTCATACGAGAAGCGTATGCTGTCTTGTTCATTATTATAGCATTTGCATGTGCAATCGGCAGATTAGTTATCTGAAGTTCAACTGAACTTTTACCTAGCAGTGCAGTATGATTATGAAGCTAAATAAGTTTCACATGCTATCATGTGTATAACAGAACCCAGTGGAATGTGAACTGGCAGTAGCCAGAGAAATCACAGTTTTATGAATCTCGTGTCAGCATATTGTAAGATAGCTATCATTATACATCACTGCCACTTGCTTGTCATTGTGTTTACAAACTTAGTCTGTTGTCTAATAACTGCTTGTGCACAGCAAAATCGCTATAATCACAAAAAATAAGGTATTTTTACTTTTATGAAGCAGTTAGGTTAACAGTCGGTTAAAAATAATGTTCTTAATTTATTGAACTAGGTCCTGGCACGCGGTCAGTACTGGATGTGAATATCACCTTGTCACCTCTTTTTTTCTTCAATATAGGCACAGTCAAGTACTGCTTAAGCCAGCTTCATCCTGACCGCACACATGAAGAGGTAGTGGCAGACATGGCAGCTGCCTGCCTCACTGGCTCCACAGTGAATGGCGTAAAAGGCCCTTCTCCTTTAATTAATTTGCCTGGGTTTAGCCCTGTGTGGTCCTGGTGCCCTGATTACATGCACTGCGTCTTGCTTTGTGTTAGTAGGCAAATAACCGAGTTATGGATGTCAGAGTGTGGAACGGACTATTACTGCGGAAGGCCTTCTACAATGACAGTCATTAATGAACGGCTTTGTTCAATTAAAATGCCTGAGTGCATCACCCGTCAGCCAAGAGCACTGACAATACGAAAGTACTGGAAAGCGTCCGAGTGGCAATATTGGCTGCTGTACTACAGCATGCCATGCCTCGCTAATGTACTGCCACAGAAGTATGTGGAACATTGGGGTCTTCTCGTAGGAGTGTTTCTTCTTTTGAAAGATTCGGTGTCACCATTAGACAGAGCGCAGTGCCCGATTTCTTACAGAGTTTGTAGTTGGTGTCGAGTTCCTTTATGGTCGAAAGAACATGACATATAACGTGCACCAGCTCCTTCACATCCCAAAGTCAGTGGTCCTCTTCGGTCCTCTATGGGCACACTCATGCTTCAGCTTTGAAGTAAACATGGGCAAGCTGCTGCGACTTGTGACCTCTTCTAATGGAGTAGCCGTTCAAATTGCCACACGGCTGCTGCTTCACAGCAGTCTGTTTGCTCTGAAGGCATTGGCAAATGACTATGCATTGTCATTGATGGAAGCGAAATGTAAAAACACCCTTGGCGAAGTTGTTCCTTTAGGAAAGGCTGAAGCTGTCTCCAACAGTTTTCTTCGTGCTCACTCTCCGTTGCATGGATGTGAGGTTGTGGAGTATAAGAAAATAAATGTGAGCGGTGCCATCATTACTTCAGAGAAGTATATTAGACACGTCAGGATAAATTGTACAGCCCTTATCTTGCCTGATGGTACCTATGCTAAGGCCAAAAGAATATTTTGCTCTAGACATGGCTCTACTGAGTGGTTCTACATCACCTCAAATGCCTACTCAGTCAATGCTTTGATGCCAACTGAACACATAAAGTCTGCAAGGCAACAAGATGAAAGGCTGTTTGAGATCGATAAGCATGCCCTCCCTTGCATATACTTCGCTTTCAGCGGTCAAGAATTCTTCTGTAATCTGGTAAATAACTATGAGTGGTCCTAGAAAGACCATTCCTGAACGAGAAACACTGCTTCATACACTACTGTGAACGTTAATACTTCGCAATTATTGTGCTATCTGTTCTTGTTCCAAAGACCTAAACAGACATACCTTCAAAATAAAGTGCAACAGCTTAGCTCCCTGTATAAATCTCCCACACATAAACCATCTTCTTTCTGGGGTTTTAAGTGCCAAAACCAGTGCTGATTATGAGGCACACCTTAGTGGAGGGCTCCGGATTAATTTTGACCACTTGGGGTTCTTTAACATGCACTGCAACGCAAGGACACGGGCGTTTTTGCATTTCGCCCCCATCGAAATGTGGCTGCCGTGGCCGGGATTCAATCCCATGACCTCGTGCTCAGCAGCGCAACGCCTTAGCTAACTGAGCCACCGTGGCGGGTAAAACCATCTGAAAAGGCTCGGGTAAGCAAAGGAATTGCATGGAATATAGTAGTGTTTAGAAAGTCTTGTATATAATAAACAGCGATAAAGCAGACCCATAGGACTTCCGCCAAAAAAGTTTGAGAAGTCGCTTATACAGCCTCCCTGTTCGACGTATGAGCTGCTCAGATTGGCCTACTTCTGCAAAGGTCGTTTATGTTTTTTTCTTTCTATTGCAGAGCTATAAGGGTACCCTTAAATTCACAACATCACTGTAGTAGCTGTGCAAGTATTTTGCGGATCTATTCAGTGAATATGTCTGGGGCATGTGCATGTATTTGGACAAAAAGCCAACTATAGCATATTGCGGGAGTCTTTTTTTTTTCATAGACTGATGGCTATGCTACAAACAAGCATTCCTGTTGATGCACTGCAACAAGAAGCCAGAGTAAGCAATGAATCTATAAGTTGGCGCAGAATCAGTCAAATTGAGAAAAAGTGAAATCTACCATTGCTTTATTAAATCAAGTTATCTAGAGGTTTTGTCTGAATTTATGAGCTGTTGTATTGGCTTTAGTGAAAAACACAAGGATGCTAGCAAAGCAAAATATGCAGTTCCTTTGCAATTAAGGCATGAAAGTTCAATTCAGCTGTTTTGTTCGGGGCTATAGAGCTAGATCTTCACTGTCAAATATTTCCAAGATAGTGGTTCAATGAAGGTTTATGTGGAAAGTGTGTATATATATGGAGCCAAGATGGTGGTTCAATGAAGGTTTATGTGGAAAGTGTGTATATATATGGAGAAGCTGGGAACAGTCTTCATGGAACTGCTAGTCACTCGTACAAACTCTGCAGATTTTTACCAATGTCGGTATGGAATGTTTTGTTATACACTGGTACTACTCAAAATAATTGATAGTATTGAAGGCCAAGTACGTGCGTTACTGAATATCCTACAAGGCCTCGCAGGTTTTCATCTGCGACAAACTGGGGACATGTTATAGTCCATTTGTAAAGCTTGTATATTATATTTGTATAGTTTGTATAGCTAGTCAAATGTTTTCTACTTGTTCTTACAATTTAAGAGGACACGTTCCCTATTGTGTAATATAAGTGCTTTCTTTATTTTGCATTATGCATTTAAATTTTTTCATTTTCTTTACACACACACACACACACACACACACACACACACACATATATATATATATATATATATATATATATATATATATATATATATTGTGAGTGCTGACTGTGCAGTTCATCATTGTCTTCATGTGTATATACCCATCCTCATAATCATCATCATTTTGTCGGGTTGGTGTTCGTGGGCCGTCTCGCACTGTGTGACAATACAAGAGCTCTGCCTCCGTCCCGGGCGTCATCTGTTTGTGTTATATGCCATGATTTGTGAGAACTTTTTTTCAATGTGTAAGTTGTGCTATAAAACTTCTGTATTCTATGCCATTTTTCGTGTGTGCTCACTGGCTTGCATGCTAATAGAACTAGAGGCAATTGTGAGGCGAAAGCCTTCAGCCCTGCATGCAGGCAGGGCAGAAAAAATTGCAAACTCAATAAAACAGTGTTATAAAATATTACACTTGTATATTGTCGTTTTAATATCGATACCAACACCCAAAGATGTGGCAGACATGCTCATTATGTAATGCAGACATGTTATCTGGCCAGAATAACATTAGGGCCTCAGCAATGCACATTAATGTCGAACCTAATTTCATTCTCCCTATTGATCACTCGGTGATTTCTTCTTGGATGTCTGCAGGTTGAATGGCCAACATATACTTATTCTTTACACTTGCTGTCCGTTAACTTCCTTTTACAGTAAAATGCAAGTCAACATTTTCTTGCACAGATTACGTACATATTTGCAGCATACTGCATCACTTGCGGAAGTTCTTGAGCTAATAAATTAGTTGTTCGACATTAAATGTATTTACAATTAGGCAGCAAACTGTGTGCTTGAGACATACATAACTCTAGGCTAGTTTGTTCATCTGGAAGGATATTGTTTATCTGAATTTATTCTGTAATATTCATCATAGAATGCATGCGATTTTAATGCACTTCTAATTTTCATATTGTTGCCTAAGCAAACTTCGAAGCTTTATGAATGCATGCCGAACCTTATGTGTTTGATCTGCTTTTGAAATTTCAACTGTAGTAATATAGTCAAGGCAGTTATATTATGTAGAGCAGCCTTTATGCAGCTGAAATTACTTTTGTCAACTAGAACTATGCAACTTCCAGCTCGACGGAACTTCCCAACTGGAACTGGAAAATTTCCAGCTGGGCATATGACTTCCCAACTGAAACTGGAAAACTTCCAGCTAGAAATAGCAAGTTCCCAACTGGAAGTGAAAGACTTCCAGCTGGAAATAGCAAGTTTCCAACTGGAACTGGAAAACTTCCAGCTGGGCAATGACATTTCCAGCTGTATATGGGAAATTCCCAGCCTGAGAAGCTGTTTGCAGCTGAAAAACAGGCTGGAAAGCGATTTTCCAGCTGGAAATTTCCACCTCGTTTTCATGTGGGAAGCAGCCTGTCAGGGCTTATAGGCCTATAGCTGCTGGCCGAACACGGGTCCTTGCCTTCTTTGAGAATAGGTATTATGATTGCTTCCTTCCAGGCGGACGGAATACAGCTGGCAGAGAAAAACGGCGTTGAAAAGCGATATGAGTGTTTTGTCTGCTTCGGGGTGTAAGGCCCGAATTCTGAAACGCTCCTTTCCTTACTAAGGACGTCTTACATGCTGTAAGGCGACCTGGCGTCAATTCTGGAACGTCCCTTACTAAGGGGCACTAAGTTAGGGCCTCCTTGGTGCTTCCTCACGCTTAGGAAGCCGGCATGCTACCTTCATGCTTCCTAACCGCGCTCCTCTACCTGAACGTATGCTTCTCCGCAGGACTTTGCACGCGGTACGCTCGGCTTGGATAGGTGCCGTGCGCAGCCAACGCCACGGCAGCCAGCCGCCGTGTATTGACGTCCAGTTTGGCTCCGCAGACTGCGCTTTGTGCCATTTCTTTTGCGACTCCGTTTTTCTGTGAAAAGCGAGCGGCGAGAATGACGGCCTTGCGATATTTATCCGAAGACGATAGCTTCGAAAGCTATGCAAGGTTTCTTCGGCGTGCAAGTGAACTTCTTTACGGGTCTGTGTACAAGCCTCGGCCGTTGACTCCAGTCTGGCATGTGATTGACAGGCATTATCCACTGGAACACTACAACGAAGTGCAGTTTCTAGCCCGGTATCGTTTTTCCAAGCGAGCTGTTGCAACCATACTGACAGAGCTGCAACTGCTTTGTAACACTGACAACAAAGGAGCGCCGCTACCTGTTCTGTTGAAGGTCTTCATCGCACTGCGTTTTTACGGAACGTGTGCCATGCAAACTGTTGTAGGGGACCTTGTGTGTGTATCCCAACCCTCTATATGCCGATGCATTTGAGATAAGGCACAGCTGATATGCCTACGTCTGTATCCCAAGTACGTTCGGCTGCCAAACGCCAGTGAAGTGAGGTCAGTCATGACTAGGTTCTATGCCATTGGAGTATTCCCCGGGGTTACTGGGTGCATAGATTGTACTTATATACCCATTAAAAGCCCCGGTGTAGACGACGCAGAAGAGACGGAGGAAGAACGAGCCGCACGCCTCGAGAAGCGTCGTAAGTACGAAGTGGCCAGGCGAGTGGATTCAGATGAGGATAGCACCCGAAACGTGTTCAAGTCACTGGACGACAACCTCTTACCCTCCCGCCTCACCGACCATCGCGCCGTCTTTGTGGCAATTGAGAAACAACAAGATGAAGACTTTCACAATAAATACGTTACCATTTAATAATGCCTAGTCTTTAATATAACCATAACTTAACGAGAGGTAACAACCAAACCTAAACATTCAGACGTACGAAGCTAAACGAAAAAGATGTAACTGTAGAGAGAACCAAGCTAAACAAAAAGATTAACCGTACCTCTAGATACGCACACCCAGGCATAACTGAGTTAAGCCACAGCCAATTTTTCTTCCTCCGTGAAATAAGTTTTGCCCGGCATGGCAAATACACACACACACACACACACACACACACACACACACACACACACACACACACACACACACACACACACACACGCACGAAACAAAACGCAGGCCAAAAAGAAAAAGAAAGCGACGCCTGACCAACCGAACTTTCAGATGCTGCCAAAGTTGCTAGGCTGAGCTTGCTTTCCTGCCATGTGCATCATTTTTGAGCTATTTTTACGTCATTGACGAAAGAAATGGTATTTATGCCCTTATATAGAAGTAGAAATGCAATTCTAACAGCGCCGGAAGTTTACTTTGGCAATTCATTAGAAATATTTTGCATATTTTCGTAAGTAATCTCAAAACCAGAAGCCTGTAACGTTCCACTTCCTTTGGTGAGGCGTAAAGTCCCTAGATTTTAAGCAAAAAAAATATCTAGGGACTTTAGTGAGGCGCTCCTTCCGCAGGGAATGTAAAAGGAAGCTTTTAGAATTCGCGATGGCCTTCTGAGGGCGCCTAACGTTTAGGTAGCATGAAGGACTCCTTGCGTAAGGTAGGGAAACGGTCTAAGGCTAGGAGCATTTCTGAATCCGGGCCTAAGTGTTTTATCATCTCGTAAACTATACGATCGTTTCCAGGGGCCGATATACTACAACAATTTAGTGCAGCCTGAAATTCTGCCATGTTAAATGGACGGTTGTAAGGTTCATTTCTGTCTCCTTTTCGATCCAGATGCAGTCGCTCTGCTTGTCGCCTGTGTCTCAAGAACGTATCTGAGTAATGGGAGGAACTAGAAATGTACTGAAAATGTTCCCCTAGAGAATCAGCTTGGGCCTCAAGAGTGTCTCCTTGTGTATTCACTAATGGTAGAGGATGAGTTTCACGGCCTTTTATCTCGTTTATCCTGTTCCAAGCTTTTTTTCCGTCTGTATAAGAATTCATGCCTTATTACTTCTGCTATAAGAATATAGATTAAATTAGTGTAGATTTTCTCAAAAGCTGGTAGCAGAATTATGACTAAACTGTTTCCACACAGTTATGTGTACATCTGGCATCACATCTGAGGCAAATATGTTACACAATCACTTTAGTATTTATTGTGCAAAGGGTTGAAGGCATTGTAATGTAACGTGGAAGGAGTCTCTGGAGGATATGATGATGATGATATGTGGTGTTTTATGGCGCAAGGGCCAATAATGGCCAAAGAGCGCCAAGCGATGGTGTTATGTGTTCGATGATACAAATAATTACAAAGTGAAACGTGGCTGACTGAAGATATAACGCGGCTGTATAGGGGCCTAAAACCAGTAGTAACATGTAAACATAATAAATTGATGACAATGGTTCGTGAGGTGTGCTGTGATCCAAAAAGGTATACTCGGACGGAGTAAAATACTAAAATGTATAAATACCAGTAGCACTACTGCCTCACCGAGGTCCTTAAGTGCAAGGGCCTGGAGGCAGGTGCTCTACAAGGCGCTACTATCGCAGCAGGGGCCTCGGGCGAGAGGCGATGCTACGATACTTGTGGGCCAATAATTTGCAATGCGCCAACATCCTGTAAAAAGTTAAAAACTGATTTTCTGTGAAAAAACGGGTCTGCACCAAGGAACATTCTCGGATGAAAAGGAATATGCTGTCGGTAGGCTAGAGGGAAGTGTTTTTTCCTTTCAGGTTCCACTTTCCGACACTCCAGCAAGACGTGGAGGACGGTCAGTGTCTCGCCACACTTACAGCAGGTAGGAGGTTCGCTGCCGGTCAACAGATAAGAGTGTGTGCCATAGGTATGGCCTATCCTATGGCGACAAAAAATCACTTCAGTTCGCCGTATTTTTGTCATTAGTGGGAAATTTCCTAAGCGGGGCTTGATTAAATGAAGTTTATTGGAAGTCTTAGTGTCCCACATCTGTTGCCAATGTCTTCTAAGTTGTTTTCGTAAAAATGGCTTCAGGTCTGTGGCTGGGATACCTGTGGATGAGTTGCCAGCTTTCGTTACACTGGATGTGGCAGTTCCATCTGCAAGCATGTTGCCCTCAATTCCTCTGTGCCCAAGCACCCAACATATTATGATGTGCTGATTAGATGTATATACTTTGCACAGGATCGAGGGAATATAGCTCAGTGAGTACAGGCTTTTGTGACTCTTGAATGACATTAGAGATGTTACGACAGATAGGGAGTCTGTGAAGATAACGGCTTTTTGTAGCTTTGTTTCCTTTATTTGTTTAACAGCAGACAGTATTGCGTAAGCCTCTGCGGTGAATATGCTTGTTTCCGGGTGCAGAACGTTGAACACCGGCATTTGACTTCGAAGCATCAGTGTAAAATTCTGCGCATGAGTACTTGGACTGGAGTTCTAGAAAATGCATTCTTATATGTGCCTCTGGAGCGTGCTTTGTAATCTCTACGAACGATGTATCGCATTCTATGAGCTGCCACTGCCACGGTGGCAATGGCTTCGCTGGTACCACAAGGTTTTGCTCAAGAATCTGAACTCCCATTTCCTCAGAAAGCTTTCTTACGCGCAAAGCAAATGGTTCTCTAGCTGCAGGTCGATTAGCAAACAGCGTTACAGATGTCATGTCGTTTATGGCTTCGTAAGAGGGATGGTCGCCGTTCGCGTTGACTTTCAGAAAGTAAATGAAACTAGAGTATTACCTCTGAAGATGAAGCGACGACTCGTTAGCTTCAACGTAGAGACTCTCTACAGGACTCGTCCTGAAGGCACCGGTCGCCAGGCGGATACCTAGATGATGGATAGGGTCAAGCATCTTTAGAGCGCTTGGAGTGGCCGACTGGTACACCACGGCCCCGTAGTCTAGGCGCGTACGTATAAGGCTTTTGTATACGTTCATAAGGCATTTCCTGTCACTGCCCCATGTCGCATGCGACAAGATTTTGAGGAAATTCATTGTTTTAAGGCATTTCTGCTTGAGATTTCTTAGGTGTGGAATGAAAGTTAGTGTTTTGTCCAGAATGATGCCCAAAAATTGGTGTTCTGTGTTCACAGGTATGCGCTGCCGATTTAACTCTATATTGGAATCTGCGGCCAGTCCTCTCTTCCGTGTGAATAGAACACAGGAGCTTTTATTGGGATTAAGTTTAAAGCCATTTTCACTGGCCCATTTAGACACTTTGTTAAGACCTAATTGGATGTGTCGTTCACAAATTGCGAGGTTACATGACTTGAAGCCGATCTGTACATCATCTACATATACAGAATAAAACATGCCGCGCGGTATTGCTGAACGGAAGGAGTTCATTTTTATGATAAAAAGCGTACAGCTGAGTACACCTCCCTGTGGCACCCCAGTTTCCTGTGTGAATTGTCTGGATAGAGCATTACCAACTCTAACACGGAAAGTGCGATTTGATAAGTAGCTTTCAATTATGTTAAACATTTTCCCGCGGATACCAATTTCTGAGAGATCTCGCAATATTCCATACCGCCACGTTGTATCATACGCTTTTTCCATGTCGAGGAAGACAGACAGAAAGAACTGTTTGTGGATAAAGGCGTCACGGATGTTTGCTTCTATGCGAACAAGACTGTCTGTCGTGGAACGGCCTTCTCTAAAACCGAACTGACACGGATCGAGCAGTTTATTTGTTTCAAGGAAGTGTAAAAGCCTGCGGTTTATCATTTTTTCGTAAAGTTTGCAAAGGCAACTCGTTAAAGCAATGGGGCGGTAACTTTCCACTGAGGATGGATCTTTACCTTGTTTTAGAATGGGTACTACGATGGCTTCTCTCCATACGAGTGGAAGGTACCCAGCCGCCCAAATAGTGTTAAAGAGGGACAGCAGCGCCATTTGAGCGTCACAGTGAAGATGCCTTATCATCTCATACATAATCCTGTCGGCTCCGGGGTCAGAGCTTTGACAATTGTTTATGGAATTTCTGAACTC
Source organism: Dermacentor silvarum (assembly GCF_013339745.2). Lineage (NCBI taxonomy): Eukaryota > Metazoa > Arthropoda > Arachnida > Ixodida > Ixodidae > Dermacentor > Dermacentor silvarum. The sequence continues at coordinate 398,682,448 of NC_051154.1, read as the reverse complement.
GGCAACACTAAACGGACGGTTGTACAGTTCATTTTCATTACATTTCCTGTTCAGCGGCCTGCTTTCTGCTAATTGTTTTTGTTTAAGGAATGACTGAATAGTGGTCGGAGCTAGACACTTGCTCGAAATACTGTGCAACAGCATTCGCCTGGTGTTCAAGGTTGTTGCCTTGGTTATCGACCAAAGTCAGGAGGTAGGGTTGACGATCTATTGTTTTTGTCAGCCGGTTCCATACTTTTCCTTCTTGCGTGTAGGAATTAATGCTAGAGATATATTTTTCCCAGCTTTCTCTCCTAGCAATGCGCCGTATTCGTCTTCCTTGGGATTTTATACGTTTGAAGTTAATGAGGTTCTCAGTTGTTGGAGACTGGCGTAGCATGCCCCAAGCCTTATTCTGTTTTTTCCGCGCATTCCTGCAGTCCTCGTTCCACCAGGGCACTCGCCGTTTCTTTGGAGCCCCAATGGTTTGTGGGATGCACTCTAATGCGCAGTCAATGATAAAAGCGGTAAAATAAGCAACAGCATCGTCTATATTAAAATCGCTAAGAGCATTTCGAGGCATGTGCGTCATTGTCTTAAATTTTTCCCAGTCTGCGGACGCAATTTTCCACCGAGGCGCGTGTGGGGGAGGATGATGTTCTCTTGTAGATTTAAGGCACACAGGAAAATTATCACTGCCATAGGGGTTCATAATAACATTCCATTCTAATAAGGGTACTAAGGTCGGGGATGCTACGCTTAGGTCTATGGAACTGTGTGTATTATGTGCAATGCTGTAATATGTTGGTTGTTTCCTGTTTAGCACGCAGGCACCTGAAGAGAGCAGGATTTGTTCTATTATTCGGCCTCGTGAATCACATCGGGAGTCTCCCCAAAGTGTATTGTGTGCGTTGAAATCGCCAACCAATATGTAAGGATGTGGCAGGGCATCTATTAATCCCTCAAGTTCTGTTCTTTGGAGTCGATAATTAGGTGGTATGTAGACAGAACAAATAGTGACTAGTTTTCCAAGCAGTGAGGCTCGAATCGCAACTGCCTCAAGAGGCGTTCGAAGATCTAGAGCTCTACATGCGACAGATTTATCAACTATTATTGCAACACCACCGGACGAGGTGTTGGCGTCGTCACGGTCCTTGCGGAAGATAGCAATTGCGGGAGAAAGCCTGTCTGTGTGGGTTTTAGGTATGTCTCCTGTACACACAGCACCTTGGGATTAAACTTACATAAGAGTTCTTTGGCGTCATCGAGGTTGTGGAGGAGACCTGTGATGTTCCAATGTAATATTTGTGTATCCATGTTTATAGTAGTTTGTGCTCTGTGTTTAAGAGCGAAAAACTAAATTAGCCCACAGGGCCCTTTGCAGGCCCCGTGATGCGGGGTTTGTGTTTTTTTGCGCGCTCCTGAGAGCTGCGCCGATCCTTCAGCGTCTGAGACGCCGATGCACTTGGCGATGTATCCATCGCCTCCGCCGAGGCGCTGGATGCCCGCTCGCGGTGTACGCTCGCGGGTGATTCGGGCTTCTCTGCGCGAGCAGAGGCCCTAGAAGTCCTAGAGCCCGCAGGCCCGGAGGGCTGCTGGCTCTGCTTGCTAGCTGGCGGAACAGCACTAGCTCATACCGCAGTGGGGGCGGGTGGCGCTAACGCCGGTCCACTCTGCGTGGTCCGAACGACCGCCGAGAACCGTTGTGGCAGTGCCCCCTGCAGTGCCACTTCGGAGAAAGAAGGCCCCACAAATGAGAGGCGTTTTCGTGCTTCTTTGAAGGAGATGTTTTGTTTTACTTTGAGCGTTATAATTTCTTTTTCTTTTTTTCATGTGGGACAGGAGCGTGAACACTTTGCACAGGTGGTACGGCCGCGGCAGCTCTGAGAGCCGTGACCGAATCTTTGGCACTTAAAACAGCGTCGGGGATTTGGTATATAGGGTCTGACATTGAGTTTGATGTAGCCTGTTTCAATTTGTTCGGGGAGTGTGCTGGTACAAAAAGTGAGAATCAGGTGTTTTGTCGGAATTTCCTTATCGTCTCGCCGGATCTTAATTCTCTGTACATTTGTTACGTGTTGATCCTTCCAGCCCTCTAGGAGCTCTGCCTCTGTCAATTCTAGTAGGTCCTGTTCTGAAACTACACCTCGTGTGCTGTTGAGGGAACGATGAGGGTTTACTGAGATTTGAGTGTCACCAAATGAAACAAGATTTGTCAGTTTGTCATGTTGGATTTTGTCACGCACTTCAATGAGAAGGTCGCCACTGGCCATTTTCGTAATTTTGTATCCTGGGCCCAGAATGTCGGTGAGGCACTTCGCGACAACAAAAGGAGATAGGGTTCTTAGAGTCTTTTGGGGGGATTCAGCATGGATCACGTGGAAACGTGGGAAGATCTCTTTGCTCTTGGCGAAAAAGTTTAAAGGTTCATCGGTGCGCCCTCTTTTCAAAAGAGAGCGATCAGGCAGCTTCGGGAATGAGCTTAAAGCCATAAATGTATTGAATATTTTCGGCAGCTGTGCCAGCCGCCCACCACGGAGCCCAACAAGGGGACGCGGCAAGATTCTGTGTATACAAAGCCTGCCAGCGCCAGCCGTACACAGCCACTATAACCCAATATGTATAACCAAGGTTGGTTATCGCACACAAGGTTAACCCTCGCTGCCCAGAAGATCAGAAGTAAATAGAAGAGAGAAGAAGACAGGATAGATTGAAAGTGAGAGAGAAAGACGAAGATTTAAGAGGAGCATAGGAAAAGGCAACTGCCGATTTCCCCTGGGTGGGTCAGCCCAGGGGTGCCGTCTACGTGAAGCAGAGGCCAAAGGAGTGTGTGTTGCCTCTGCCGAGGGGCCATAACGGTCCAAACACCCGGCTTCGGCTCAACTCCCAGGATCCCCTTTTCCCCGGACACGGCTAAGCCACGCACACGACACGCGGGAGGCTCCAACCCTCATGTGCTCGGGTACGTGGTGGCGCAACTCACCAAACGCCTGCTGACGTAGACGCCCCTGCGGGGTGTGGAGGATATGCTGCACCCGACATTTCCATGCACAATATGAAGGCACGTCATGCCTGTGCAGTACACTTCACTGTGCTGTGCACATTTGCTTATTGCAGGAAACTAGAGATGCTGGAGAGCATCGGTTGCGAGGAGCTCTTTCGACTCATCTGACAGCCGGGTGTGCTTAGACGAATGCCGTTCTCTGCCGGTAGACGGCAGTGCCAGTCCAGGATGCTGAAATACTCCATAGCACCTGTGAGCTGCCTTCATTGAGCAATTTGTGTACTCAATCTCGATGTAACTCAGCAAACTGGTAATACTGTAGGGCCTTGTTTAGCCGATCTGTGACTCTTGTGTGGCAGTTGAGTTGATAATCTTGTGCTAAAGCATTCTTGTGGTTTTAGTTGTAGTTTTCTGGACAGCATAGCCCTATAACAGTCTTTATTTACACCATTTGTGAGTGCTGTGCAACAGTAAAATCTACAAAGGAATGGTATGGGTGCCGTTATCACAAAAGATACCTGCTAGACACGGTTTAAACATATTTAAAAAATAGATGACTTCCATGAGGTTATGGAGTGTTGAAACATATGTTAAAGAGAATGCTTCATACACATAAATCAGGGGTGACACTCCTGTGCCAATTGTGCCATTTTGATACAAACGCAGATAACTGCGCCAAACACAGAAAATTGACCGAAATTGCGCCACGCTACGCCAGAACGGCTACGGCATGTACGTGTGCTCCGGCAGTGGCTGCGAACTGCGAGCGGATTTGGTCTCCGAAAAAGAGTGCGGTTGTTCACATTCCGCAGACCGTGCGACGGCGTCTCCCGCAGTCTTGTGCATTGAAAGCATCTGATTCCTCTTAGGTTGTTAACTTGTGTCTGCTACATGGCAGCAGTGTTACACAAGAGCCGTGTCTGTTGTGCTGAAGGCTAGTCAGAAAGCCGCGTGCACACGCCTGTTTTTGAAAGGTAGACTTTTTCTTAGAAATCAGTGAGTTAATTTTATTAAGATGTTAAGAAGTGCATAAAGTGCGAAAAGGCAATGCAAGAATACAATGGAGATATTTAATTGGCTGTCACAAGTATGGTGACTTAAAAAGGAGATGGATCCTCAGTTTTATGATGTTGGCCAGTGTACAAAAAGTAATTTTGCAAATGTATTGACAAGAAATTTTCTGACACTACAGCAACCAACTTAAACCGCATTTCGACATATAATTGAGAAAATGGAATGGTAATTTCATAAGAACCGCTGTCATGGAGTCACTCCCCCAATCATTTTCGTTTGTCACAGGAATCCCAATGTGTTTTGTGAGAGGCGGATATCATGTGGCAGATCCAAAATGACATCTTACACCCTCGACCCGTAAGGGCCACCCGTACCATATTGGCCCTGGATGTCAGTAAGGCTTTCGATAACCTGTCGCATGCCTCCATACTGACATGTTTGTCCAAAATGGATGTGGGTGTATGGGCCTACAACTACATCGCCAGTTTTCTTAGCGACAGAACAGTGGGGATCCATTTAGGGGGACGTAGGAGCACCCATTTTGGCCTAGGTACCGGAGGCACACCCCAGGGCGCTGTCCTCTCCCCCTTTCTCTTTAACGTGACTATGAGGAAGCTTCCACCGCTACTCAACAAAATCCCCCATATTAAGCACTCCGTATATGCGTATATGAAGGAGAGGCCTTCGTCCTGCAGTGGACATAACATAGGCTGATGATAATATGCGCATGATGTTGATGATGTGTGCTGTTTTATGGCGCAAGGGCCAGGTATGGCCAAAGAGCGCCATCACAAATGGTAATGTTATCGATGAATTGTGGATGGCGTGGACAATAAATTCCTCAATGTAGATCTGACATGGCTGTAGAAGGGCCTAAAAACTGTCACTGTAAATGGCGTAAAACACGTAAGTGGTAAAATAATGACACTACCTAGTTAGTGATGTGGGCTATGGCAAATGGGTTTCGTTAAAAACGTATGATGTAAGACATATAACAGTGATACTAGGGCTTGAAGAGAGCCCTTGAATACAAGGGCCGTTAATCACTTGCTAAAATTACCTGGCCAAATGATTTTCAGGGTGTTTGCTTCATTTAAAATGTCTAAAACTGTTTTCAGGTTAAAAAGCGGTTCATGGCTAAGAAAGTATGATGGGTGAAGAGGTATGTTTTCACGATATGCAGAAGGGAAATACCTTTTCCTCTCTGTTTCTATAGCAGGGCACTGAATAAGAACATGGACAACTGTCAGAATATTGCCGCACTTACTACAAATCGGAGGATCATTCCCAGTTAAGAGGTAAGAGTGAGTACTATAAGTGTGTCCTATTCTTAATCGACAAACAAGCACTTCTTTATATCGTGCCGTTTTCCCAGTTATCCAGTTCCCTAGTTTTGGTTTTATCATGTGTAACTTATTTAGTACCTGGGTATGCCACTCTCCTTGCCAATGCTTCCTCAGCTTACGGCGTAGAAAATACTTTAGGTCTGTGACAGGGATGGGGATATTTGGGTCTGTATCGCTAAAGGTTACTGAGGTAGCATTTTTGTCAGCAGCTTCATTGCCTTTTATACCTTTGTGGCCAGGTACCCAGCATACGACAATCATTTGGTTGCACATATATGCGGAACACAATAAACTGTAGAGTTCATTAAAAACGGGGTTCTTGTGTTTCCGTAGATTGCTTAGGGCTTTGACCACACTTAATGAATCTGTGAAGACAATAGCCCTAGCGACGTTTGTGAGCCTTATGTGTTGAATAGCCGAGAGTATAGCATATGCTTCCGCTGTAAAGATAGATGTGTGTGGATTTAGTGCCCCAGATGTAGAAAATGAGTCTCCGAGAGCTGCGTAAGAAACGCCAGCAGTGGACTTCGAAGCATCTGTGTAGTATTCTGTGCAGGAGTACTTGTCCTGGAGTTCAAGAAAATGGGAATGTATATGCGCCTCCGGTGCTTGTTTGAATATTTCTATGAAAGAGATGTCACACTGAATAGTGTGCCATTCCCAAGGCGGTGGAAGCAAGGTAGGGGCCATTAGTACATCCCCTAGAAGTGGGACCTCTGTTTTTTCTGACAGTGCTTCTAACCGGAGAGACAGAGGAGGCCGGTTGGCTGGGCGGTTACGGAACAGCCTGACAGTGGACATGTCGCGAATAGTAGAATGACATGGATGTTGAATGTCTGATCTAACTTTCAGGGCGTAGGAGAGACTTAAATATGTCCTTTGGAGATCCAGAGACCACTCATTGGACTCAACGTACAGGCTTTCAACAGGACTAGTCCTGAAGGCACCTGTTGCAATACGGATACCCAAGTGGTGCACAGAATCTAGCATCTTCAAAGCACTAGGCGTAGCAGAGTTATAGACTATAGCTGTGTAGTCAAGGCGCGACCGTACGAGACTTTTGTACAAGTTTAAGAGGCACCTCCTGTCACTTCCCCAAGATGTACGGGACAAGATCTTCAGTACATTCATTGTCTTCAGGCACTTCGCTTTCAGATACTTCAAGTGGGGGATAAATGTTAATTTACAGTCTAAAATGAGGCCTAAAAATTTATGTTCATGGCTCACAGGTAGCTGTTGTCGATTAAGATAAATAGTGGGGTCAGGTAATATACCTCGCTTGTTCGAGAAGAGAACACACGTGCTTTTTAGTGGGTTTAGTTTAAATCCATTCTCGTCAGCCCACTTAGATAATTTGTTTAGCCCAAGCTGTACATGTCGCTCGCAGATAGAAATGCTACATGATTTGAAACCTATTTGTACGTCATCCACATATACAGAATAAAACATTGTACGTGGTATGACAGTTTGGAGCGAGTTCATTTTGACAATAAATAATGTACAGCTCAGCACACCACCTTGTGGTACACCAGCTTCCTGTGTGAATTGTCGAGACAGGACGTTACCAACTCGGACACGGAACGTGCGATCAGAGAGGTAGCTCTGAAACACATTTAATAAGTTGCCTCGGATTCCCATTCCAGTCAGGTCACGGAGAATTCCAAAACGCCATGTTGTGTCGTATGCCTTTTCCAAGTCTAAAAATACTGATAAGAAAAACTGTTTGTGTACAAAGGCATCACGGATATTTATATCGATGCGGACAAGGTGATCTGTTGTGGATCTACCTTCCCTGAAACCGCACTGTAGGGGATCGAGTATTTTGTTGCTTTCAAGCAAATGGATGAGGCGCCGGTTAATCATTTTCTCAAAGAGTTTGCATATACAACTTGTCAGGGCTATAGGCCTATAGCTACTGGCTGAGGAAGGGTCCTTGCCTTCTTTGAGAATAGGAATGACGATTGCTTCTTTCCATGCGGACGGAATGTAACCGGCAGAGAACGCGGAATTAAAGAGTAATAGTAGTGTTTTGTGGGTTTCGGGGTTTAGGTGTTTGATCATCTCGTACAAGACTCTATCACTTCCTGGAGCGGACTTGTTGCAACCATTTAGTGCAGCTTGAAATTCCGCCATATTAAATGGACGGTTGTAGGGTTCATTTCTATTACCTTTACGATCCAGAGGCAGTCGCTCCGCTTGTTTCTGATATCTCAGAAATGTATCTGAGTAGTGGGATGAACTTGAAATCTTTTCAAAATGTGCGCCTAGAGAATCAGCTTGGTGAATGAGTGTGTCTCCTTGTGTATTTACTAATGGTAGAGGATGAGTTTCGCGGCCTTTTATTTACCCTGTTCCAGGCTTTTCTTTCATCTGTATATGAATTAATGCTGGAGATGAATCTCTGCCAGCTTTCCCTTTTAGCACGGCGGCGCGTTCTTCTACCTTCCGACTTTATTTTCTTGAAGTTGATTAAGTTCTCGAAAGTTGGAGAGTCGCGAAGGTGACTCCAAGCCTTATTTTGATTTTTGCGAGCTTCCTTACACTCCTCATTCCACCAGGGAATACGTCGTTTAAATGGCGATCCGTTCGTTTGAGGGATACAGAGTGACGCAGCGTCAGTTATAATTGCCGTCAAATATGACACTGCATCATCGATAAGAAATGTACAGATGTCATCCCAGACCACATATGTCAGCTCTCTATATCGTTGCCAGTCGGCACCGTCGACTTTCCAACGGGGCAGATGTGGAGAACACTCATCGGCTTTCGTTAATTTTAGGATGATTGGGAAATGGTCACTCCCGTATGAATTTTTGATGACGTTCCACTCTAGGTATGGCACAAGTGTACTTGATGCGATACTTAAATCTATAGATGAGTATGTTTTGTGTGTCACACTGTAGTATTTTGGCTCTTTTTTATTGAGCAAGCATGCATCCGTGGAGAAAAGAAAATTTTCAATTAAGCGCCCTCTTGCATCACAACGAGAATCTCCCCAGAGGTGGTTATGGGCATTTAAATCGCCTACTATGATGTAAGGTTCAGGAAGTTCTGTTATAAAGCTTTGGAATTCTGTTTTGGAGAGTTGGTAGCTGGGAGGGATGTATAGAGAGCTAATTGTTACTAGTTTATGAAACAGCACAGCTCTGATTGCAACTGCCTCAAGGGTAGTTTGCAGCTTCAGATGCTGGCAGGCGACACCTTTATCTACTAGTATGGCCACACCACCCGAAGAGGCGAGGGCATCGTTGCGGTCTTTGCGATAGATCGCATATTGTCGGAGAAAGTTAGTGTGTGATGAATTAAGATGTGTTTCTTGGACACACAGCACTCTTGGATTGTACTTGTGTAGGAGTTCCTTAATGTCATCTAGATTGTGGAGTAAACCCCTAACATTCCACTGTACTATCTGTGTATCCATTTCATATGTGTTTTGTGCTGTGTGTCTAAGAGAGGTAAATTAGGCTAGCTCACGAGGCCTTTCCAGGCCCCGTGATGGGGTTTCCCCTTTCTTCCCGGCGCGCTCAAGGGAGCTGCGCCGTTCTTTGGGCGTCTGAGACGCCGGTGTTTTGCTTGTATCCATCACCTCGTCTGAGGTGGTGGATAGTGCCCGCTGAGCGGGCACGTTTGTGCGGGATTCGGGCCTATCTGCACGGGCAGTGGCCCTGGTTCCAGCAGACCCGCGGGTCTGCTGGCCCTCCTTGGCAGGGGGCGGAACAGCACTGGCTGAGCTCCTATCACTCACAGGCATACACTTCACTCGATCGGCAGCGGCACACACACAGTTGAAATCGCCCACTAGCAACAGCAGTTTGTCACAAACCATGTAAGGCTCTAGACCGTTAAAAAAATCGCGGCGTTCAGAGTCAACATTTGGTGAGTACACGCATATAATGCGCCATTATAACTTCGAAAAGGAAAAGTCTACCACGTGGAGGCGACCACTTGGACAAGAAAAAATGGACTCCACGATAATGCCTAGACTATTGCGGAGAAAAAGGACGCACCCACCCGATGTGCCAACAGAGTGGCAAACACAGACATTGAAGTGTGCACGAAAGGTGGACACCTTACGCTCAGTAAATTCCTCGCTATCGATCTTCGTCTCTTGGGCGGCTGCTATGTCCAGCGCGTTGTCAGCGAGAAGACAATTAAGTTGACAATGACGCCATCGAACGCCAAGGCCCCTGACATTCAGAGACGCTACGCTTAATGCTACGTCAAGTTTCATCGCCATGCGCTAGGAAAAGAGACCTGTGACATACATTGCACACGATACTTGGACCCGCAGGGAGCACTGTACGGCGTTGCTATTCCTCGGATCCGTGTGGAGGCGTCGGGAAAACTGGCAGGCATTCATGTGCCGTGAGTTCCACACCCGTGCACACTGTCTGGTGGATGTACTTGCCGCCAGAACCGAGGAAGAAACACACACGTACACACTCACACACGTACAGGAACACATTACAATACTACGGAGGCGGCTTCTCCGCCTGCCGTGTCTCGGCCGCTAAGTTGGGCCGCGGTATTAAAGTAGAGCGCCGAATTCCTGGGGTTTTCGGCGGCGGCTCGTCACTGCAACCACCTGGCTCAGGCTTTTTACCGATGAACTCCTCGTGGGAGCGCTTCCCAGCTGTCAGGGCGGCAGCCTCCTGGCTGAAAGCCATGGTCTCGGGGTTCCTAGGCTCCACGTTGTCAAGAGTTTTCGCCACAGCTGTCGTCTTATCATCTAGCGTGCCGTCGGATTCAGGCTGAACCTTACGTTGCACTTGTACGGCCGCCGCTACTGCATTGGACGTCGTCGCACTCTGCTTCGTCAGCGGCGTCAACGTAGGCCTATCGCGATTCGCTGGTGTCCCAGTTACACGGGCCGCATCCTCCGCGTCCGCCTTGTCCATTAGCCGCTCAGACAAGTCTTCACTAGTCCCGAGGCCAGCGATGCTCGCATAAGTGCGGGCACATTGGCCGTCTTCGTGGCCCAACCGTCAGCAGGCTCCGCAACGTGGGACCCGGGAGGCCTGCCTGGCACGACGACAAGCGCCAACTCACCGCTAACGTTGAGCAGGTGCGGCAAGTCGTCGAGCTTCACGCCAGCTTTCAATTTAAGTGTGACTAGCCTCGTTGTGGAGCCGGTCTAGCCTCTTTGTGGAGCCCCGCACGCGCCAACGCTCCCGGGAAGCTTCGATGACTTTTCCGTATAGCGCAAAAGCCATACGTCTTCTTCCGGCAAGTTGTGTAGCAGCCAGTGAAGCTTGAGTCGCACGTCCTGGTTCGCCGGATCAATCACCAGGCAGCGGTTTCCTTTCACAAGCAGCTCACCAACGCTGACAATCTTCGTTACTGCTTCAGAATCCTTAAGAGCAACGGCCCAGACGTGGCTCATCCTATACGCCCCCAGGGCGATAACATCGGCGAGCAGCTCATGCTGAGCTAACGCGTCCCGGAAATCCTCGACCCGATACGGGCGGGCCCTGATATCCGCGTGCAAAAAAACAGTATTTACAACGAAACGCCCTGTAGGCAGTCGTGGCAAAACAACCGGGTATGTACTTTGCTCTTCAGTATCCCTGCTGCCGCTGCAGACATGGCCGCTGAAGCCGCTCCTACGGAGCCTTCATCGCACGTCCGTCACGCTCGGTGGCCGGAAGTAGAATAGGCCACGAGAGCTTCGCGTCAAGGGCGTGCACGCATACTTTCTACTTTGCCAACTTTTTTTGGTGGCTGCAAAATACGGGTGAGCAGGAAGTGATGACAGCTGCAGACAGAAAGCGAAACAAAATTTCCCCCTTTATACAGGAAAGATTTAAAAGCATACTGTCTCTTAAAAGAAACGCGTACCCTCGGCGGGACTCGAACCCGCAATCCCCGGTTTAGGAGACCGATGCCTTATCCGTTAGGCCACGAGGGCTTTTTTTTTTATTTATTGCCGGTCTTTGACAATGTACAATGCACACAGTATAGAAACAGACATCACAAAAAGAACACCTACAGAACATACTGAAAAACATGAAAGCCATCAGCCCAACATGGACTGGCGTTGTCAAACTAAAATTCTTTTAAAGCTGTCAGAGGTTCTATCCTCGACAGCCAATCGGGTACAATATCTTGCATTTTCTTAATTTCGATGAAACGAGACATACTTTCTCGAAAATAAATACGAGCAGGCCTAGCATCTGGGTCGCAATGGTACCCTGCCATTCGTGCCCGCCATAAACAGTGGAGGCCATTGAGCATAATTAGGTCGTATGGAACCCCATCCTCATTGTCAATCGGTAAGTACCTGATCCCATGCGGATTCAACGGAAACTCCTTCTTGATTGTCCGTTTTAGGACGTCCCAGAAGTACACCCCTTCCCAGCAATGCAAAAACACATGATCTACAGTTTCAGGTTGCTTGCAAATCAAGCAGTGTGGGCCCCATGGTACAAGGAAACCGCGTTCTTCCATGAACGTCTTCACTGCCAGTGTTCCTGTGTGTAGCCTAAAAAAGAATGTTTTTGCCCCAGTAGGCACCTCCATTCTTTTCACCCGTTTAAGGACATCCTGTCCTGGTCCTCCACTGTATATCGCTCTGTACAATGGCACTGGAAAAATAATATCGCATACATCTTTATATAATGTCTTTCTTTTCACGGCAGATAAATAATCGAAAGAAAAACGCACAGAAAGAAAGCGCACACTGTCAACTACCTCTTTAAGATAGCCGCGAATCGTTCCTGGCATACTATTGGTACTAACAATGAGCGCCGGCAGCGCAGCTCTTAATCTGAGCTGTAATACCGTACGCAGAAAAGGATCACGCACATCTCGAAAAAACAAAAATCTATTGACAAGCTGTCGTACAAAAAGATGCGCCAAGCCCAGGCCACCTTCCTTCACCCGCCTGAACAGATTTGTTCGGCTACATCTTTCCCAGTTAGAGTCCCAGATAAAAACGGCGAACACTCTGTGCAATCTTTGCACATTTACCCTTGAACAAAACAACGTCTGCATGACGTACCACAACTTCGTAATGAAAAACAAATTACATACAGTTGCCCTTGCGAAAATGGACAGGTTGATGCCTTTCCACCTGTCTGCTTTTTCTTTTGTTTCTTTTATTTGGTTCGTCCAGTATTCCTCGCTCTGTTTGTAGCTATCCAAGGGAACACCGAGATACTTGGTAGGGGTTTTCACCCAGCTCACATTCGCAAAGTTGTCCGGGGCCGAGGACCACTCTCCGTGCCACAAACCGAGGGACTTACCCCAGTTCACTGTACTGCCCGTTACATCACAAAACTGTTTCACCACGCGTATTGTTTCCGTTACGCTTTCTCTGTTTGTACAACACACGGCGATATCATCTGCATATGCCAGGAGCTTGACTTCTGCGGCTGCCAAGCTATAACCGCGTATTTGATCGTTCTCAGTTATCGCCAAACACATCGTTTCAATGTAAACTGCAAACAAAAGAGGACTGAGGGGGCAGCCTTGACGCACAGAACGCATGACGTTAATGGGGGCCCCCAATGATTTATTCACAATTAAACGTGTTGTGCAGTTCTGATACGCCAATGCCACTCCCTCAGTGATGATGGCACCTACATTAACGTGATCCAGAATGGCAAACAAAATATCATGAGACACACAGTCAAAAGCTTTCTCTAGGTCAAGCTGGAGCACTGCGACGCCATCGTAAGTGAGGTCACAGCACTCGAGCACGCACCGCACCGTGTGAATATTCGAAAAAATTGACCTCCCTTTGATCCCACACGTTTGGTGGTCTGCGACGATTTCTTTGATGACGCTTTGAAGTCTGGCTGCCAAAACCTTCATGAAAATCTTATAGTCGACATTGGTTAAAGATATCGGCCTATAAGATGTCACGAGCCTAAGTTTCTCCGCTTTGTCACTCTTAGGTATCAAGATGGTATGCGCTTTACCAAAAGAAGGCGGCAAAGCTTTGTTCACATACGCGTCGTTAAACAGGCCTGTTAGCAGGGGCGAAAGTTCTTTCTTGAAGGCTTTATAAAAACAAGCGCTCAGACCGTCAGGTCCAGGCGATTTGCCATTGTTCAAATCATTTATTGCTTTTACGACTTCGTGTTCTCTTATAGTCCCTTCTAATCGGTCCTTCGTGTCGTCACTCAATCGCGGCATGCGACTGAGAAAGACCCTTTCGAACTCATCTACATTAGCTTCTTGATATGCAAACAGTGACTGGTAATACTCTAAAAACGCTCGGCCTATGCTCTTATTATCTTCGACGAGTGTGCCATTCCACGAGATCTTATCGACATCATTACGTCGACCATGAGCTTTTTCAAGTCCTAGTGCCCTTTTGGTGGGCGTCTCTCCCGCTACTAATGCGTTTGCTCTTGCTCGCACAATCGCACCTTGATAGCGTTCTTTGTCCAACTGTTCGATTTTTTCTTTGATGGTTCGCATATCTTGCTTATACACCCCTGGCTCTTCGCACTCCAGCGCTATCAGCTGATTAAGTATCTTTCGTAAGTCTCGTTCTTTCATTTCCCTCTCAAACTTTAAGCAGCTCGACCTTTCTATTGCTTTCATTTTTACCTTTTGTTTGAACCATTCCCATTTCTCTGCTATGGTTTCAGTACTTTCATCGCATACTTCCATAACGGCCTCATGTATTGCCTCTACAAATGGCTCGTCTTTTAGTATTAAGGCATTCATTTTCCATAGTTCCCAGTTAAAAGATGATTCCTTCTTCTTCATACCGATGTGACACTTCACCAAGCAGTGATCTGAGAACGACACAGGTGCGACATAATAACTGTGACACATTGGAATCATGTCTTGTGACATGTACAAGCGGTCTAACCGCGCATGACTACTGCCTTGAAATCGTGTATACATCACCTCCCGCTCCCCCTCCAGACAGTCACATACATCGTCTAGTTCACTATCACTAATCAACTTGGAAAGTATGTGACTGCTTTTATCTCGAATACCGGCATTATTGGATCGATCCCGAGCCCTCAAAACACAGTTGAAATCCCCCAACAAAATCATGCACTTATCACGGCTAATGTACTGAAAAAGATTCGAAAAAAATACAGCACGCTCTTCTACAACATTTGGCGCATATATGCACATAACTCTGAATTCGACTCCACCACAAACAAAGTCGCAAACGACCATTCTTCCCGTCTGACATGAAAATACACTTTCAACCACAAGGTCGCGTAACTTCTTAATAAACAGGACGCATCCCGCTGACGTCCCTACCGCGTGGCTCACCACCGCATAATATCTGGTCGTGAAACGCCTCACCATGCTCCCGGTCTCCTCCTCCCCTTCTACCTTGGTCTCCTGGACAGCTAGAACGTCTATGTCTTGGTCAGTGGCCAACCGTAGGACTTGACTCTGCCTACGCCTAGCCGCCAGCCCTCTAACGTTTAGTGTTGCAATACTGAGTGACGGATTAGGAGCCATGATGAACTAGAGAATGAGGTAGGCCCGGAGCATGGTGCTTACCCCTCACGACCAGCCGTCGGCTAGCCGTCTCCGGGACCGCCCGGTTTCTCGTCGTTGTTTGTCTGCTGGGCTTGGTCCCCAGGCTTTCTGTCGGACGGAACGTTCGGCTTTGGTTTGAAGCTCGAGCGCCTCCCAAGAGGCGATTTCGCCGGCGGCCCATCACTGGAGCTGGTTGCCGCGTTGTCCTTGTCCTCGGCCTCATCACGGGGACGCTTGAAGGTGGCTCCGAGACTAGCAGCCCGGTCACCGTCGATAGCGGCCTCGCCCTGTTGCATCGCTCCATCGTCTTCGTCTCCTTCGTCTTCATTTGCGCCTTCCTTTGCATGGACAGCTTCCGCGTCGACCCGTGCCGGCGCAGTCACTTGCTCCGTAGTTTCCTTTGCCTTGGCGTCAACGCCCTCCGGTACCGACCCAGCACCTGTCGCTGGGTACCCAAGGTCTCCGGCTCCCTTAGCAGCGTCTTCGGTCTCGACCACATCCATGACGAGTTCTGCTGCCTCTTGACTCGCGGCTGGGCCAGTCGCGGTAGCGTAGGTCTTGACGCATTCGGTGTCAGTGTGCCCGTAACGTCGGCACCGGGAGCAGCGTGGCACCTTACACTCCCTTCGCACGTGCCCAGTGCCTTGGCAGCGGAGGCACTGCATCGGCCGACCGGGTACCACCACCAACACCAACTCTCCGGCAACACGTATCTGGTGAGAGATATCTTCCACTTTCAGGCCGCTCTTCAGCTTGAGAAGAACAGTCCTCGTGGTGGAACATTTGTCTGCGACACCTTGGACGCGCCACTTCTCTCGACTCACCTCTTCTACCTTGCCGAAGGCCGCCAATGCAGTCCGGACGTCTTCCTCGGCCACACCGTGCAGCAGCCAGTGAAGTCTGAGCTTCACCTGCTGATCCTGAGGGTCGACGATCACACATCGCCGCCCCTTCACCTGAAGTTCTTTCAAGGCCAGCAGGCGCTTCGTTGCAGCTGCGTCACTGAGGGTCACCGCCCACACATGATTAACTTGGTAGGCCCCAAGGCACACAATTTCCGGCAGCAGGCTCGTAGGCGTTAGGGCATCCCTAAAATCTTCGACCTTGTAAGGCCTCGCTCGTACATCACCATGCAGAAACACGGTGTTATTCACTATTCGTCCTTTTGGCAGTTGAGGCAAAATAAACTGGTATTCCGTTTCTTCGTCGTTGCTGTACCTGTTTCCGCGGCCAAAAGTAGCCGCTGTCGCTGCCCTTGAAGAGGCCATGATCCCACGAACCGTCACGCTCGGTGGCCGGAAGCAGAATGAGGCCACGAGGGCTTCGCGTCAAGGGCGTGCACGCATACTGTCTACAATGCCAACTTTTTTTTTTTTTGGTGGCTGCAAAACACGGGTGAGCGGGAAGTGATGACAGCTGCAGACACAAGGCGCCGCAAAATTTCCCCCTTTATACAGGAAAGATTTAAAAGCATAATGTTTCTTAAAAGAAACGCCTACCCTCGGCGGGACTCGAACCCGCAATCCCCGGTTTAGGAGACCGTTGCCTTATCCGTTAGGCCACGAGGGCTTCGCGTCAAGGGCGTGCACGCATACTTTCTACATTGCCAACTTTTTTTTTTTTTTTTTTTGGTGGCTGCAAAACACGGGTGAGCAGGAAGTGATGACAGCTGCAGACACAAGGCGCCGCAAAATTTCCCCCTTTATACAGGAAAGATTTAAAAGCATAATCTTTCTCAAAAGAAACGCGTACCCTCGGCGGGACTCGAGCCCGCAATCCCCGGTTTAGGAGACCGATGCCTTATCCGTTAGGCCACGAGGGTACGTTTTTGTTTATTGCCGGTTTGCAAAACAACACAATCACTTGAAGAAATACAAAGCTAGAATGATAAAAATTGTGGCCACTCTTTGGCTCACGCGCAAGGTTAAAAGCGGTTCATACAAATCAATTTGTCCAGCAAATGGTACCATTCTGGTTTATCCGTTGTAATTCTTTAAGACATTCACGCATATATACGATGTTTTCATTAAAGTTTTCTCTTGCTGACTGGATTTGAATATGTTCATGACACACTGCCATCCGCGTCTTCCACAGACTATGCAACACTAACAACATGAACATATCGTATGGTACTAGTTCCTCGTTGCTCGTGGGTAGGAAGCGGATGCCGTATGGCGTAACCGGTAAATCTTTTTTCAAAGTTCGCTGCAGAACATCCCACAGAAATACTGCATCAGAACAATTCAAAAATATAGGTTCGACCGTTTTAGGCTTTCTGCATCTCATACAAGCTACTGACCACGGCACGAAAATTCCCCTTTCCTGAAGCCAAGGCTTCACTGGTAATGTTGCGCTGTGTAACTGAAAAAAAAAAATTCTTAGCCGACGTTCGTACTGGCATCCTTTTGACCCGTTTCAAAACATTTAGACCCGTGTTAGCTCCGTACATTGATCGGTAAAGGGGCACTGGTAAACATGTATCAACAACATCTTTATACAATTTTTTTCGTCTAACATTGCTGAGGTATTCTAACGAAAAGCGCGCACATAGAAAATGAAAATACGACTCCTCTTCTCGAAAGAAACCCTTAATGCTCGATCCCTTATTAGGGTGCGATGAAACAACAAATTGCGGCAGAGCTTCATTAAGTCTTATTTGAACCACTGTTTGCAGAAAGGGGTCTCTTTGGTCACGCAAGAACAAAAATCTTGAAACTACCTGTTTCAAAAATAAATGCGCTAAACCGAGGCCACCAGCTTTCACTGACCTAAATAAGTTCGTATGGCTTGTTCGCTCCCACGTTGAGCCCCATATGTATACAGCGAAGACCCTGTGTAACCTTTGAATGTTTACTCTCGACATGCAGAGAGCTTGTAGCACATACCATATCTTAGCTACCAAAAAGATATTACACACGGTCGATCGAGCGAACATGGACAGATTTCGCCCTCCAAACCTAGCAGTTTTTTCTTTCACCTCCTGAATTTCTTGTTGCCAGTATTCTTTCGTGTCTTTGTAATATTTTAGCGGCACTGCTAAATATTTCGTCGGTGTCATGACCCATGTCACATTTTCAAAAAGCGCTGGTGTATCTTCCCAGCTTCCGTGCCATATTCCAAGCGACTTGCTCGAATTAATGGCACTTCCTGTCGTTTTACAAAACCTTGTGGCCATTTCTACCGCCATGCTGACACTGCTTTTATCGTCACAGTAAACTACAATGTCATCAGCATACGCCAAAAGTTTAATTTCACTGGTGTGTAGCCTAAATCCTCTGATATCATTATTGCCTATCACGCTTATGCAAAAGGGTTCTAGGTACACTGCAAAAAGAAGAGGGGATAAGGCACATCCTTGTTTTACACCAGTGTTAATGTCAATATACCGCGTCAGTGTTTTATTGACCACAATTTGTGTAGATGCGTTTCTGTAGCCCATCTTTACACCTTCCAACAAGATTGAACCTACATTCGCATGTTCCAGGACAAGCAAAAGAACTTCGTGTGACACCCTGTCGAAAGCTTTTTCCAAGTCCAGTTGTAGCATGGCTACCTTTCCTGAAAAAGCATCACAGCATTCGAGGATTGTCCTTGCAACATGAATGTTTGTTGTTATGGATCTGCCCTTTATCCCGCATGTTTGGTGGGGTCCTACCAATTGTCGTACTATATTTTGCAGTCGTCTTGCCAGTACTTTAGCATAAATCTTATAGTCGGTATTTGTCAGACTGATCGGGCGATACGCCCGTACAAATAATAATGTTTCAGGGTCACTGGACTTTGGGATTAATACAGTATGACTGCGACGAAAGGAGGGGGGTAGCATCTGTTTATCATACGCCTCTGTTATTACGTCGTGCAACATTCCTGCCAGTTCTTGCTTAAAAGTCTTATAAAAGCGTGCTCCAAAACCATCTGGCCCTGGCGATATTCCGGTGCTTAGTTCATCGATGGCTAGTTCTATTTCTCTGACACTGATAGGGCTCTCAAGACTGACTTTCATACTTTCATCTAGCCTGGGCATTTGTTGCAAGTATTCCTCTTGGAATCCTTCGTTAAAGAGTCTTTTCTGTCCTAGCATATCCTCGTAATATTCTTCAAACGTACGCAAAATGGTTTCTTTTTCCCGACTGACGTCATTCTCATACGTTATGGCGTTTATCTCGTTTCGTGAGGCATAACACTTCTCGTCGGAAATCGCCCGCTTCGTGGGTTCTTCACCACACAAAAGCTTTTCCGCGCGTGCGCGAATAATTGCCCCTTTGTATTTTTCAGTGTCAAGCCGTTCCATTTCAACTTTTGTTTCACGAACTTCTTTCGATGAAGTTCGGGGATTACTTGTGTCTGCGTTCAGAAGAAAATCTAACTGAGCTTGCAGTTCTTTTTCTTTCCTTTTTTATATCTCTCTTAGCAAGCAGGATCTTTCGATTGCATCTACATTTGTTCTTTCAAGCATTCCCACGCTTCAGCATAGCTCGTGTTTTGTTTTGCGTGAAACGCTCTAATACCATCCTTCGTTTTGGTAACGAATACGTCATCTTCTAGAAGCTTAACATTAAATTTCCATAGCTTCCAGTTAAACCTTGGGGGTTTTTTAGGGCCCATCGAAACTCTAACAACGCTATGGTCACTAAATGATACATGTAAAACATCATATTCACTACAATTGTCTAACATTTGTGCAGATACATAAATGCGATCTAATCTCGCGTGGCTGCTTTGCTGGTAGTTCGTGAATTTCAAAATCCCAGTGTTGGCAAAAAAATAACCCACGTCTTCTAGTTCATGCTTGTCCACAATTGTTAAGAGATAGTTTGAACTAGGATCACAAATAGGTGACCCTTGCAATCTATCCGCCACGTTACACACGCAGTTAAAGTCACCCATCATAACAACAGCCCCTTCCCATTTTAAGTGGCCCTTCAAAATTTCAAAAAAACCTGGTTCGTTCTCCTACTTCATTTGGAGCGTACAGACAAATAACACGCCATCTGCTTGCGCAGAAAATAAAATCGCACATTATTAAACGTCCCATTTGGTCATTTATAACACTTTCTACACTTATGCCTAAGGTATTCCGTATAAAGAGCGCACAACCACCAGCTCTTCCAACAGCATGAGATACACACACAAAATAGCGTGACTGAAAGCGCTCTACCATTCTGTCCGTCCCTTCCTCACTTTCTATCTTTGTTTCCTGCACAGCAATAAGGTCCAGTTCACTATCCGCAAGAAGCCGTTGAAATTGATATTGCTTCTTCGGTCCTAAGAATCCCCTTACATTAATCGTAGCCACTCGCAATGCTGTTTCTATGCGAATCATTTTGTTGTGAGCAAGAGACAGACTGAATCATCTGCACGCACGTTTCGCAACAGTTGTACACTATTCACACTGCCAGCAAAATTCATAGTATAGCCCATTGCGCACACTTTGACGTTGCGCATCTGCTGCCTGAACCGTTGCCAGTCCAGAAAAAGGAACCCCACCCCCCACACACATGGCTCAGAAAAGAAGGGAATGAAAAGAACACCCGAGTGACACATCCCAGTTAAGTCGGTGCTGTCACCGACGGTTTCCTGCTCGGTGGCAAATTCGGCGTCGGCTTCAAGCTTGGCCAGCGACCAGTTGTGGTTTTCAGTAACGGTTTGTTAGAACCCACGCCACCTGCACTTTGTTCGAGATCTTCTTCATGGGCGCGTTTAATCGGTGCCCCACTTGCGCCTGGTCCACTTGTGTCCATAGCAAGTTTAACACTGGAAGTCCGTCTCAGGGCTCTTCAAGTTCTTTTCCGTGGTGTCGTCGTTGGATGTTTGGTTGCTTAACGTCAGGTGCTCCTTAGACTCGCCTTCTTTGTCCACCCCTTCAGCAGGTGGAGTAGAGCAGGTGGAGAGGCTCTTCAGTCCTCTGGCAGTTTCTTCCGCATCCACTTCATCCATGAGGTGTTCCCGCAAAACTTCATCGGCTTTAGAAGGACCGCCGGCGACATTCGCGTACGTTCTTACGCACTCGCTTTCTTCATGACCGAAGCGTCTACACGTCGTACAGCGTGGCACACGACAGTCTCGTCTGATATGCCCCTTACGGTTGCACCTCAAGCACAACGGGGCTCTTCCTGGTGCGACAACAAGTGACATAATGCCAGATATACGTAGCTGATGCGGTAAGTCCGTCAACAGTCACGCCGGCCTTTAGTTTCAGGCTAACCGTGCGCGTGGACGTGCCCTTGTCTTGAATGCCTTGAACGCGCCAGCGCTCTCGGAGTATATCTGTCACTTTGCCGTATGGGCTTAGTGCTGCACGAACATCGTCATCATGAATGTTGTGAAGCAGCCAGTGAAGCTTGACGCGCACGTCCTGGCTCCACGGGTCCACAACAAGGCAGCGTCGCTCCTTGACCTTCACGTCTCCAATGCTTAGAATCTTTTTCACAGCTTCCGGGCTTTTAAAGGTCACCGCCCACACGTGGTTCATCTGGAATGCTCCTAAGGCGACAACCTCAGGAAGCAATCCCAGCTGAACCAGCGTGTCACGAAAATCCTCGGCACGGAACGGTCTGGCCTTTATGTCCCCATGAAAAAAAAAAAAAAACCGTATTCAAAACACGGACCTGTGGGCAGCTGCGGTAGAACCACTTGGTATTCCTGTGAACCGACTTCTTCCATCCTGTTACCACGGCTTGAAAAAGCCGTTGTAACCGCCTCGTTGGAGCACGTGAAAACACTTCCGTAGGCTTTCGCGGCCGGAAGTGAAATGGTTAGGCCACGAGGGCTTCGCGTCAAGGGCGTGCACGCATACTTTCTACATTGCCCACTTTTTTTGGTGGCTGCAAAATACGGGTGAGCAGGAAGTGATGAGAGCTGCAGACACAAAGCGCCGCAAAATTTCCCCCTTTATTAAGGAAAGATTTAAAAGCATAATGTTTCTCAAAAGAAACGCCTACCCTCGGCGGGACTCGAACCCGCTATCCCCGGTTTAGGAGACCGATTCCTTATCCGTTAGGACACGAGGGCTTCGCGTCAAGGGCGTGCACGCATACTTTCTACATCGCCAACTTTTTTTGGTGGCTGCAAATTACGGGTGAGCAGGAAGTGATGAGAGCTGCAGACACAAAGCGCCGCAAAATTCCCCCTTTATTAAGGAAAGATTTAAAAGCATAATGTTTCTCAAAAGAAACGCATACCCTCCGCGGGACTCGAACCCGCAATCCCCGGTTTAGGAGACCGATGGCTTATCCGTTAGGACACGAGGGCTTCGCGTCAAGGGCGTGCACGCATACTTTCTACATTGCCAACTTTTTTTGGTGGCTGCAAATTACGGGTGAGCAGGAAGTGATGAGAGCTGCAGACACAAAGCGCCGCAAAATTCCCCCCTTTATTAAGGAAAGATTTAAAAGCACAATGTTTCTCAAAAGAAACGCATACCCTCGGCGGGACTCGAACCCGCAATCCCCGGTTTAGGAGACCGATGCCTTATCCGTTAGGCCACGAGTGCTTTTTTTATTTATTTATTTATTGCCGGTCTTCGACATAAGACAGTACATACAAATTACCACACACTCCAATAACACAAATTCACGCTGTTGTACAGAAGAAGAAAAAAAAGAAAAAGTAAGTCGTCCGTCCGTATAGGACCGACGTTGTCACGTTAAAATTCCTTCATGGCTGCCAGAGGAACCAGCCTTGACAGTCAATCCGGTACATACATTTTCATTTTCTGTTCTTCAATAAAGCGAGATACACATTCTTTGAAATAAATCCTCGCGGGCCTCGCGTCGGGGTCACAGTGGTACCCTGCCATACGAGCCCGCCATAAACAGTGGAGTGCAATCAGCATAATAAAGTCATAAGGAACCCCGTCATCGTCCTTAATTGACAGATACCTGATCTCATGGGGGTCCACTGGCAATTCTTTCTTTAGTGTTCGCTGTAACACGTCCCAGAAGTAAACCCCCTCCCAACAGTGCAAAAAAACATGGTCTATGGTTTCGGGCTGCTTGCAGATCAAGCAGTGCGATCCCCATGGTACAGCACAACCCCGTTCTTTCAAAAAAGTCTTCACGGGAAGCGTTCCGGTATGAAGGTTAAAGAAAAATGTTTTTACCCCGGGTGACACCTCCATGCGTTTCACTCGTTTAAGCACATCTTGTCCTGGCCCTCCACTGTATATGGCTCTATATAATGGTACTGGGAAAAGTACATCAGCAAGGTCTCTATACAGTGTTTTCCTTTTCACTTCACAAAGATAATCATTTGAAAAGCGCACAGTGAGGAAGCGTACACTTTCGACCACTTCCTTGAGATACCCACGAAGTGTTCCGGTCATGCTTTCTGTACTGACAACATGTTCCGGCAATGCGTCGCTCAACCTGAGCTGGCAAACAGTGCGCAGAAAAGGGTCTCGCGTATCGCGGAAAAACAAAAATCTGTTTACCAGCTGTCTAACAAAGAGATGAATTAAGCCCACACCCCCGTCCTTCACTCTTCTGAACAAGTTTGTTCGGCTGCACCTTTCCCATGTCGAACCCCAGATGAAAACCGCAAACACTCTGTGCAGCCTTTGCACGTTTGCCCGGGAACAATGGAGCACTTGCATGACATAATACAACTTAGAGATAAAGAAAATATTGCAAACTGTCGCTCTTGCAAAAATAGACAGGTTAGTTCCTTGCCATCTGTCTACTTTATCTTTCATTTCTTTGGTTTGACTCCTCCAGTATTCCTCGCTGCTCTTGTAGCTGTCGAGGGGAACACCTAGATACCGTGCAGGAGTTTTCATCCAGTTCACGTTCGCGAAGTGGTCCGGTGCAGACGGCCACTCCCCGTGCCATAGTCCAAGGGATTTGCCCCAATTTACTCTGCTGCCCGTGACGTCACAGAAGTGCTTCACTACAGTTATTGCTTCGGTTATACTTGGTTTGTCTGTGCAACACACTGCGATGTCGTCTGCATACGCGAGTACTTTAACTTCGGCCGCTGCCAGCCTAAAACCACGTATTCTGACATTTTCAGTGATTGCCAGACACATTGCTTCAATATATATAGCGAACAGAAGCGGACTGAGGGGGCAGCCTTGGCGCACTGAACGCATGATGGTAATGGGGGCCCCCAGTGACTTATTAACAATTAACCGCGTTGTGCAGTTCTGATACGCCAAGGCCACTCCCTGAGTGATGATGGAACCAACATTAACATGATCTAAGATTGCAAACAAAATAGCATGCGCGACACAGTCAAACGCTTTCTCGAGGTCGAGCTGAAGAACTGCAACGCCGCTATAGGTGACGTCACAGCACTCCAGAACACACCGCATCCTATGGATGTTCGCAAAAATAGATCGCCCCTTGATGCCGCAAGTTTGGTGGTCAGCGACTATTCCCTTGATGACACCTTGGAGTCTGGTGGCTATAACCTTCATAAATATTTTATAATCGATGTTTGTTAATGATATGGGCCTGTAGGATGTGACGAGCTTTAGTTTATCTATTTGATCGGTCTTAGGTATTAGTATAGTGTGCGCTTTTCCAAAGGAAGGTGGCAAGGATTTCTGCTCATATGCGTCATTAAATACCGCAGCTAGCAAAGGAGCCAGTTCGCTTTTAAACGCCTTATACCACCCAGCGCTGAGACCATCAGGTCCGGGTGACTTGCCCAGGTTCAAATCGTCGATTGCTTTCTCGACTTCCCTCTGGGTTATTCTGCCTTCTAGTCCTTCTTTAGTGTCATCATCCAATCGCGGCATACGATGGAGAAAAGCAGCTTTAAACCCATCTAAATTGGCAGCCTGGAATGCAAAGAGCGACTCGTAGTACTCAGTGAAAGCGCGGCCTATGCTTTCGTTGTCTTCAACAACACTGCCGTTCATTAAAATCTTATCAACATTGTTGCGTCGTCCGTGCGCCTTTTCTAGTCCAAGCGCCCTTTTTGTGGGCGTCTCCCCTGCCGCTAGTGCATCGGCACGTGCTCGCCCAGTGGCACCTTGATAACGCTCTTTATCAAACTGTTCAAGCTTTTGCTTGATGTTTGGCACGTCGTCTTTGTACGCCCCAGGCTGTCTGCACTCAAGCGTAATAAGCTGTCTGAGTAGTGTTCTAAAACCCTTTTCTTTCACTTCACCTCTCATATTTTAGGCAGCTCGATCGGTCCAAGGCTTTCATTTTAACGTTTTGTTTAAAGCATTCCCACTTTTCCGCTATTGTTTCCGATGTTGCTTCGTGTATTTTATTAACCATATCGCGTACTGCGGCAAGAAATGGCTCATCGATTAGTAGCATTGCATTCATTTTCCAGAGGTCCCAATTGAAAGCATGTCTCCTTTTCTCTATGCCGACTTCACATTTAACCAGACAGTGGTCCGAGAACGACACAGGTACAACGCAATAGCCATGGCATTTTGGGATTGCATCCAACGAAATGTACAGTCAACCACAAAAGTTTGCGGACCACGCGAGCGCGTGGCCAAGAGCCTCTTCGCGACACTTCCGCTACGTCACCAGCGATCGACAGCAGCGCTACGTTGAAGACGCATCCCTCCTTAAATCTATGGCCTGTCTATTTTCGCACTGTGCGCAAATATTTTCTACCTATCTCTTTCAACGTGACGCGCTCTTTGTTAGCCAGGGCTACTTGCTTATATTTTGAGAGCAGAATATCAGTACAAGTAATCAGACAGCGTATTCTTCGGCTGTTATCAGTTCTATTTTCGCGTAGCCACGCTGTTTTTTTTTTTTTCGTGAGTGCGTGAGTGAGCGGTGAGGCAGCCATGGGACACAGATGCTTAGTCAGTAGGCAGAATTTTTCCGTTCCTCCCCCATCGCTAAGTGACAGTAGCGGCCGGGATTTGATCGCCTGCGCCCAGGTTTTGCTGCGCAAAGCCCGAACCACCGCGCTGCTATAGTAGTTACATTTAGAAAAATAAGAAATAATCGGGTGCGATGACTCTTTTTATAACCCTTTGCGACACGGCGTCCTCGTTTGGGGACTCGAACTTCGGAGGCGCGTCCCACGCCACGTGTTTCTTCAAATGACCTAAAACTCAGTGTGCACATTCGTGTCCGCTTCCTGATGGGACAACTAGCGGTCAGTTAACTTCATTGTCCTGCGTATTGCTGCAGATGATCATTTTGCTGGAGACACTACCATGTTAGACAATCGTTCGACGTGCCGCGTTCCAAGACCAACGTCAAGAGTATTTTTTTTCTCCGGTCGACACGAATACAACCGAAAAAGCAAGTGTGCATGCGTTTCGGGCCTAATAGTTGATTCTTTTTATGTAAGCATTGAAGCTGACGGATTTCAGAATAATTAGATAATGAGTTATACGCTAATTAATTTTTTTTACTGAAACTCGCACAAAACAGCACATTGCTTCGTCTTCTTTCTTGGAATGTAATAGTGAGCGTCTTGAAATGATGCCATGCGCATTTGACGCATTTGCAGACAGTGCATCATAATTCGTGTCTGAAGGGGATGAATTTATTCACAAGACATTTACAGAAGTGTCATGAAACATAGGTCTCTCAATGATCTAGTAGGAAGTGAAATGTCCGCCGTTTTCTAGCACCTTATTGATGCGTGTGGGCATCGACTCGTACAAAGATTCAGTAATCTCCGGTCGACCGCGCAGGCTTTCCCATTCTTGTGCGATCGCTTGCCACAGCGTATCGGCCGTGCGGCCGCGGTTGGCTCGTGTGGACAGCCGTTTCTTCAACATGCCCCAGACATTTTCTATGGGATTCAAGTCGGCGCCACATGGAGGCCACTCAAGCTGGCAAACAGCATGTTCTTCTAGCAATGACTGGACGATACGTGCTTTATGGATCGGGCTGCGGTCGTGTTGAAAAAAATAGCAGCCGTCGCTGAATGGACCGTCCAGCGCATACGGAACGAGGTGTCTAGTGATGACGTCGCAGTACCGTGACGCAGTGAAGGGCCCTTCCAGACGCACAAGGGGACCAAGGCCATCTTTGCTGATTGCTCCCCACACGCTCACGGAACACCGTCCACTGGATAGAACACTCTGTGTGTAATTAGGCAGATATCTGCAAGAAATAGCATACAATTGGGTTCCAGCGGCGCGTCTAAAAATGTTGTGATTCCTCTTGCGTATGAACTTTATAATGCTGTTATAGAGTTGCAATAGAAAACGTGCAAACATCATTAGATAGTACTGAAAGACCCACTGGCAGCTTTTAATTAGCTTCAGAGTAAGTAGTACTATGAAACAATCGTTAATGTTTTCAACATAATACCACTACAGAAAAATCTCGTAATGTCCAAAAGCTCATTTTACGTGAAACATGTTGTGATGCAGAATTAGCTTCGTGAATTAACTGCCAATACACTGTAAACACACCTGCAGTTTAGTGGATGCCAAACCCGCTTCCGTTGGTCCCAGTGCGTGGAAAAAGTTGACTCGCCGCTAAAGATGACATCGCCCCATTTCTCTGTTGTCCTATCTTTCATTGCTGTAGCGAACATGAGTCGTTCTTGTAGCTGGCTGTCTGAGAGGCAGGGCTTCTGTGCTGCTACGAAAGACTGCAGGCCAAGCTCACTCAGCCTTCTTCTTACAGTCTCAGACGATACCGTGAGCGAGAGCGCTTCTCGGATATCCTCTGCACTTTGAAATGGATCAGCCACGATGGCGGCCGTAATCAGGCGGTCCTCTTCCTCAGTCGTGGCCCTTGGACGCCCACTGCGCTCCATATCTGTGAATCTGTCATCGTCGCGGAAAGCTTGAATAATCCTATTCACGGCAGTCCGGCTCCTGTTGGTTCGGCGGCAGATTTCGCGCTGAGGTATTCCCTCTATAAATAAACGCACAATGTGCCTTCTTTCGTCAAGTGGAACACGCAGCGGCATCTTTCCAAATAGGCAATCACCACGTGGCCTGAAGCAAGTCTACTACGTTTTCAGCGACTGATGCGAAGATGCGCCTATGTGTGAAAGAAAATTTTCTATGCATCCGCTTTTTCTTTATTTTTGATGACAGTGAAACACCTCCCTACCCTTTCTCTCAAGACGCAGAAGCAGCAACACTCATTGGACCAAGATGCTGCCTACCAAAGTGCGCCAGTAAACGTCGCGTAAAAAAATCGTCGCAGCGCTTCGTGAAACTTATCTACCCACTGGCACACCAGTCGACAAAGGTTGCAGTGATTGCTCCGATACTGCTATCAAGCCAGATATGTGGCGGTCTTATCGCAGACAGCGCTCTGCGTCAACACAACGAACTAACAATGTCATGCACGGGAATAAAAAATTAACAGGCAGGCGAGTACCAAGAGGGCTCATATCCGGGAGAGCGCCCCTGTCGCCGCTAGGTGGCGTACCGCTAGGTGGCGCGGATAGGCAGTCTGGCACGCGCTCGCGTGGTCCGCAAACTTTTGTGGTTGACTGTACATGCGATCCAATCGCGCATGGCTACTACCCTGAAAACGCGTAAACGTCACTTCATGACCAGCTTCGAGACACTCAAAGACATCGTCAACTTCATTTTCGCTTATTATATTGGACAACACATCACTACTTTTGTCACGCATACCGGCATTGTTGACTCTGTCATTAGCGCTCAGCACACAATTGAAGTCTCCTAACAGGATTACGCGCTTATCACACCGGACATACTGTTCAAGGTTCGAAAAGAATAAGACACGCTCATCCACAGAGTTCGGTGCGTATACGCATATGATGCGAAACTCGACATCACTCGTGAAAACATCACAAAAAGCAATCCTTCCAGGCTCACAAGAAAATACTCGTTGAATCTGTATTCCTGGCAGCTTCTTTACAAAAAGAAGGCAGCCCCCGGACGTGCCAATCGCATGACTGACCACCGCAAAATACCTAGTCGTGAAACGTCGCACCATGCTCCCGGTCTCCTCCTCCCCGTCTACCTTAGTTTCCTGGACGGCTAGTACGTCTATGTCATGGTCAGTGACTAACCGTAGGAGCTGACTTTGCCTACGACTAGCCGCCAACCCTCTCACGTTTAATGTGGCAATACTAAGGGACGGAAACAGAGCCATATTGAACTAGAGAAAAAGTAGACCCGGAGCATGGTGCTTACCGTTCACGACTAGCCCTCGGCTAGTCGCCTCCGGAACCCTCCGGCTTTCCGGCGGCGTTAGTGGCCGGTGCTTTGTCACCAGGTGTTCTCTCAGGAGGAACGTTCGGTTTTGGCTTGAAGCCCATCCGCCTTCCCAGCGGCGTCTTGGTCGGCGGTCCCTCACTGGTGTTGGTTGCACTCTCGTCCCTGTCCTTGGTCTCCTCGTGGGAGCGCTTGACTGGGGCACCAAGGGTCGTTGTCCGGTCGCCGTCGATGACGGCCTTGTCCTGCCGCATTGCTGTTTCGTCGTCATCGGCCGCGTCTTCACCAACGCCTCCGGTCGCCTGGACCTCTGCAGTCGGGAGCTGTTCCGGCAAACTCGGCTTCTCAGCAGCCTCGGCCAACTTGCCGTCTGCACCCTCGTTCGGCGTACCATTGCTTGTCGGAGACGGCACCAGGTCTCCAGCTCCTTTGGCAGCGTCCTCCGCCTCCACAACGTCCATGACGTGCTCTGCCGCAACGTCATTCGCAGCTGGGCCTGTCACGGTGGCGTAGGATTTCACACAGTCAGCGTCGACGTGGCCGAATCGTCTGCACCGTGAACAGCGGGGGACTTTGCACTCCCGGCGGACGTGTCCCGTGCCTTGGCAGCGCAAGCACTGCATGGGGCGACCGGGAACAACCACCAGGGCCAACTCACCGCCGACGCGGACCTGGTGAGGGAGGTCCTCCACCTTGACGCCACTTTTCAGCTTCAGCAGCACGGTCCTTGTGGTTGACGTCTTTTCTCCCATGCCTTGGACACGCCACCTCTCCCGGCTCACTTCCTCGACCTTGCCGAAAGCTGCGAACACCGTGCGGACGTCCTCGTCGGCGACGCCGTACAGCAGCCAGTGAAGCCGAAGCTTCACCTGCTGGTCCTGCGGGTCAACGATGACGCACCGTCGTCCCTTTACTTGTAGTTCCTTGAGGGCCAACAGTCGTTTTGTGGCGGTCGCATCCTTGAGGGTCACCGCCCAGACGTGGTTAATCTGGTACGCCCCTATGCATAGCACCTCAGGCAGCAAACCCGTCGGCAGCAGGGTGTCCCTGAAATCTTCGACCTTGTAAGGTCTCGCACGCACATCACCGTGCAAAAACACAGTATTAATCGCCAATCGTCCTTGGGGCAGTTGAGGCAGAATAAACGGATATTCGATATCTTCATCGTTGCGCCTGTTTCCGCGGCCGAAAGTGACCGCTGTCGCTGCCCCTGAAGAGGCCATGATTCGACGATCCGTCACGCTCGGTGGCCGGAAGCAGAATGAGGCCACGAGGGCTTCGCGTCAAGGGCGTGCACGCATACTTTCTACATTGCCAACTTTTTTTTGGTGGCTGCAAAATACGGGTGAGCAGGAAGTGATGAGAGCTGCAGACACAAAGCGCCGCAAAATTTCCCCCTCTATTAAGGAAAGATTTAAAAGCATAATGTTTCTCAAAAGAAACGCGTACCCTCGGCGGGACTCGAACCCGCAATCCCCGGTTTAGGAGACCGATGCCTTATCCGTTAGGCCACGAGGGCTTTTTTTTTCTTTAATTTATTGCCGGTCTTCGACATAAGTCAGTACATACAAATTACCACACACTCCAATAACACAAATGCACGCTATTGTACAAAAAAAAGAAAAAAAAAGGAAAAAAAAAGTCAGTCGTCCGTCCGTATAGGACCGACGTTGTCACGTTAAAATTCCTTCATGGCTGCCAGAGGAACCAGCCTTGACAGCCAATCCGGTACATACACTTTCATTTTCTGTTCTTCAATAAAGCGAGATACACATTCTTTGAAATAAATCCTCGCGGGCCTCGCGTCGGGGTCATAGTGGTACCCTGCCATACGAGCCCGCCATAAACAGTGGAGTGCAATCAGCATAATAAGGTCATAAGGAACCCCGTCATCGTCCTTAATTGACAGATACCTGATCCCATGGGGGTCCACTGGCAATTCTTTCTTTAGTGTTCGCTGTAACACGTCCCAGAAGTAAACCCCCTCCCAACAGTGCAAAAAAAAACATGGTCTATGGTTTCGGGCTGCTTGCAGATCAAGCAGTGCGATCCCCATGGTACAGTACAACCCCGTTCTTTCATAAAAGTCTTGACGGGGAGCGTTCCGGTATGAAGGTTAAAGAAAAATGTTTTTACCCGGGGTGACACCTCCATGCGTTTCACCCGTTTAAGCACATCCTGTCCTGGCCCTCCACTGTATATGGCTCTATATAATGGTACTGGGAAAAGTACATCAGCAAGGTCTCTATACAGTGTTTTCCTTTTCACTTCACAAAGATAATCATTGGAAAAGCGCACAGTGAGGAAGCGTACACTTTCGACCACTTCCTTGAGATACCCACGAAGTGTTCCGGTCATGTTTTCTGTACTGACAACATGTTCCGGCAATGCGTCGCTCAACCTGAGCTGGCAAACAGTGCGCAGAAAAGGGTCTCACGTATCGCGAAAAAACAAAAATCTGTTTACCAGCTGTCTAACAAAGAGATGAATTAAGCCCACACCCCCGTCCTTCACTCTTCTGAACAAGTTTGTTCGGCTGCACCTTTCCCATGTCGAACCCCAGATGAAAACCGCAAAAACTCTGTGCAGCCTTTGCACGTTTGCCCGGGAACAATGGAGCACTTGCATGACATAATACAACTTAGAGATAAAGAAAATATTGCAAACTGTCGCTCTTGCAAAAATAGACAGGTTAGTTCCTTGCCATCTGTCTACTTTATCTTTCATTTCTTTGGTTTGACTCCTCCAGTATTCCTCGCTGCTCTTGTAGCTGTCGAGGGGAACACCTAGATACCGTGCAGGAGTTTTCATCCAGTTCACGTTCGCGAAGTGGTCCGGTGCAGACGGCCACTCCCCGTGCCATAGTCCAAGGGATTTGCCCCAATTTACTCTGCTGCCCGTGACGTCACAGAAGTGCTTCACTACAGTTATTGCTTCGGTTATACTTGGTTTGTCTGTGCAACACACTGCGATGTCGTCTGCATACGCGAGTACTTTAACTTCGGCCGCTGCCAGCCTAAAACCACGTATTCTGACATTTTCAGTGATTGCCAGACACATTGCTTCAATATATATAGCGAACAGAAGCGGACTGAGGGGGCAGCCTTGGCGCACTGAACGCATGATGGTAATGGGGGCCCCCAGTGACTTATTAACAATTAACCGCGTTGTGCAGTTCTGATACGCCAAGGCCACTCCCTGAGTGATGATGGAACCAAGATTAACATGATATAAGATTGCAAACAAAATAGCATGCGCGACACAGTCAAACGCTTTCTCGAGGTCGAGCTGAAGAACTGCAACGCCGCTATAGGTGACGTCACAGCACTCCAGAACACACCGCATCCTATGGATGTTCGCAAAAATAGATCGCCCCTTGATGCCGCAAGTTTGGTGGTCAGCGACTATTCCCTTGATGACACCTTGGAGTCTGGTGGCTATAACCTTCATAAATATTTTATAATCGATGTTTGTTAATGATATGGGCCTGTAGGATGTGACGAGCTTTAGTTTATCTATTTGATCGGTCTTAGGTATTAGTATAGTGTGCGCTTTTCCAAAGGAAGGTGGCAAGGATTTCTGCTCATATGCGTCATTAAATACCGCAGCTAGCAAAGGAGCCAGTTCGCTTTTAAACGCCTTATACCACCCAGCGCTGAGACCATCAGGTCCGGGTGACTTGCCCAGGTTCAAATCGTCGATTGCTTTCTCGACTTCCCTCTGGGTTATTCTGCCTTCTAGTCCTTCTTTAGTGTCATCATCCAATCGCGGCATACGATGGAGAAAAGCAGCTTTAAACCCATCTAAATTGGCAGCCTGGAATGCAAAGAGCGACTGGTAGTACTCAGTGAAAGCGCGGCCTATGCTTTCGTTGTCTTCAACAACACTGCCGTTCATTAAAATCTTATCAACATTGTTGCGTCGTCCGTGCGCCTTTTCTAGTCCAAGCGCCCTTTTTGTGGGCGTCTCCCCTGCCGCTAGTGCATCGGCACGTGCTCGCCCAGTGGCACCTTGATAACGCTCTTTATCAAACTGTTCAAGCTTTTGCTTGATGTTTCGCACGTCGTCTTTGTACGCCCCAGGCTGTCTGCACTCAAGCGTAATAAGCTGTCTGAGTAGTGTTCTAAAACCCTTTTCTTTCACTTCCCTCTCATATTTTAGGCAGCTCGATCGGTCCAAGGCTTTCATTTTAACCTTTTGTTTAAAGCATTCCCACTTTTCCGCTATTGTTTCCGATGTTGCTTCGTGTATTTTATTAACCATATCGCGTACTGCGGCAAGAAATGGCTCATCGATTAGTAGCATTGCATTCATTTTCCAGAGGTCCCAATTGAAAGCATGTCTCCTTTTCTCTATGCCGACTTCACATTTAACCAGACAGTGGTCCGAGAACGACACAGGTACAACGCAATAGCCATGGCATTTTGGGATTGCATCCAACGAAATGTACATGCGATCCAATCGCGCATGGCTACTACCCTGAAAACGCGTAAACGTCACTTCATGACCAGCTTCGAGACACTCAAAGACATCGTCAACTTCATTTTCGCTTATTATATTGGACAACACATCACTACTTTTGTCACGCATACCGGCATTGTTGACTCTGTCATTAGCGCTCAGCACACAATTGAAGTCTCCTAACAGGATTACGCGCTTATCACACCGGACATACTGTTCAAGGTTCGAAAAGAATAAGACACGCTCATCCACAGAGTTCGGTGCGTATACGCATATGATGCGAAACTCGACATCACTCGTGAAAACATCACAAAAAGCAATCCTTCCAGACTCACAAGAAAATACTCGTTGAATCTGTATTCCTGGCAGCTTCTTTACAAAAAGAAGGCAGCCCCCGGACGTGCCAATCGCATGACTGACCACCGCAAAATACCTAGTCGTGAAACGTCGCACCATGCTCCCGGTCTCCTCCTCCCCGTCTACCTTAGTTTCCTGGACGGCTAGTACGTCTATGTCATGGTCAGTGACTAACCGTAGGAGCTGACTTTGCCTACGACTAGCCGCCAACCCTCTCACGTTTAATGTGGCAATACTAAGGGACGGAAACAGAGCCATATTGAACTAGAGAAAAAGTAGGCCCGGAGCATGGTGCTTACCGTTCACGACTAGCCTTCGGCTAGTCGCCTCCGGAACCCTCCGGCTTCCCGGCGGCGTTAGTGGCCGGTGCTTTGTCACCAGGTGTTCTCTCAGGAGGAACGTTCGGTTTTGGCTTGAAGCCCATCCGCCTTCCCAGCGGCGTCTTGGTCGGCGGTCCCTCACTGGTGTTGGTTGCACTCTCGTCCCTGTCCTTGGTCTCCTCGTGGGAGCGCTTGACTGGGGCACCAAGGGTCGTTGTCCGGTCGCCGTCGATGACGGCCTTGTCCTGCTGCATTGCTGTTTCGTCGTCATCGGCCGCGTCTTCACCAACGCCTCCGGTCGCCTGGACCTCTGCAGTCGGGAGCTGTTCCGGCAAACTCGGCTTCTCAGCAGCCTCGGCCAACTTGCCGTCTGCACCCTCGTTCGGCGTACTATTGCTTGTCGGAGACGGCACCAGGTCTCCAGCTCCTTTGGCAGCGTCCTCCGCCTCCACAATGTCCATGACGTGCTCTGCCGCAACGTCATTCGCAGCTGTCTACCGGCAGGAAGCGTATACCCTGCGGTGTTATCGGCAGTTCCTTTTTAAGCGTTCTTTGCAACACGTCCCAGTAAAATACGGCATCCCAGCACTCAATAAATGCGTGCTCAATGGTCTTGGGTTTCTTACAGATTACACAGTTTGTCGTCCAGGGCACGAATATTCCTTTCTCGGCCAACCATGTTTTCACAGGAAGGGTAGATGTATGCAACTTGAAGAAAAAAGATTTTGCATTTGCTCTCACTGGCATCCTTTTAACTCTTTTTAACACATCTTGCCCAGGGCTTCCATAGTATTTCATTCTGTACATAGGCACTAGGCCACGAGGGCTTCGCGTCAAGGGCGTGCACGCATACTGTCTACATTGCCAACTTTTTTTTTTTTTTGGTGGCTGCAAAACACGGGTGAGCGGGAAGTGATGACAGCTGCAGACACAAGGCGCCGCAAAATTTCCCCCTTTATACAGGAAAGATTTAAAAGCATAATGTTTCTTAAAAGAAACGCCTACCCTCGGCGGGACTCGAACCCGCAATCCCCGGTTTAGGAGACCGATGCCTTATCCGTTAGGCCACGAGGGCTTTTTTTTTTATTGCCTGTTTACATGATACAGAAGGGAACAAGACAGAGGGTTTCAAAACTTTTTGAAAGCGATCAACTCATCAAGCAGTCCCACCCAATCAGGTGGCTGTGGCTGTGCACGGTAGATCTCTCGCATATGCACTGCATTTTTCAATAAAATTTTCCCTTACAGTGTTAGGGTCAACGTCGGCATGTCTGGCTGCCATTCTAGTTTTCCATATACTATGGAGGCTCAGGATCATTATCATGTCGTAAGGAATGTCACCATCATTCTCAACTGGTAAATAACGGATTCCATGTGGCGTAATCGGCAGTTCCTTTTTAATAGTTCGCTGAAGGATGTCCCAATGAAATATTGGATCCCAGCAATCGATAAATACATGTTCCATTGTTTCTGGTTTTTTGCATAATATGCAGTTGACTGTCCACGGTACGAAGATTCCTTTGTCGTGTAGCCACGTTTTTACCGGTAAAGTGTTTGTATGTAGCTTGAAAAAAGAATGATTTTACATGGGGTTTTATCGGCATTCCTTTCACTCGTTTTAAGACGTCTTGTCCAGAACCTCCAGTGTATATGCTTCTGTACAAGGGAACAGGCAACATAACATCCAATAAATCTCTGTACAGGTTTTTCCTTTTCACTGTACTTAAATATTCAAACGAAAAACGCACCTTAAGTATGCGAAAAGCAGCAACAACTTCGTGCCAGTAACCTCTTATACCGCGTAACGCGGTCTTATTTGTACAAACAATGAATTCAGGTAGTGCATTGTGCAGGCGAACTTGTATCACCGTGCGCAAAAATGGGTCACTCTGATCCCTTAAAAACATAAAACGTGACACAATTTGTCTGATAAAGAGGTGCGTCAGACCAAGCCCACCTTTCTTCACGGACAAAAACAGATTAGTGCGACTAGTTCTTTCCCAACTCCCTCCCCAAATAAACACTGCAAAAAGTCTGTGAAATTTTTGTAGTTTAGCCCGGGACATGAACAACACTTGCAACACATACCATAACTTGGCAACTAAACAGAGATTACAAGTAGTCGCACGTGCAAATATTGACAGATTCCGACCCTGCCATCCCAGTATCTTATCT
Organism: Dermacentor silvarum; assembly: GCF_013339745.2. Taxonomy (NCBI): domain Eukaryota; kingdom Metazoa; phylum Arthropoda; class Arachnida; order Ixodida; family Ixodidae; genus Dermacentor; species Dermacentor silvarum. Next base: position 398,646,244 of record NC_051154.1, on the reverse strand, counting down.
TTTACCCGCTCTGTTTCTTTCCAATATTGTTCGGGATCGTCATAACATTGTAGAGGGGCACCTAAGTACGTTGTTGGCATTGCTGTCCATTGTACGCCAGCGAATAATTCAGGTTTTTCGCTCCACTCGCCATGCCAAAACCCTATGGTCTTCTCCCAGTTAACCTTGCATCCGGCTTCCTTACAAAAGTTACCCGTCAGCCTAACCACCTCTTTGATGCTTTCCTGGTCCTGACAAAAGACAGCAATGTCATCAGCGTATGCGAGTACTTTGACTTCTGTCGCTTCAAGCATAAAACCGCGAACTTTTTGGCTATTAATGAGGCTCAAGCAGAAAGGTTCCAAGTAAACATCAAAAAGTAATGATGAAATTGCACATCCTTGCCGAACACTGGAGAGAAGATGGATTGGTTCACTTAACTTTTTGTTTATAATAATCCGCGTGCTGCACTCTGAGTAGGCCATTTTAACTCCATTTAATATCACTCCGCCTACATTAACGTATTCTAATAATGAAAAGAGTACTTCATGGGATACATTGTCAAACGCTTTCTCCAAGTCCAGTTGCAGCAATGCAACCCGACAGGAGAGGGCATCGCAGCACTCAAGCACACACCGAGCTACATGCGTATTTGTGGAAATTGTTCGGCCCTTGATGCCACATGTTTGATGTGGACCCACTAGCTGTGTTACGACACTTTGAAGTCTTTTCGCTAGCACTTTCGTAAATATTTTGTAGTCGCAGTTTGTAAGGCATATTGGCCTGTAGATTTTACTGACAACAGTTTAACCGGGTCTTCGCACTTAGGGATTAGCACTATATGAGATGTTCGGAAAGATGGTGGCGTTCGCTGTGTTGTATACATTTACTCGAAAACACAATGTAGTAATTGGCTAAGCTGATGTTTGAAAGCCTTGTAGAAGGCCGCTCCTAAGCCATCTGGCCCGGGAGCTTTTCCTGCACCTACTCCATCGATGGCATCTTCAATCTCTCGTAATGTAATTGGTAATTCAAGGTTTGCTTTAATGTCTTCTTCTAAACGTGGCATGAGATTAAGGAAGTCTCGCTCAAATCCTTTTTCTAGTTTTTTCTTGCTTCCAAGCAGTTCGCGATAATGAGCTACGAATGCTTGCTCTATCATGGTAGGCTCGGAAGTTTCCTCGTTTTGATATATTATTGCTTCTATTTCTTTTTTTGTTGCGTATCTCTTTTCGTCACTTAACGCCCGTTTAGTGGGCGTTTCCCCATTCCACAATCGTTCCGCCCGCGCTCGTACCATAGCTCCTTTATATCGTTCTTGGTCGATAAGTTCGAGCTTACTTTTTATTTCTTTTATCTGCTTCATGCAAGATCCAGCATTTTCACACTCTGTACACATGAAGAATTCTAGTTGGCTAATTAATTCTTTTTCTTTTTCCTTGCGACGCAATACAGTTGCCCTTTCTATCGCTTTCATTTTAACGTTTGTTTTGAGAATTTCCCAGCTTTCAATGCAGTCATTGGTCTGCGCTGTCGTTGAGGAAATAATTATATCTTTTATATCACTCACAAAACATTCATCATCAAGCAATTTCGCAATAAATTTCCAAAGATCCCAATTAAAATTAGTTTCTTTTCGTTTTTCCCCTAAATTAAACATTACTAGACTATGGTCAGAAAATGATACGTGTTTAATTTCGTATCTTTGACACAGTGGTACAAGCTGTAATGCAACGTACGCTCGGTCTAATCGCGCATGACTTTTACCTTGGTAGTGCGTAACAATGGATGTTTTCCCCGTCGATAAGAGACAACCGACACCTTCCAAATCATAATCGTTTACAAGCAAATTTAAAAACTGCGCGCTTGTATCTTTACGTTGCTGTTTTTTGGCGCGATCTTCTGGTCTGCACACACAATTAAAATCTCCCATCAAAATTACGTATCGCTCACACTTCAGGTACTCTTCTAGCTGTTCAAAAAACGCTCTACGTGCACATTCATCATTTGGAGCATACACACACAATACGCGCCACTTAACGGCGGCAAAAGAAAAATCAAGTATGACAAATCGGCCAGTTCCACATATAGTCACTTGTTCTTCAACAATACCAACACTATTACGACTAAAGAGAGCGCAGCCTCCCGAAGTGCCAACCGCATGACACACGCACACGTTGTACTGCGCTCTAAATGGCTGCACCATGCGGTCCGTCTGTTCCTGGCCTTCCACCTTTGTCTCTTGCACTGCTACTATATCTAAATTATTTTCTTGGAAAAGCCGGCTTACTTGGTATTGGCGTCTCCGGCTTGCCAAACCGCGAACGTTTAAAGTGCCCAGAAGAAGGGGCTTCGTAAGGTTAAGTGCCATGGTTAAACCGAAACAGGTGGACCGCATGGAATTTACCTCGATATTTTGTGCTGGTATTCGGTTGACTCGTTGCTGCGATGGGCAACGTCGCGTCCAGCAACAGGTCGCCTGTTTACTGCGCTGTGGCTGAGCTGCTAGGTGCCTTGAAGCCATGGTTGGTGCTTGGAAATCGTAACTGGGCGAGTCGCTGGGCTATGCGTTGTCCCTCGCTACGAGGGCATAGTTCCCTCCATTTTCCGGTCAGGAGGGACGGTGGGCTTCGGTTTGAAGCTCGGTCGTCGGCCCGTTTGAAGGCCGGCCATCATGACTGTTTTGGTGGGCGGTTCGTCACCGCTGCTTGCACTGGGCTTTACCACTTCGTTGCCTGCTTCGTCGCGCGGTCTCTTGGCAGAAGCACCAGATTCAACTTCCATGACTTGCGCGTCGGCTTGCGCTTCCACGGCCAACACTGCTTCCACTACCTTGCCTTTGTCCTTCTCCTGCGTTTCCCCAGTCAAAGAGACTTCGCTTGTATGGGGTGTGGTGTTGTCAGGAAAAACACCCTTCCACGCGTTGGTAGGGACGGCCTCGTGATTCGCTTCCTTCGCGTCTGTCTGCTTTCGCGCGTCACTAGCGGCTTCCTCGGCGTCGGCTTCATCCATTATGGGCTCAGTCTCCACGTCTTTACTTGCTTTTCCTGTGATGCTTGCGTAGGTGGTCACGCATTCCGCGTCGGTGTGACCGCTTCGAAGCGCCTACACTGCGAACAGCGAGGCACACGACAGTCACGTCGGATGTGGCCGGTGGTGTTGCAACGGAGGCATAGTGGTGCTCGGTTTGGTACAACAACCAGAGCGAGTTCATTTCCTACCCGCAACTGGTGTGGTAAGTCATCGATAGTGACACCGGAATTGAGTTTCATAGCGACTTGGCGGGTTGTAGATGCTCTGTCTTTAATGCCGCGTACACGCCATTTTTCCTTTGTGACTTCTGTAACTTTTCCATACGGTGCCAAGGCCGCACGCACTAGGTCATCGCTGACGCCATAAAGAAGCCAGTGCAGCTTCAGTCGTAGTCCTTGGTCGTTTGCGTTAACCACAAGGCATCGGCGATTCTTGACTTTTATGTCTCCGATAGACAACATTTTGCTTGTTGCTTCAGCGTTCTTGAAAGTCACAGCCCAAACGTGGTTCATCCGGTACGCCCCTAAAGCGATAACGTCGGGGAGCGCACCAAGCTGTTCCATGGCATCCCGAAAGTCTTCTACGCGGTATGGCCGCATCCGCAAATCCGCATGAAGAAAGATGGTATTCATCACAACCTGACCTGATGGAAGTTGAGGCAGAATAACTTGGTAGTCCTGGTCGACTGAAGCAAAAGACCTGTTACCGCGGCTTGAATGCGCCGCTGAATCCGCTCCTTCGGAGCCCATGTTACCCACGACCGTACACAACGGTGGCCGGAAGTGGAATGACCTAGGCCACGAGGGCTTCGCGTCAAGGGCGTGCACGCATACTGTCTACATTGCCAACTTTTTTTTTTTTGTGGCTGCAAAACACGGGTGAGCGGGAAGTGATGACAGCTGCAGACACAAGGCGCCGCAAAATTTCCCCCTTTATACAGGAAAGATTTAAATGCATAATGTTTCTTAAAAGAAACGCCTACCCTCGGCGGGACTCGAACCCGCAATCCCCGGTTTAGGAGACCGATGCCTTATCCGTTAGGCCACGAGGGCTTCGCGTGAAGGGCGTGCACGCATACTGTCTACATTGCCAACTTTTTTTTTTTTGGTGGCTGCAAAACACGGGTGAGCGGGAAGTGATGACAGCTGCAGACACAAGGCGCCGCAAAATTTCCCCCTTTATACAGGAAAGATTTAAAAGCATAATGTTTCTTAAAAGAAACGCGTACCCTCGGCGGGACTCGAACCCGCAATCCCCGGTTTAGGAGACCGATGCCTTATCCGTTAGGCCACGAGGGCTTCGCGTCAAGGGCGTGCACGCATACTTTCTACATTGCCAACTTTTTTTTTTTGGTGGCTGCAAAACACGGGTGAGCAGGAAGTGATGACAGCTGCAGACACAAAGCGCAGCAAAATTTCCCCCTTTATTAAGGAAAGATTTAAAAGCATAATGTTTCTCAAAAGAAACGCGTACCCTCGGCGGGACTCGAACCGCAATCCCCGGTTTAGGAGACCGATGCCTTATCCGTTAGGCCACGAGGGCTTCGCGTCAAGGGCGTGCACGCATACTTTCTACATTGCCAACTTTTTTTTTTTTTTTTTGGTGGCTGCAAAATACGGGTGAGCAGGAAGCGATGACAGCTGCAGACACAAGGCGCCGCAAAATTTCCCCCTTTATACAGGAAAGATTTAAAAGCATAATCTTTCTCAAAAGAAACGCCTACCCTCGGCGGGACTCGAGCCCGCAATCCCCGGTTTAGGAGACCGATGCCTTATCCGTTAGGCCACGAGGGTACTTTTTTGTTTATTGCCGGTTTGCAAAACAACACAATCACTTGAAGAAATACAAAGCTAGAATGATAAAAATTGTGGCCACTCTTTGGCTCACGCGCAAGGTTAAAAGCGGTTCATACAAATCAATTTGTCCAGCAAATGGTACCATTCTGGTTTATCCGTTGTAATTCTTTAAGACATTCACGCATATATACGATGTTTTCATTAAAGTTTTCTCTTGCTGACTGGATTTGAATATGTTCATGACACACTGCCATCCGCGTCTTCCACAGACTATGCAACACTAACAACATGAACATATCGTATGGTACTAGTTCCTCGTTGCTCGTGGGTAGGAAGCGGATGCCGTTTGGCGTAACCGGTAAATCTTTTTTCAAAGTTCGCTGCAGAACATCCCACAGAAATACTGCATCAGAACAATTCAAAAATATAGGTTCGACCGTTTTAGGCTTTCTGCATCTCATACAGGCTACTGACCACGGCACGAAAATTCCCCTTTCCTGAAGCCAAGGCTTCACTGGTAATGTTGCGCTGTGTAACTGAAAAAAAAAATTCTTAGCCGACGTTCGTACTGGCATCCTTTTGGCCCGTTTCAAAACATTTAGACCCGTGTTAGCTCCGTACATTGATCGGTAAAGGGGCACTGGTAAACATGTATCAACAACATCTTTATACAATTTTTTTCGTCTAACATTGCTGAGGTATTCTAACGAAAAGCGCGCACATAGAAAATGAAAATACCACTCCACTTCTCGAAAGAAACCCTTAATGCTCGATCCCTTATTAGGGTGCGATGAAACAACAAATTGCGGCAGAGCTTCATTAAGTCTTATTTGAACCACTGTTTGCAGAAAGGGGTCTCTTTGGTCACGCAAGAACAAAAATCTTGAAACTACCTGTTTCAAAAATAAATGCGCTAAACCGAGGCCACCAGCTTTCACTGACCTAAATAAGTTCGTATGGCTTGTTCGCTCCCACGTTGAGCCCCATATGTATACAGCGAAGACCCTGTGTAACCTTTGAATGTTTACTCTCGACATGCAGAGAGCTTGTAGCACATAGCATATTTTAGCTACCAAAAAGATATTACACACGGTCGATCGAGCGAACATGGACAGATTTCGCCCTCCAAACCTAGCAGTTTTTTTCTTTCACCTCCTGAATTTCTTGTTGCCAGTATTCTTTCGTGTCTTTGTAATATTTTAGCGGCACTGCTAAATATTTCGTCGGTGTCATGACCCATGTCACATTTTCAAAAAGCGCTGGTGTATCTTCCCAGCTTCCGTGCCATATTCCAAGCGACTTGCTCGAATTAATGGCACTTCCTGTCGTTTTACAAAACCTTGTGGCCGTTTCTACCGCCATGCTGACACTGCTTTTATCGTCACAGTAAACTACAATTGTCATCAGCATACGCCAAAAGTTTAATTTCACTGGTGTGTAGCCTAAATCCTCTGATATCATTATTGCCTATCACGCTTATGCAAAAGGGTTCTAGGTACACTGCAAAAAGAAGAGGGGATAAGGCACATCCTTGTTTTACACCAGTGTTAATGTCAATATACCGCGTCAGTGTTTTATTGACCACAATTTGTGTAGATGCGTTTCTGTAGCCCATCTTTACACCTTCCAACAAGATTGAACCTACATTCGCATGTTCCAGGACAAGCAAAAGAACTTCGTGTGACACCCTGTCGAAAGCTTTTTCCAAGTCCAGTTGTAGCATGGCTACCTTTCCTGAAAAAGCATCACAACATTCGAGGATTGTCCTTGCAACATGAATGTTTGTTGTTATGGATCTGCCCTTTATCCCGCATGTTTGGTGGGGTCCTACCAATTGTCGTACTATATTTTGCAGTCGTCTTGCCAGTACTTTAGCATAAATCTTATAGTCGGTATTTGTCAGACTGATCGGGCGATACGCCCGTACAAATAATAATGTTTCAGGGTCACTGGACTTTGGGATTAATACAGTATGACTGCGACGAAAGGAGGGGGGTAGCATCTGTTTATCATACGCCTCTGTTATTACGTCGTGCAACATTCCTGCCAGTTCTTGCTTAAAAGTCTTATAAAAGCGTGCTCCAAAACCATCTGGCCCTGGCGATATTCCGGTGCTTAGTTCATCGATGGCTAGTTCTATTTCTCTGACACTGATAGGGCTCTCAAGGCTGACTTTCATACTTTCATCTAGCCTGGGCATTTGTTGCAAGTATTCCTCTTGGAATCCTTCGTTAAAGAGTCTTTTCTGTCCTAGCATATCCTCGTAATATTCTTCAAACGTACGCAAAATGGTTTCTTTTTCCCGACTGACGTCATTCTCATACGTTATGGCGTTTATCTCGTTTCGTGAGGCATAACACTTCTCGTCGGAAATCGCCCGCTTCGTGGGTTCTTCACCACACAAAAGCTTTTCCGCGCGTGCGCGAATAATTGCCCCTTTGTATTTTTCAGTGTCAAGCCGTTCCATTTCAACTTTTGTTTCACGAACTTCTTTCGATGAAGTTCGGGGATTACTTGTGTCTGCGTTCAGAAGAAAATCTAACTGAGCTTGCAGTTCTTTTTCTTTCCTTTTTTATATCTCTCTTAGCAAGCAGGATCTTTCGATTGCATCTACATTTGTTCTTTCAAGCATTCCCACGCTTCAGCATAGCTCGTGTTTTGTTTTGCGTGAAACGCTCTAATACCATCCTTCGTTTTGGTAACGAATACGTCATCTTCTAGAAGCTTAACATTAAATTTCCATAGCTTCCAGTTAAACCTTGGGGGTTTTTTAGGGCCCATCGAAACTCTAACAACGCTATGGTCACTAAATGATACATGTAAAACATCATATTCACTACAATTGTCTAGCATTTGTGCAGATACATAAATGCGATCTAATCTCGCGTGGCTGCTTTGCTGGTAGTTCGTGAATTTCAAAATCCCAGTGTTGGCAAAAAAATAACCCACGTCTTCTAGTTCATGCTTGTCCACAATTGTTAAGAGATAGTTTGAACTAGGATCACAAATAGGTGACCCTTGCAATCTATCCGCCACGTTACACACGTAGTTAAAGTCACCCATCATAACAACAGCCCCTTCCCATTTTAAGTGGCCCTTCAAAATTTCAAAAAAACCTGGTTCGTTCTCCTACTTCATTTGGAGCGTACAGACAAATAACACGCCATCTGCTTGCGCAGAAAATAAAATCGCACATTATTAAACGTCCCATTTGGTCATTTATAACACTTTCTACACTTATGCCTAAGGTATTCCGTATAAAGAGCGCACAACCACCAGCTCTTCCAACAGCATGAGATACACACACAAAATAGCGTGACTGAAAGCGCTCTACCATTCTGTCCGTCCCTTCCTCACTTTCTATCTGTTTCCTGCACAGCAATAAGGTCCAGTTCACTATCCGCAAGAAGCCGTTGAAATTGATATTGCTTCTTCGGTCCTGGGAATCCCCTTACATTAATCGTAGCCACTCGCAATGCTGTTTCTATGCGAATCATTTTGTTGTGAGCAAGAGACAGACTGAATCATCTGCACGCACGTTTCGCAACAGTTGTACACAATTCACACTGCCAGCAAAATTCACAGTATAGCCCATTGCGCACACTCTGACGTTGCGCATCTGCTGCCTGAACCGTTGCCAGTCCAGCAAAAGGAACCCCCCCCCCCCCCCCACACACACACACACACACACATGGCTCAGAAAAGAAGGGAATGAAAAAAAAAAAAAAAAAAAAAAAACACCCGAGTGACACATCCCAGTTAAGTCGGTGCTGTCACCGACGGTTTCCTGCTCGGTGGCAAATTCGGCGTCGGCTTCAAGCTTGGCCAGCGACCAGTTGTGGTTTTCAGTAACGGTTTGTTAGAACCCACGCCACCTGCACTTTGTTCGAGATCTTCTTCATGGGCGCGTTTAATCGGTGCCCCACTTGCGCCTGGTCCACTTGTGTCCATAGCAAGTTTAACACTGGAAGTCCGTCTCAGGGCTCTTCAAGTTCTTTTCCGTGGTGTCGTCGTTGGATGTTTGGTTGCTTAACGTCAGGTTCTCCTTAGACTCGCCTTCTTTGTCCACCCCTTCAGCAGGTGGAGTAGAGCAGGTGGAGAGGCTCTTCAGTCCTCTGGCAGTTTCTTCCGCATCCACTTCATCCATGAGGTGTTCCCGCAAAACTTCATCGGCTTTAGAAGGACCGCCGGCGACATTCGCGTACGTTCTTACGCACTCGCTTTCTTCATGACCGAAGCGTCTACACGTCGTACAGCGTGGCACACGACAGTCTCGTCTGATATGCCCCTTACGGTTGCACCTCAAGCACAACGGGGCTCTTCCTGGTGCGACAACAAGTGACATAATGCCAGATATACGTAGTTGATGCGGTAAGTCCGTCAACAGTCACGCCGGCCTTTAGTTTCAGGCTAACCGTGCGCGTGGACGTGCCCTTGTCTTGAATGCCTTGAACGCGCCAGCGCTCTCGGAGTATATCTGTCACTTTGCCGTATGGGCTTAGTGCTGCACGAACATCGTCATCATGAATGTTGTGAAGCAGCCAGTGAAGCTTGACGCGCACGTCCTGGCTCCACGGGTCCACAACAAGGCAGCGTCGCTCCTTGACCTTCACGTCTCCAATGCTTAGAATCTTTTTCACAGCTTCCGGGCTTTTAAAGGTCACCGCCCACACGTGGTTCATCTGGAATGCTCCTAAGGCGACAACCTCAGGAAGCAATCCCAGCTGAACCAGCGTGTCACGAAAATCCTCGGCACGGAACGGTCTGGCCTTTATGTCCCCATGAAAAAAAAAAAAAAAAAACGTATTCAAAACACGGACCTGTGGGCAGCTGCGGTAGAACCACTTGGTATTCCTGTGAACCGACTTCTTCCATCCTGTTACCACGGCTTGAAAAAGCCGTTGTAACCGCCCCGTTGGAGCACGTGAAAACACTTCCGTAGGCTTTCGCGGCCGGAAGTGGAATGGTTAGGCCACGAGGGCTTCGCATCAAGGGCGTGCACGCATACTTTCTACATTGCCAACTTTTTTTGGTGGCTGCAAAATACGGGTGAGCAGGAAGTGATGAGAGCTGCAGACACAAAGCGCCGCAAAATTTCCCCCTTTATTAAGGAAAGATTTAAAAGCATAATGTTTCTCAAAAGAAACGCCTACCCTCGGCGGGACTCGAACCCGCAATCCCCGGTTTAGGAGACCGATGCCTTATCCGTTAGGACACGAGGGCTTCGCGTCAAGGGCGTGCACGCATACTTTCTACATTGCCAACTTTTTTTGGTGGCTGCAAATTACGGGTGAGCAGGAAGTGATGAGAGCTGCAGACACAAAGCGCCGCAAAATTTCCCCCTTTATTAAGGAAAGATTTAAAAGCATAATGTTTCTCAAAAGAAACGCCTACCCTCGGCGGGACTCGAACCCGCAATCCCCGGTTTAGGAGACCGATGCCTTATCCGTTAGGCCACGAGGGCTTTTTTTTTTCTTTATTGCCAGTTCTCGACAGGTTGACTGACACACTGTCAGCAAAACAAACAAAATGCATAACTAGTACACGAAAATACAGAAGAAAAAAAAACAAGCTCTTACATAGCAGCCAGCATGGCTTGGCTGACTCTCTTTTAAAATTCCTTTAGGGATGCCAAGGCCTCTACCCTTGGTAGCCAATCAGGCACATCAACTTGTGCTTTTTTCACCTCCAGAAAGCGTGACATGTGTTCGTGGAAATGTATGCGCGCAGGCCGCGCTTCTGGGTCACAATAGAAGCCTTGCATTCGGGATCGCCATAGACAGTAGAGGCCAGTCAGCATGATGAGGTCAAATGGGACCCCGTCCTCATTATCCAGTGGTAGAAATCTTATGCCCTGCGGATGTAAGGGCAATTCTTTCTTCATTGTTCTTTGCAGAACGTCCCAAAAGTACACCCCCTCCCAACAATGTATGAAAACATGGTCTACTGTTTCAGGCTTTTTACAAATCAGACAGTTTGACCCCCACGGCATGTAAAACCCGCGTTCTTCTAAGAAGGTTCTCACTGTCAGGGTGCCAGTGTGAAGCTTGAAGAAGAAAGATTTCACTCCTGGCTGCACGTGCATTCTTTTTACTCGTTTCAAAACGTTCTTTCCCTGACCTCCACTGTATATGGCTCTGTACATCGGTACTGGAAAAATAACATCACACAGGTCACTGTACATTTTCTTTCTTTTCACGCTGAACATATAATCATTCGAGAACCGTACAGACAAAAAACGAACACTGGCTACTATCTCTTTGAAGTACCCAAACAAAGTACCAGGCATAATTTCGCTGCTGATAACAAGCTCTGGTAGCGCACCACAAAGTCTCACTTGACACACCGATCTTAAGAACGGGTCTTTGACGTCCCGAAAGAAGAAAAAACGGTTTACAAGCCGCCGGCTTGTAAACCGTTTTTTTCCCAGGCCTCCCTCTTTCACTCGCCTGAAAAGATTCGTGCGGCTGCAGCGTTCCCAGCTGGAAGCCCAAATAAAAACAGCGAACACTCGGTGGAACTTCTGCACATGCACTCGCGAACAATACAACACTTGCATCATGTACCATAATTTACTAACAAAAAACAAATTGCACACTGTCGCTCTGGAGAAAATTGATAGGTGTGCACCTTTCCACCTCTCCACCTTTTCTCGTGTTTCCTTGACTTGTTCTAGCCAGAAATCATCATTTTTCTTATAACTTTCAAGGGGAACGCCGAGGTACTTCACTGGGGTTTTAACCCATTTCACGTTGGCAAATGTCTCTGGTGTTGACTGCCACTCGCCGTGCCAAAAGCCCAGACACTTTCCCCAGTTCACAAAGCTCCCCGTTACTTCTCCGAACCGTCTTACTACAGCGACTGTCTCTAGCAGGCTCTCCTTTTTCGTACAGCACACCGCTATATCATCAGCGTACGCTAAGAGCTTTAGCTCGGACGCCTGCAATCTGAACCCATGAACACGATCATTTTCAATTATTGCTTGACACAAAGTTTCAATATAAATACTAAACAAAAGAGGACTCAGTGGGCACCCTTGACGCACGCTCCGCTGGACGTCAACGGGGGCCCCCAATCTGTTGTTGACTATCAGGCGCGTTTTGCAGTTTCTATAAGCTAGGGATATTCCGTCGATGATGATTGAGCCTAAATTAACATGTTCGAGTATGGAACGCAATAATACATGAGATACACAGTCAAATGCCTTTTCTAGGTCAAGCTGGAGTATTGCGACAGCCGACCGAGAGGCGTCACAACACTCGAGCACACACCTCAATGAATGAATATTAGTAAAAATAGAGCGGCCCTTAATACCACAGGTTTGGTGGGCTCCCACAATCTGCGTCATAACGGTCTGAAGTCTGCTAGCCAATACTTTCATAAATATTTTATAATCACAGTTAGTTAGTGAGATTGGTCTGTATGATGTCACGAGTCTTAGCCTATCTTTTTGTTCTGTTTTTGGAATGAGCACAGTGTGTGCTTGGGAGAATGACAGGGGTAACGTTCCCACCTCAAATGCCTCATCAAAGACATCTTTCAACTGACAGGACAGGTCTTGCTTGAATGCTTTGTACCAAGCCGCGCTCAGACCGTCCGGACCGGGCGACTTTCCAGGGTTAAGATCATCTATTGCCTTTTCTATTTCTGCTATTGTTATAGGTGCTTCAAGAGCTGCTTTTCTTTCTTCTGACAGCCGAGGCATGCGCTCTAAGAAGGCTGTTTTAAACCCTTCTACATCTACTGATCTATGGGCAAACAGCCCTTCGTAGAATCGAAAGAAAGCTCGCCCTATAGCCTCCGTATCTGTTGTTTCAATACCACTTTCTTCTATTAAAGCCCCTATATTTATAAAAGTAGCGCCATCCACTTCCCTCCTCCTCCGTTCAACTATCGCGCTCGGCGCGACCAGCCACGGCCGGGCTCGACTGGCGCGCGCGCTCGCGCGCGCGCCAGTCGAGCCCGGCCGTGGACCAGCGCGATCGAGGCGCGATATCGACAGTGGCGCCGCCTGCGTCGGGCCTGCCGTGGCAGACGACAGCTAACGCGCTACCAGAGGAAATCCGAGGAAAACTTCGATCGCGCCCTGCGGAGACGTTTTTGAGGCGCGATTTTGCTTCGTCAGTCAGTAACTGGTCTTAATAATGCCGTTTTGGAAGTAGCAACGCGACGATGCGATACGGCGCAAATATCAAGTGTGCAGCGAGCGTTTGCGCACGCCGGATGGTAAACAAAAAAAGCCTTTTGCCCTCGCCTTGTCGGTTGCGGCAACTTAAGACGCAGCAGCATGCCATCACGACGAAGTTCTTGTCCCTAACACGTTTGATCCGTTTGTGCGTACAGCACTTTCGTCGCACAGGCCCGAGAATGGCAGTCGGAGCGCGCTGGAAAGAAAAAAATATACAAAAGCACGACGCGAACTTCCACGTGACACGGATTGGCCAATGGGGGAGCGGAGGAGGCTGGGGCGACAGGAGGCGGCTAAGAGAGGGCGAGGAGGAAGCACCCGGGTGAGCGCGGTGGCGGCAAGATCTAAGAATGGCGCTACTTTTATAAATATAGGGGCTTTATCTTCTATCACATCGATGTGATTACGGCGGGCGTGCGCCCTTTCGATTCCCAGCGCTCGCTTTGTGGGCGTCTCCCCGGCCGCCCATGCCTCGGCTCTGGCTCGCACTATCGCTCCCCGATAACGCTCTTCATCTGCTGCTTCGAGTTTCTGTTTTATGCTACGAATGTCGTCTTTAAACTTGCCCGGCTCACGGCATTCAAGCTTAACCAGTTTTTCAAGCAACGTTCTTAAATTTCTTTAACTTTATCCTCATACTTAATGCAGCTAGCTCGCTCTATGGCTTTCATTTTGACATGTTGCTTAAATAAATCCCATTGCGCGCCGACACTGGGCACCTGTTCTGATTTCATTGCATCTATCGCCTCATTCACACCTTGAATAAAGCATTCGTCGCTTAGAAGCTTTACGTTCATTTTCCACAGATCCCACGAAAACTTGTTTTGTTTTTCCGCACTTCCCATCAGACATTTAACTAGACAATGGTCCGAAAACGACACGGGCACTACATGGTATTGGGTGCACAAAGGTAATAGCTCCACTGATGCATAAATACGGTCAAGGCGAGCGTGACTCTGTCCTTGGAAATGCGTAAACTGCACTTCTCTCGCTCCCTCGAGACATTCTGCTACATCATCTATATCATGTTCTCCAATAAACCGTGATAAAAACTGACTACTTCTGTCTCTATACCCGTGTGCATTGCTTCGGTCCCGAGTGTTCAAAACGCAGTTGAAATCTCCTAACACAACAACATGTTTGTCTGCAGTCAGATATGGTTCAATGCTCAGAAAAAAATTGTACCTTTCATCTGTACCGTTCGGTGCATAAATACATATTACTCTCCAGGTAACATCACTGTAATAAAAATCAACAACAATAAATCTACCACTTGGACATGAATAAACACTGTGTACATCTAGCCCCGGTAACTTTTTCAAAAATAGCAGGCATCCCGCTGACTTGCCCACCGCATGACTCACTGCAACGTAGTAGCGAGCCGTGAAGCGAAGCATCATGCTCCGGGTCTGCTCCTCCCCTTCAACTTTTGTTTCTTGCACAGCCAACATGTCGAGGTCATGATCTACCAACAAGCGGTATACTTGGCTCTGCTTTTTCTTTGCGGCTAGACCTCGCACGTTTAACGTAGCCAAACTAAACGACGCGTTGCGTGCCATGTTTTAACAGGAGGTAGCAGGACCCGAAGCATGACGCTTACCTTGCACGTCTAGCGCACGGCTAGACGTCTTCGGATCCGCCCGGTTGCCCGGTGTCCAGGTGCTGCCTCGGCGGCTCGTCAGTGGCCTTCCTCTCCGATTCCTGATTTGGCCGTGGCTTAAGGCTGGGGCGTCTCCCGGAGGACGCCTTCTGGTCCGCGGTCCCTTCAAGCGGACGCTTGACAGCCGGGTTCACTCTGCTGCTATGGGCTTGGCTCCCCTGCAAGCGCGGCTTCCTTGGTTCAGCTTGGGTGCCTTCTGTATCGCTGCTCTCCAACGTGTCGTCGTCAGCGGGAACGGGCGTGGCTGCCAGCTCGGTCACTGTTGCTGGCGGCTCGGTCGTAGCCTCCGTTGTCACCTGGCTTTGCTTGCCTTCTGGTGTCTTTTCGCTGCGCGGTTCCTTTTGCGTTTCCAAGCTTCCGCTTCCCTTTGCTGCCTCCTCGGCTTCGGTCACGTCCATTAAGAGCTTCTCGGTGTAGTCGCTCACTCCTCGCCCAGTAGCTGCGGCGTAGGACCGCGTGCACTGAGCGTCTTCGTGTCCAAATCGTCTGCATATCGAGCACCGAGGCACTTTGCAGTCACGCCGGACATGTCCAGAGCCCTGACAGAGCAGGCACTGCATTGGTCGCCCCGGAACTACCACTAATGCTAGTTCTCCGGCGACCCGTACCTGGTGCGGTAGGTCTTCCAACTTCAAGCCAGTTTTCAACTTCATCAGCACCGTCCGGGCAGTCGAGTTCTTTTCTTGAACACCCGGCACCCGCCAATGCTCACGCTGTACGTCAACCACCTTGCCATAAGCGGCTAGCGCTGTACGGACGTCCTCGTCAGCTACGCCGTAAATAAGCCAATGAAGGCGTAACTTGACTTGCCTGTCCTGTGGGTCCACGACGACGCAGCGCCGTCCCTTCACTTCCATTTCCTTCAAGGCTAGCAGCCGCTTGGTAGCGTCTGCATTGCACATGGTAACCGCCCAGACATGGTTAATCTGGTAGGCTCCGAGTGCGACAACTTCCGGCAGCATCCCGGCAAGAGCGAGGGCGTCCCTGAAATCTTCAACTCTGTAAGGCCGTGCTCGCACGTCCCCAGGCAGAAAAACTGTATTGGTAACGATGCGTCCTGTAGGCAGTTGTGGCAAAACAAAATGGTACTCATCTTCTTCTTGTTTCCTGTTACCGCGGCTGGTAAGGGCCGCCATCGCCGCTCCAACGGAGCTCATGATCCTACGAACCGCACAGCACGGCTGCCGGAAGCAGAATCAGGCCACGAGGGCTTCGCGTCAAGGGCGTGCACGCATACTTTCTACATTGCCAACTTTTTTTGGTGGCTGCAAATTACGGGTGAGCAGGAAGTGATGAGAGCTGCAGACACAAAGCGCCGCAAAATTCCCCCCTTTATTAAGGAAAGATTTAAAAGCATAATGTTTCTCAAAAGAAACGCCTACCCTCGGCGGGACTCGAACCCGCAATCCCCTGTTTAGGAGACCGATGCCTTATCCGTTAGGACACGAGGGCTTCGCGTCAAGGGCGTGCACGCATACTTTCTACATTGCCAACTTTTTTTGGTGGCTGCAAATACGGGTGAGCAGGAAGTGATGACAGCTGCAGACACAAAGCGCCGCAAAATTTCCCCCTTTATAAGGAAAGATTTAAAAGCATAATGTTTCTCAAAAGAAACGCGTACCCTCGGCGGGACTCGAACCCGCAATCCCCTGTTTAGGAGACCGATGCCTTATCCGTTAGGCCACGAGGGCTTCGCGTCAAGGGCGTGCACGCATACTTTCTACATTGCCAACTTTTTTTGGTGGCTGCAAAATACGGGTGAGCAGGAAGCGATGACAGCTGCAGACACAAGGCGCCGCAAAATTTCCCCCTTTATACAGGAAAGATTTAAAAGCATAATGTTTCTCAAAAGAAACGCCTACCCTCGGCGGGACTCGAACCCGCAATCCCCGGTTTAGGAGACCGATGCCTTATCCGTTAGGCCACGAGGGCTTCGCGTCAAGGGCGTGCACGCATACTTTCTACATTGCCAACTTTTTTTGGTGGCTGCAAAATACGGGTGAGCAGGAAGCGATGACAGCTGCAGACACAAGGCGCCGCAAAATTTCCCCCTTTATACAGGAAAGATTTAAAAGCATAATGTTTCTCAAAAGAAACGCCTACCCTCGGCGGCACTCGAACCCGAATCCCCGGTTAAGGAGACCGATGCCTTATCCGTAAGGCCGCGAGGGCTTCGCGTCAAGGGCGTGCACGCATACTTTCTACATTGCCAACTTTTTTTGGTGGCTGCAAAATACGGGTGAGCAGGAAGCGATGACAGCTGCAGACACAAGGCGCCGCAAAATTTCCCCCTTTATACAGGAAAGATTTAAAAGCATAATGTTTCTCAAAAGAAACGCCTACCCTCGGCGGCACTCGAACCCGAATCCCCGGTTAAGGAGACCGATGCCTTATCCGTAAGGCCGCGAGGGCTTCGCGTCAAGGGCGTGCACGCATACTTTCTACATTGCCAACTTTTTTTGGTGGCTGCAAAATACGGGTGAGCAGGAAGCGATGACAGCTACAGACACAAGGCGCCGCAAAATTTCCCCCTTTATACAGGAAAGATTTAAAAGCATAATGTTTCTCAAAAGAAACGCCTACCCTCGGCGGCACTCGAACCCGAATCCCCGGTTAAGGAGACCGATGCCTTATCCGTAAGGCCGCGAGGGCTTCGCGTCAAGGGCGTGCACGCATACTTTCTACATTGCCAACTTTTTTTGGTGGCTGCAAAATACGGGTGAGCAGGAAGCGATGACAGCTACAGACACAAGGCGCCGCAAAATTTCCCCCTTTATACAGGAAAGATTTAAAAGCATAATGTTTCTCAAAAGAAACGCCTACCCTCGGCGGGACTCGAACCCGCAATCCCCGGTTTAGGAGACCGATGCCTTATCCGTTAGGCCACGAGGGCTTCGCGTCAAGGGCGTGCACGCATACTTTCTACATTGCCAACTTTTTTTGGTGGCTGCAAAATACGGGTGAGCAGGAAGCGATGACAGCTGCAGACACAAGGCGCCGCAAAATTTCCCCCTTTATACAGGAAAGATTTAAAAGCATAATGTTTCTCAAAAGAAACGCCTACCCTCGGCGGGACTCGAACCCGCAATCCCCGGTTAAGGAGACCGATGCCTTATCCGTAAGGCCGCGAGGGCTTCGCGTCAAGGGCGTGCACGCATACTTTCTACATTGCCAACTTTTTTTGGTGGCTGCAAAATACGGGTGAGCAGGAAGCGATGACAGCTGCAGACACAAGGCGCCGCAAAATTTCCCCCTTTATACAGGAAAGATTTAAAAGCATAATGTTTCTCAAAAGAAACGCCTACCCTCGGCGGCACTCGAACCCGAATCCCCGGTTAAGGAGACCGATGCCTTATCCGTAAGGCCGCGAGGGCTTCGCGTCAAGGGCGTGCACGCATACTTTCTACATTGCCAACTTTTTTTGGTGGCTGCAAAATACGGGTGAGCAGGAAGCGATGACAGCTGCAGACACAAGGCGCCGCAAAATTTCCCCCTTTATACAGGAAAGATTTAAAAGCATAATGTTTCTCAAAAGAAACGCCTACCCTCGGCGGCACTCGAACCCGAATCCCCGGTTAAGGAGACCGATGCCTTATCCGTAAGGCCGCGAGGGCTTCGCGTCAAGGGCGTGCACGCATACTTTCTACATTGCCAACTTTTTTTGGTGGCTGCAAAATACGGGTGAGCAGGAAGCGATGACAGCTAGCAGACACAAGGCGCCGCAAAATTTCCCCCTTTATACAGGAAAGATTTAAAAGCATAATGTTTCTCAAAAGAAACGCCTACCCTCGGCGGCACTCGAACCCGAATCCCCGGTTAAGGAGACCGATGCCTTATCCGTTAGGCCACGAGGGCTTCGCGTCAAGGGCGTGCACGCATACTTTCTACATTGCCAACTTTTTTTGGTGGCTGCAAAATACGGGTGAGCAGGAAGCGATGACAGCTGCAGACACAAGGCGCCGCAAAATTTCCCCCTTTATACAGGAAAGATTTAAAAGCATAATGTTTCTCAAAAGAAACGCCTACCCTCGGCGGCACTCGAACCCGAATCCCCGGTTAAGGAGACCGATGCCTTATCCGTTAGGCCACGAGGGCTTCGCGTCAAGGGCGTGCACGCATACTTTCTACATTGCCAACTTTTTTTGGTGGCTGCAAAATACGGGTGAGCAGGAAGCGATGACAGCTGCAGACACAAGGCGCCGCAAAATTTCCCCCTTTATACAGGAAAGATTTAAAAGCATAATGTTTCTCAAAAGAAACGCCTACCCTCGGCGGCACTCGAACCCGAATCCCCGGTTAAGGAGACCGATGCCTTATCCGTAAGGCCGCGAGGGCTTCGCGTCAAGGGCGTGCACGCATACTTTCTACATTGCCAACTTTTTTTGGTGGCTGCAAAATACGGGTGAGCAGGAAGCGATGACAGCTGCAGACACAAGGCGCCGCAAAATTTCCCCCTTTATACAGGAAAGATTTAAAAGCATAATGTTTCTCAAAAGAAACGCCTACCCTCGGCGGCACTCGAACCCGAATCCCCGGTTAAGGAGACCGATGCCTTATCCGTTAGGCCACGAGGGCTTCGCGTCAAGGGCGTGCACGCATACTTTCTACATTGCCAACTTTTTTTGGTGGCTGCAAAATACGGGTGAGCAGGAAGCGATGACAGCTGCAGACACAAGGCGCCGCAAAATTTCCCCCTTTATACAGGAAAGATTTAAAAGCATAATGTTTCTCAAAAGAAACGCCTACCCTCGGCGGGACTCGAACCCGAATCCCCGGTTAAGGAGACCGATGCCTTATCCGTTAGGCCACGAGGGCTTCGCGTCAAGGGCGTGCACGCATACTTTCTACATTGCCAACTTTTTTTGGTGGCTGCAAAATACGGGTGAGCAGGAAGCGATGACAGCTGCAGACACAAGGCGCCGCAAAATTTCCCCCTTTATACAGGAAAGATTTAAAAGCATAATGTTTCTCAAAAGAAACGCCTACCCTCGGCGGCACTCGAACCCGAATCCCCGGTTAAGGAGACCGATGCCTTATCCGTTAGGCCACGAGGGCTTCGCGTCAAGGGCGTGCACGCATACTTTCTACATTGCCAACTTTTTTTGGTGGCTGCAAAATACGGGTGAGCAGGAAGCGATGACAGCTGCAGACACAAGGCGCCGCAAAATTTCCCCCTTTATACAGGAAAGATTTAAAAGCATAATGTTTCTCAAAAGAAACGCCTACCCTCGGCGGCACTCGAACCCGCAATCCCCGGTTAAGGAGACCGATGCCTTATCCGTTAGGCCACGAGGGCTTCGCGTCAAGGGCGTGCACGCATACTTTCTACATTGCCAACTTTTTTTGGTGGCTGCAAAATACGGGTGAGCAGGAAGCGATGACAGCTGCAGACACAAGGCGCCGCAAAATTTCCCCCTTTATACAGGAAAGATTTAAAAGCATAATGTTTCTCAAAAGAAACGCCTACCCTCGGCGGCACTCGAACCCGAATCCCCGGTTAAGGAGACCGATGCCTTATCCGTTAGGCCACGAGGGCTTCGCGTCAAGGGCGTGCACGCATACTTTCTACATTGCCAACTTTTTTTGGTGGCTGCAAAATACGGGTGAGCAGGAAGCGATGACAGCTGCAGACACAAGGCGCCGCAAAATTTCCCCCTTTATACAGGAAAGATTTAAAAGCATAATGTTTCTCAAAAGAAACGCCTACCCTCGGCGGGACTCGAACCCGCAATCCCCGGTTAAGGAGACCGATGCCTTATCCGTTAGGCCACGAGGGCTTCGCGTCAAGGGCGTGCACGCATACTTTCTACATTGCCAACTTTTTTTGGTGGCTGCAAAATACGGGTGAGCAGGAAGCGATGACAGCTGCAGACACAAGGCGCCGCAAAATTTCCCCCTTTATACAGGAAAGATTTAAAAGCATAATGTTTCTCAAAAGAAACGCCTACCCTCGGCGGCACTCGAACCCGAATCCCCGGTTAAGGAGACCGATGCCTTATCCGTTAGGCCACGAGGGCTTCGCGTCAAGGGCGTGCACGCATACTTTCTACATTGCCAACTTTTTTTGGTGGCTGCAAAATACGGGTGAGCAGGAAGCGATGACAGCTGCAGACACAAGGCGCCGCAAAATTTCCCCCTTTATACAGGAAAGATTTAAAAGCATAATGTTTCTCAAAAGAAACGCCTACCCTCGGCGGCACTCGAACCCGAATCCCCGGTTAAGGAGACCGATGCCTTATCCGTTAGGCCACGAGGGCTTCGCGTCAAGGGCGTGCACGCATACTTTCTACATTGCCAACTTTTTTTGGTGGCTGCAAAATACGGGTGAGCAGGAAGCGATGACAGCTGCAGACACAAGGCGCCGCAAAATTTCCCCCTTTATACAGGAAAGATTTAAAAGCATAATGTTTCTCAAAAGAAACGCCTACCCTCGGCGGCACTCGAACCCGAATCCCCGGTTAAGGAGACCGATGCCTTATCCGTTAGGCCACGAGGGCTTCGCGTCAAGGGCGTGCACGCATACTTTCTACATTGCCAACTTTTTTTGGTGGCTGCAAAATACGGGTGAGCAGGAAGCGATGACAGCTGCAGACACAAGGCGCCGCAAAATTTCCCCCTTTATACAGGAAAGATTTAAAAGCATAATGTTTCTCAAAAGAAACGCCTACCCTCGGCGGCACTCGAACCCGAATCCCCGGTTAAGGAGACCGATGCCTTATCCGTTAGGCCACGAGGGCTTCGCGTCAAGGGCGTGCACGCATACTTTCTACATTGCCAACTTTTTTTGGTGGCTGCAAAATACGGGTGAGCAGGAAGCGATGACAGCTGCAGACACAAGGCGCCGCAAAATTTCCCCCTTTATACAGGAAAGATTTAAAAGCATAATGTTTCTCAAAAGAAACGCCTACCCTCGGCGGCACTCGAACCCGAATCCCCGGTTAAGGAGACCGATGCCTTATCCGTTAGGCCACGAGGGCTTCGCGTCAAGGGCGTGCACGCATACTTTCTACATTGCCAACTTTTTTTGGTGGCTGCAAAATACGGGTGAGCAGGAAGCGATGACAGCTGCAGACACAAGGCGCCGCAAAATTTCCCCCTTTATACAGGAAAGATTTAAAAGCATAATGTTTCTCAAAAGAAACGCCTACCCTCGGCGGCACTCGAACCCGAATCCCCGGTTAAGGAGACCGATGCCTTATCCGTAGGCCACGAGGGCTTCGCGTCAAGGGCGTGCACGCATACTTTCTACATTGCCAACTTTTTTTGGTGGCTGCAAAATACGGGTGAGCAGGAAGCGATGACAGCTGCAGACACAAGGCGCCGCAAAATTTCCCCCTTTATACAGGAAAGATTTAAAAGCATAATGTTTCTCAAAAGAAACGCCTACCCTCGGCGGCACTCGAACCCGAATCCCCGGTTAAGGAGACCGATGCCTTATCCGTTAGGCCACGAGGGCTTCGCGTCAAGGGCGTGCACGCATACTTTCTACATTGCCAACTTTTTTTGGTGGCTGCAAAATACGGGTGAGCAGGAAGCGATGACAGCTGCAGACACAAGGCGCCGCAAAATTTCCCCCTTTATACAGGAAAGATTTAAAAGCATAATGTTTCTCAAAAGAAACGCCTACCCTCGGCGGCACTCGAACCCGAATCCCCGGTTAAGGAGACCGATGCCTTATCCGTAAGGCCGCGAGGGCTTCGCGTCAAGGGCGTGCACGCATACTTTCTACATTGCCAACTTTTTTTGGTGGCTGCAAAATACGGGTGAGCAGGAAGCGATGACAGCTGCAGACACAAGGCGCCGCAAAATTTCCCCCTTTATACAGGAAAGATTTAAAAGCATAATGTTTCTCAAAAGAAACGCCTACCCTCGGCGGCACTCGAACCCGAATCCCCGGTTAAGGAGACCGATGCCTTATCCGTTAGGCCACGAGGGCTTCGCGTCAAGGGCGTGCACGCATACTTTCTACATTGCCAACTTTTTTTGGTGGCTGCAAAATACGGGTGAGCAGGAAGCGATGACAGCTGCAGACACAAGGCGCCGCAAAATTTCCCCCTTTATACAGGAAAGATTTAAAAGCATAATGTTTCTCAAAAGAAACGCCTACCCTCGGCGGCACTCGAACCCGAATCCCCGGTTAAGGAGACCGATGCCTTATCCGTTAGGCCACGAGGGCTTCGCGTCAAGGGCGTGCACGCATACTTTCTACATTGCCAACTTTTTTTGGTGGCTGCAAAATACGGGTGAGCAGGAAGCGATGACAGCTGCAGACACAAGGCGCCGCAAAATTTCCCCCTTTATACAGGAAAGATTTAAAAGCATAATGTTTCTCAAAAGAAACGCCTACCCTCGGCGGCACTCGAACCCGAATCCCCGGTTAAGGAGACCGATGCCTTATCCGTTAGGCCACGAGGGCTTCGCGTCAAGGGCGTGCACGCATACTTTCTACATTGCCAACTTTTTTTGGTGGCTGCAAAATACGGGTGAGCAGGAAGCGATGACAGCTGCAGACACAAGGCGCCGCAAAATTTCCCCCTTTATACAGGAAAGATTTAAAAGCATAATGTTTCTCAAAAGAAACGCCTACCCTCGGCGGCACTCGAACCCGAATCCCCGGTTAAGGAGACCGATGCCTTATCCGTTAGGCCACGAGGGCTTCGCGTCAAGGGCGTGCACGCATACTTTCTACATTGCCAACTTTTTTTGGTGGCTGCAAAATACGGGTGAGCAGGAAGCGATGACAGCTGCAGACACAAGGCGCCGCAAAATTTCCCCCTTTATACAGGAAAGATTTAAAAGCATAATGTTTCTCAAAAGAAACGCCTACCCTCGGCGGCACTCGAACCCGAATCCCCGGTTAAGGAGACCGATGCCTTATCCGTTAGGCCACGAGGGCTTCGCGTCAAGGGCGTGCACGCATACTTTCTACATTGCCAACTTTTTTTGGTGGCTGCAAAATACGGGTGAGCAGGAAGCGATGACAGCTGCAGACACAAGGCGCCGCAAAATTTCCCCCTTTATACAGGAAAGATTTAAAAGCATAATGTTTCTCAAAAGAAACGCCTACCCTCGGCGGCACTCGAACCCGAATCCCCGGTTAAGGAGACCGATGCCTTATCCGTTAGGCCACGAGGGCTTCGCGTCAAGGGCGTGCACGCATACTTTCTACATTGCCAACTTTTTTTGGTGGCTGCAAAATACGGGTGAGCAGGAAGCGATGACAGCTGCAGACACAAGGCGCCGCAAAATTTCCCCCTTTATACAGGAAAGATTTAAAAGCATAATGTTTCTCAAAAGAAACGCCTACCCTCGGCGGCACTCGAACCCGAATCCCCGGTTAAGGAGACCGATGCCTTATCCGTTAGGCCACGAGGGCTTCGCGTCAAGGGCGTGCACGCATACTTTCTACATTGCCAACTTTTTTTGGTGGCTGCAAAATACGGGTGAGCAGGAAGCGATGACAGCTGCAGACACAAGGCGCCGCAAAATTTCCCCCTTTATACAGGAAAGATTTAAAAGCATAATGTTTCTCAAAAGAAACGCCTACCCTCGGCGGCACTCGAACCCGAATCCCCGGTTAAGGAGACCGATGCCTTATCCGTTAGGCCGCGAGGGCTTCGCGTCAAGGGCGTGCACGCATACTTTCTACATTGCCAACTTTTTTTGGTGGCTGCAAAATACGGGTGAGCAGGAAGCGATGACAGCTGCAGACACAAGGCGCCGCAAAATTTCCCCCTTTATACAGGAAAGATTTAAAAGCATAATGTTTCTCAAAAGAAACGCCTACCCTCGGCGGCACTCGAACCCGAATCCCCGGTTAAGGAGACCGATGCCTTATCCGTTAGGCCACGAGGGCTTCGCGTCAAGGGCGTGCACGCATACTTTCTACATTGCCAACTTTTTTTGGTGGCTGCAAAATACGGGTGAGCAGGAAGCGATGACAGCTGCAGACACAAGGCGCCGCAAAATTTCCCCCTTTATACAGGAAAGATTTAAAAGCATAATGTTTCTCAAAAGAAACGCCTACCCTCGGCGGCACTCGAACCCGAATCCCCGGTTAAGGAGACCGATGCCTTATCCGTTAGGCCACGAGGGCTTCGCGTCAAGGGCGTGCACGCATACTTTCTACATTGCCAACTTTTTTTGGTGGCTGCAAAATACGGGTGAGCAGGAAGCGATGACAGCTGCAGACACAAGGCGCCGCAAAATTTCCCCCTTTATACAGGAAAGATTTAAAAGCATAATGTTTCTCAAAAGAAACGCCTACCCTCGGCGGCACTCGAACCCGAATCCCCGGTTAAGGAGACCGATGCCTTATCCGTAAGGCCACGAGGGCTTCGCGTCAAGGGCGTGCACGCATACTTTCTACATTGCCAACTTTTTTTGGTGGCTGCAAAATACGGGTGAGCAGGAAGCGATGACAGCTGCAGACACAAGGCGCCGCAAAATTTCCCCCTTTATACAGGAAATATTTAAAAGCATAATGTTTCTCAAAAGAAACGCCTACCCTCGGCGGGACTCGAACCCGCAATCCCCGGTTTAGGAGACCGATGCCTTATCCGTTAGGCCACGAGGGCTTTTTTTTTTTTATTTATTGCCGGTCTTTGACAATGTACAATGCACACAGTATAGAAACAGACATCACAAAAAGAACACCTACAGAACATACTGAAAAACATGAAAGCCATCAGCCCAACATGGACTGGCGTTGTCAAACTAAAATTCTTTTAAAGCTGTCAGAGGTTCTATCCTCGACAGCCAATCGGGTACAATATCTTGCATTTTCTTAATTTCCATGAAACGAGACATACTTTCTCGAAAATAAATACGAGCAGGCCTAGCATCTGGGTCGCAATGGTACCCAGCCATTCGTGCCCGCCATAAACAGTGGAGGCCATTGAGCCTAATTAGGTCGTATGGAACCCCGTCCTCATTCTCAATCGGTAAGTACCTGATCCCATGCGGATTCAACGGAAACTCCTTCTTGATTGTCCGTTTTAGGACGTCCCAGAAGTACACCCCTTCCCAGCAATGCAAAAACACATGATCTACAGTTTCAGGTTGCTTGCAAATCAAGCAGTGTGGGCCCCATGGTGCAAGGAAGCCGCATTCTTCCATGAATGTCTTCACTGACAGTGTTCCTGTGTGTAGCCTAAAAAAGAATGTTTTTGCCCCAGTAGGCACCTCCATTCTTTTCACCCGTTTAAGGACATCCTGTCCTGGTCCTCCATTGTATATCGCTCTGTACAATGGTACTGGAAATATACTATCGCATACATCTTTATATAATGTCTTTCTTTTCACGGCAGATAAATAATCGAAAGAAAAACGCACAGAAGAAAGCGCACACTGTCGACTACCTCTTTAAGATAGCCGCGAATCGTTCCTGGCATACTATTGGTACTAACAATGAGCGCCGGCAGCGCAGCTCTTAATCTGAGCTCTAATACCGTACGCAGAAAAGGATCACGCACATCTCGAAAAAACAAAAATCTATTGACAAGCTGTCGTACAAAAAGATGCGCCAAGCCCAGGCCACCTTCCTTCACCAGCCTGAACAGATTTGTTCGGCTACATCTTTCCCAGTTAGAGTCCCAGATAAAAACGGCGAACACTCTGTGCAATCTTTGCACATTTACCCTTGAACAAAACAATGTCTGCATGACGTACCACAACTTCGTAATGAAAAATTACATACAGTAGCCCTTGCGAAAATGGACAGGTTGATGCCTTTCCACCTGTCTGCTTTTTCTTTTGTTTCTTTTATTTGGTTCGTCCAGTATTCCTCGCTCTGTTTGTAGCTATCCAAGGGAACACCGAGATACTTGGTAGGGGTTTTCACCCAGCTCACATTCGCAAAGTTGTCCGGGGCCGTGGACCACTCTCCGTGCCACAAACCGAGGGACTTACCCCAGTTCACTTTACCGCCCGTTACATCACAAAACTGTTTCACCACGCGTATTGTTTCCGTTACGCTTTCTCTGTTTGTACAACACACGGCGATATCATCTGCATATGCCAGGAGCTTGACTTCTGTGGCTGCCAAGCTATAACCGCGTATTTGATCGTTCTCGGTTATCGCCAAACACATCGTTTCAATGTAAACTGCAAACAAAAGAGGACTGAGGGGGCAGCCTTGACGCACAGAACGCATGACGTTAATGGGGGCCCCCAATGATTTATTCACAATTAAACGTGTTGTGCAGTTCTGATACGCCAATGCCACTCCCTCAGTGATGATGGCACCTACATTAACGTGATCCAGGATGGCAAACAAAATATCATGAGACACACAGTCAGAAGCTTTCTCTAGGTCAAGCTGGAGCACTGCGACGCCATCGTAAGTGAGGTCTCAGCACTCGAGCACGCACCGCATCGTGTGAATATTCGAAAAAATTGACCTCCCTTTGATGCCACACGTTTGGTGGTCTGCGACGATTTCTTTGATGACGCTTTGAAGTCTGGCTGCCAAAACCTTCATGAAAATCTTATAGTCGACATTGGTTAAAGATATGGGCCTATAAGATGTCACGAGCCTAAGTTTCTCCGCTTTGTCACTCTTAGGTATCAAGATGGTATGCGCTTTACCAAAAGAAGGCGGCAAAGCTTTGTTCACATACGCGTCGTTAAACAGGCCTGTTAGCAGGGGCGAAAGTTCTTTCTTGAAGGCTTTATAAAAACAAGCGCTCAGACCGTCAGGTCCGGGTGATTTGCCATTGTTCAAATCATTTATTGCTTTTACGACTTCGTGTTCTCTTATAGTCCCTTCTAATCGGTCCTTCGTGTCGTCACTCAATCGCGGCATGCGACTGAGAAAGACCCTTTTGAACTCATCTAGATTAGCTTCTTGATATGCAAACAGTGACTGGTAATACTCTAAAAACGCTCGGCCTATGCTGTTATCTTCGACGAGTGTGCCATTCCACGAGATCTTATCGACATGATTACGTCGACCATGAGCTTTTTCAAGTCCTAGTGCCCTTTTGGTGGGCGTCTCTCCCGCTACTAATGCGTTTGCTCTTGCTCGCACAATCGCACCTTGATAGCGTTCTTTGTCCAACTGTTCGATTTTTTCTTTGATGGTTCGCATATCTTGCTTATACGCCCCTGGCTCTTCGCACTCCAGCGCTATCAGCTGATTAAGTATCTTTCGTAAGTCTCGTTCTTTCATTTCCCTCTCAAACTTTAAGCAGCTCGACCTTTCTATTGCTTTCATTTTTACCTTCTCCTTGAACCATTCCCATTTCTCTGCTATTGTTTCAATACATTCATCGCTTACTTCCATAACGGCCTCATGAAATGCGTCTACAAATAGGGGCGTCTTTTAGTAGTAAGGCATTCATTTTCCATTGGTCCCAGTTAAAAGATTGACTCTTCTTCTTCATACCGATGTGACACATCACCAAGCAGTGATCTGAGAACGACACAGGTGCAACAGAATAACTGTGACACATTGGAATCATGTCTTGTGACATGTACAAGCGGTCTAACCGCGCATGACTACTGCCTTGAAATCGTGTATACATCACCTCCCGCTCCCCCTCCAGACAGTCACATACATCGTATAGTTCACTATCACTAATCAACTTAGAAAGTATGTGACTGCTTTTATCTCGAATACCGGCATTATTGGATCGATCCCGAGCCCTCAAAACACAGTTGAAATCCCCCAACAAAATCATGCACTTATCACGGCTAATGTGCCGAAAAAGATTCGAAAAAAATACAGCACGCTCTTCTACAACATTTGGCGCATATATGCACATAACTCTGAATTCGACTCCACCACAAACAAAGTCGCAAACGACCATTCTTCCCGTCTGACATGAAAATACACTTTCAACCACAAGGTCGGGTAACTTCTTAATAAACAGGACGCATCCAGCTGACGTCCCTACCGCGTGGCTCACCACCGCATAATATCTGGTCGTGAAACGCCTCACCATGCTCCCGGTCTCCTCCTCCCCGTCTACCTTGGTCTCCTGGACAGCTAGAACGTCTATGTCTTGGTCAGTGGCCAACCGTAGGACTTGACTCTGCCTACGCCTAGCCGCCAGCCCTCTAACGTTTAGAGTTGCAATACTGAGTGACGGATTAGGAGCCATGATGAACTAGAGAATGAGGTAGGCCCGGAGCATGGTGCTTACCCCTCACGACCAGCCGTCGGCTAGCCGTCTCCGGGACCGCCCGGTTTCTCGTCGTTGTTTGTCTGCTGGGCTTGGTCCCCAGGCTTTCTGTCGGACGGAACGTTCGGCTTTGGTTTGAAGCTCGAGCGCCTCCCAAGAGGCGATTTCGCCTAGGCCACGAGGGCTTCGCGTCAAGGGCGTGCACGCATACTTTCTACATTGCCAACTTTTTTTGGTGGCTGCAAAATACGGGTGAGCAGGAAGCGATGACAGCTGCAGACACAAGGCGCCGCAAAATTTCCCCCTTTATACAGGAAATATTTAAAAGCATAATGTTTCTCAAAAGAAACGCCTACCCTCAGCGGGACTCGAACCCGCAATCCCCGGTTAAGGAGACCGATGCCTATCCGTAGCCACGAGGGCGTCGCGTCAAGGGC